>NC_071339.1:24947500-25247500 GCF_027744825.2 Synchiropus splendidus | reverse complement strand
CACTATAGCAGAAAGGGCCTTTCTAGTAGTTACATATCAAATCTAAGCTGTCTGAAGTGTTTTTCCAAAGTTATCAACATTATTATGTTTGGCGTTCCGGAACCCACCTTATCTCAGGTTGAAAACGCGTTTTCTGCATTGTTCCTTAACTTTGCAGGGAAGCATCAGAACATGAAATTTTCAGCTCCCACTATGACTAACAGGTTCTTTCTAATAGTTGCACATCAAATCTAACCTGTCTGAAGTGTTTTTCGAAAGTTATCAACATTTTTATGTTTGGCGTTCCAGAATCGACCTTATCTCAGGCTGAAAACGCGTTGTCTGCATTGTGCCATAACTTTGCATGGAAGCTTCCGAACATGAAATTTTAACCTACCACTATAGCAGAAAGGCTCTTTCTAGTAGTTGCACATCAAATCTAAGCTGTCTGATGAGTTTTTCCAAAGTTATCAACATTGTTATGTATGGCGTTCCGGAATCGACCTTATCTCAGCATGAAAAATCGTTTTCTGCATTGTCCCATAACTTTCCAGGGAAGATTCAGAACATGAAATGTTCACCTCCCACTAGAGCAGAAAGGGTCTTTCTAGTAGGTGCACATCAAATCTAAGCTGTCTGAAGTGTTTTTCTAAAGTTATCAACATTTTTATGTTTGGCGTTCCGGAATCGACCTTATCTCAGGATGAAAAATTGTTTTCTGCATTGTCCCATAACTTTCCAGGGAAGCTTCAGAACATGAAAATTTGACCTCCCACTATTGCAGAAAGGGTCTTTCTAGTAGTTGCACATCAAATCTAAGCTGTCTGAAGTGTTTTTCGAAAGTTATCAACATTTTTATGTTTGGCGTTCCAGAATCGACCTTATCTCAGGCTGAAAACGCGTTGTCTGCATTGTGCCATAACTTTGCATGGAAGCTTCCGAACATGAAATTTTAACCTACCACTATAGCAGAAAGGCTCTTTCTAGTAGTTGCACATCAAATCTAAGCTGTCTGATGTGTTTTTCCAAAGTTATCAACATTGTTATGTATGGCGTTCCGGAATCGACCTTATCTCAGGCTGAAAACGCGTTTTACGCATTGTGCCATAACTTTGCAGGGAACCTTTAGAACATGAAATTTTCACCTCCCACTATAGCAGAAAAGGTCTTTCTAGTAGTTGCACATCAAATCTAAGCTGTCTGAAATGTTTTTTCCAAAGTTATCAACATTTTTATGTTTGGCGTTCCGGAATCGACCTGATCTCAGGCTGAAAACGCGTTGTCTGCATTGTGCCATAACGATGCAGGGAACCTTTAGAACATGAAATTTTCACCTCCCACTATAGCAGAAAAGGTCTTTCTAGTAGTTGCACATCAAATCTAAGCTGTCTGAAGTGTTTTTCCAAAGTTATCAACATTTTTACGCTTGGCCTTCCGGAACCCACCTTATCTCAGGGTGAAAACGCATTTTCTGCATTGTGCCATAACTTCTCAGGGAAGCTTCAGAACATGAAAGTTTCACCTCCCACTATAGCAGAAAGGGTCTTTCTAGTAGTTGCACATCAATTATAAGCTGTCTGAAGTGTTTTTCCAAAGTTATCAACATTTTTATGTTTGGCGTTCCGGAACCCACCTTATCTCAGGCTGAAAACGCGTTTTCTGCATTGTGCCATAACTTTGCAGGGAAGCTTCAGAACATGAAAGTTTCACCTCCCACTATAGCAGAAAGGGTCTTTCTAGTAGTTGCACATCAGATCTAAGCTGTCCGAAGTGTTTTTCGAAAGTTATCAACATTTTTATGTCTGGCGTTCCGGAATCGACCTTATCTCAGGATGAAAAATCGTTTTCTGCATTGTCCCATAACTTTGCAGGGAAGCTTCAGAACATGAAATTTTCACCTCCCTCTAAAGCAGAAACGGTCTTTCTTGTAGTTGCACATCAAATCTAAGCTGTCTGAAGTGGTTTTCCAAAGTGATCAACATTTTTATGTTTGGCGTTCCGGAACCCACCTTATCTCAGGCTGAAAATGCGTTTTCTGCATTGTGCCATAACTTTGAAGGAAAGCATCAGAACATGAAAGTTTCACCTCCCACTATAGCAGAAAGGGTCTTTCTAGTAGTTGCACATCAAATATAAGCTATCTGAAGTGTTTTTCCAAAGTTATCAACATTTTTATGTTTGGCGTTCCGGAACCCACCTTATCTCAGGCTGAAAACGCGTTTTCTGCATTGTGCCATAACTTTGCAGGGAAGCTTCAGAACATGAAATTTTCAACTCCCACTATAGCAGAAAGGGTCTTTCTAGTAGTTGCACATCCAATCTAAGCTGTCTGAAATGTTTTTTCCAAAGTTATCAACATTTTTATGTTTGGCGTTCCGGAACCCACCTTATCTCAGGCTGAAAACGCGTTTTCTGCATTGTGCCATAACTTCTCAGGGAAGCTTCAGAATATGAAATGTTCAACTCCCACGATAGCAGAAAGGGTCTTTCTCGTAGTTGCACATCAGATCTATGCTGTCCGAAGTGTTTTTCGAAAGTTATCAACATTTTAATGTTTGGCGTTCCGGAATCGACCTTATCTCAGCCAGAAAACGCGTTTTACGCATTGTGCCATAACTTTGAAGGAAAGCTTCAGAACATGAAAGTTTCACCTCCCACTGTAGCAGAAAAGGTCTTTCTAGTAGTTACACATCAAATCAAAGCTGTCTGAAGTGTTTTTCTAAAGTTATCAACATTTTTATGTTTGGCGTTCCGGAACCCACCTTATCTCAGGCTGAAAACGCGTTTTCTGCATTGTGCCATAACTTTGCAGGGAAGCTTCAGAACATGAAATTTTCAACTCCCACTAGCAGAAAGGCTCTTTCTAGTAGTTGCACATCCAATCTAAGCTGTCTGAAATGTTTTTTCCAAAGTTATCAACATTTTTATGTTGGCGTTCCGGAACCCACCTTATCTCAGGCTGAAAATGCGTTTTGTGCATTGTGCCATAAATTCTCAGGGAAGTTTCAGAAAATGAAAATTTCACCTCCCAATATAGCAGAAAGGGTCCTTCTAGTAGTTGCACATCAAATCTAATATGTCTGAAATGTTTTTTCCAAAGTTATCAACTTTGGCGTTCCGGAACCCACCTTATCTCAGGCCGAAAACGCGTTTTCTGCATTGTGCTATAACTTTACAGTGAAGCTTCAGAACATGAAATTTTAACCTCCCACTGTAGCAGAAAGGGTCTTTCTAGTAGTTGCAAATCTAATCTAAGCTGTCTGAAGTGTTTTTCCAAAGTTATCAACATTTTTATGTTTGGCGTTCCAGAATCCACCTTATCTCAGGCTGAAAACGCGTTTTCTGCATTGTCCCATAACTTTGCAGGGAAGCTTCAGAACATGAAATTTTCACTTCCCACTATAGCAGAAAGGGTCTTTCTAGTAGTTGCACATCAAATCTAAGCTGTCTGAAATGTTTTTTCCAAAGTTATCAACATTTTTATGTTTGGCGTTCCGGAACCCACCTTGTCTCAGGCTGAAAACGCGTTTTCTGCATTGTGCAATAACTTTGAAGGAAAGCTTCAGAACATGAAAGTTTCACCTCGCTCTATAGCAGAAAGGGTCTTTCAAGTAGTTACACATCAAATCTAAGCTGTCTGAAGTGTTTTTCCAAAGTTATCAACATTTTTATGTTTGGCGTTCCGGAACCCACCTTTTCTCAGGCTGAAAAAGCGTTTTCTGCATTGTGCCATAACTTCTCAGGGAAGCTTCAGAATATGAAATGTTCACCTCCCACGATAGCAGAAAGGGTCTTTCTAGTAGTTGCACAACAGATCTATGCTGTCCGAAGTGTTTTTCGAAAGTTATCAACATTTTAATGTTTGGCGTTCCGGAATCGACCTTATCTCAGCCTGAAAACGCGTTTTACGCATTGTGCCATAACTTTGAAGGAAAGCTTCAGAAAATTGAAAGTTTCACCTCCCACTATAGCAGAAAGGGCCTTTCTAGTAGTTACATATCAAATCTAAGCTGTCTGAAGTGTTTTTCCAAAGTTATCAACATTATTATGTTTGGCGTTCCGGAACCCACCTTATCTCAGGTTGAAAACGCGTTTTCTGCATTGTTCCTTAACTTTGCAGGGAAGCATCAGAACATGAAATTTTCTGCTCCCACTATGACTAACAGGTTCTTTCTAATAGTTGCACATCAAATCTAAGCTGTCTGAAGTGTTGTTCCAAAGTGATCAATATTTCTACGTTTGGCGTTTCGGAACACACCTTATCTCAGGCTGAAAACGCGTTTTCTGCATTGTGCCATAATTCTCATGGGAAGCTTCAGAACATGAAATGTTCACCTCCCACTATAGCAGAAAGGGTCTTTCTAGTAGTTGCACATCAAATCTAAGCTGTCTGAAGTGTTTTTCAAAAGTTATCAACATTTTAATGTTTGGCGTTCCGGAATCGACCTTATCTCAGCCTGAAAACGCGTTTTACGCATTGTGCCATAACTTCTCAGGGAAGCTTCAGAACATGAAATTTTGACCTCCCACTATAGCAGAAAGGGTCTTTCTAGTAGTTGCACATCAAATCTAAGCTGTCTGATGTGTTTTTCCAAAGTTATCAACATTGTTATGTATGGCGTTCCGGAATCGACCTTATCTCAGGCTGAAAACGCGTTTTACGCATTGTGCCATAACAATGCAGGGAACCTTTAGAACATGAAATTTTCACCTCCCACTATAGCAGAAAAGGTCTTTCTAGTAGTTGCACATCAAATCTAAGCTGTCTGAAGTGTTTTTCCAAAGTTATCAACATTTTTACGCTTGGCGTTCCGGAACCCACCTTATCTCAGGGTGAAAACGCATTTTCTGCATTGTGCCATAACTTCTCAGGGAAGCTTCAGAACATGAAATGTTCACCTCCCACTATAGCAGAAAGGGTTTTTCTAGTAGTTGCACATCAGATCTAAGCTGTCTGTAGTGGTTTTCCAAAGTGATCAACATTTTTATGTTTGGCGTTCCGGAACCCACCTTATCTCAGGCTGAAAACGCGCTTTCTGCATTGGGCCATAACTTCTCAGGGAAGCTTCAGAATATGAAATGTTCACCTCCCACGATAGCAGAAAGGGTGTTTCTAGTAGTTGCACATCAGATCTATGCTGTCCGAAGTGTTTTTCGAAAGTTATCAACATTTTAATGTTTGGCGTTCCGGAATCGACCTTATCTCAGCCTGAAAACGCGTTTTACGCATTGTGCCATAACTTTGAAGGAAACCTTCAGAACATGAAAGTTTCACCTCCCACTATAGCAGAAAGGGTCTTTCTAGTAGTGTTGGAATATACACCTCCGATGTATCTTCCGCGTGTCCGTTTACTCGTGAGAATGACTACCAAAAGACCAACAAGTTAAAACCCAAAAGAATTTATTCCCTGACAGAGGAGTCTAATACATACACAGAGCTCTGGGTCCACAACTACGCCTGACTTAGCCTTAGCTCCAGTGGTGTAGAGTGACAAAGACTATCTGGCCCTGACCCTTTTTATATGCTTTCAGTCTACAGTCTTCAATCTTGGGGTGCAGTCTCCACCGATTGGTCCAGGTCTCCTTATGGTCCAGGCCACTGGGGTCGCATTCCAAATCTTGTGTCGCCTCCACCACGTCTGGAAATCCCTTTAGGATGTTTATACATCTGTCCTTTATTGGTGACGATGGCGGAGCAGATGACCCAATCCGTCCTTCTTTGGTATCTTGCTTCTGTCAACTCATCCGTTCTCCACCTGGTTAATTGGTTTACGACGCCACAGATGGTCTCCAAAAGGTTCCTTATATCAGATGCCATTCCTGCCATCAAGAACACACCATTTTTACTCCACACATTCTTTCATAAATACAGGGACAATTTGAGGACACCTTACCCTTATTCTCTGCATCTGTTGAACTCAATCCTTTTATTATTTAACAACCCATTATATAATAATTCAATTTAATAATACAGCTTGATTAATATATTTATTTTGTAATTTAGTATAATTCCCATAATCCCCCTTTTGATCTCTTCCTTAAGAGATCAACAACACATCAGTAACATTTCACAAAACACTCCCTATTATCAAGCAAAGTTAAAATCGATATCAGAATTAAAATAAAAATCAAACTTGGCAATAAGGTTTTCAAACATTTCATGTCAAGGATACAATGTTTTCTTCTTCCAGATGTGTCCCATCGTTTCCTGAAACACGTAATATCATATACATTCCCTTGCCATCGTCCACCTTAAAAGCCTTATTGATGATTTTCAAAATCAAAGCTCGCAAACAGGGTATAAGACAGCACCCACATAAGGCAAAGCAACTCATAACTATCATTGTTGTTGTAAGCAGTGTTACCATTAATCCCTTCCATTTGCCGAACCATCCTGTCAGCAAATTATGCAATGGGTCATCTATTCCTGACATGGATTTTAATTTGATGGACATGGCTTTCAAACCCTTCATGGCTCTGGTGATCTTCCCGTCTGGTGCCGTATTATTAGGAATGATGGTACAACAATGACCTTTAATTCTAGCACAGGCTCCTTCTTCATCTGCTAATATACTATCTAAAATTATCCTGTTCTGAAACGTCATCAATGAAGTTGCGGCCAATTGTTCATGAACTCCATCAGCTAATAAGGATGTGAAATTAATTAATCTTTGAATTTGATAATGATGAAAATTAATATAATCTGTATTTTTGTTCGGTGTAATCCAAACAAAAATACTCTCTAGTCCCGCCCAAATTTGGCTTCTTATTTTATACTCAGTGGGGACTCCTCTTGGGACACCTAAAGCGTCCAAATAAGTTGGGTCTTCTGACTTATCCCAAGATTTACCTCCCACATCAAATCCTGGAACTGTCCTTTTATTTCTAATTAATGAGCCCCACCAGTCCCCATTATCTTTTCCCAAGGCAATTCTATTCAAATCCTTATTTTCCAATGGCCTTGTAACCAATGGAGTAATAAGAGAAAATAGAGCACACGTTCCTACCCAATTTCCAGGAAGTCTGTCCCACACTTTTTCTTCTCCGCACATCCACCACAAATCCGATCTCATCATGGTCATCTTCTCTGCCTGTTTAGAGCTTAATGTGATAGTAACATTACATAATTCCCGTCTAATTGTACCCACACTTCTTTTTTGATCTTGCTGAGATAACATTTGATTAATATTTCTGAAACAGGTCAATGAAGTAATTCTCGAAGCATCAAATAGAGGAACACCTTTTATTTTAGTCAAGGGGTGTGTATTGTCCCATTTTTTACAATCTCCTGTCAAAAAGTCCTGAGACATTGTTTTAAATACACAACTTTCTTCAACTTTATCTGGGATTAGACCTAATACTATTGTCGGATTTACTACTAAACTTAATCCGTTCAAAGGTTTACAAATCAGACAATCCTGATGAACTCTTTCTACTTCCATCTCTCCTTCTGCCTGCAGTTCCTTTAAGAAATAGTTTCCTGTATCAGCCCCCCTTCGGTATCCATAAACTTCGTTTTCCTCCTTAACCCATACCGCATTTTTAACTATAGTTTTCTTCTTTTCATATATGTCTCCTGCTTTTACTGGAACTACGATTGACAATGATGGGGTCACTTTCACTTTTTGGTCCACATTAGTACTATTTTCACATATCCACAAGGGAAATTGTGGATCCACTCCGGCAGCAAAGGCCCATAAATAAAATAGCGCACATGATGAATTATTTTCAATTTTCATAGGTGGAGTTCCAGGTCTAATGAAAGGAGTATTTCCCATTTTTATCTTAACTCCTAAATTTTCATTTTCCTTCCATATTATGATTTTTCCCTTATAATATTGTGATTCTACTTGAGTCCCTGTGGTCCAATACTCTCCGTCCTGTGTTGTCAATAAACTATCGTATTCCATCCCGATTCCTGCCGTCATATACCACCAATACCCTTTCCAATTGCTTCCCTGTGTTGGACTGTCCCAATATCTTGTAATACCACTTTTTGTTCCTGCATATCCCACTAAACTACCAATGGGTATTCTTATGGTAGAATCTACATCTTTTTGAAATATTATCGTATTATATCTACTCATCTGCAGTGCCTTTGTAATACTTCGGTTAAGTGATTCTGTTGATCTTTTGATTCTAATCTTTAAAATCCCGTTCTCGGATCCTACCACATCAGATCCAGTCTCTCCCATTGTTAACCACCATAGCCATGACACCACTCCCAGGGAGATCACCAGAATGCCAAGGGTCACCAGCCATCCCCTCTTGTCCGTTACCTTCATTCTATCCTCCCCCTTTTTATATTTTCCTGCAAAATATAATACAAAGAACAAAGAAAGCAATAACAACGAAATATCTAACCTATTAAACAGGAATACATGCAACAACAATTAAATACACAAAATATAAGGTAACACTAAAATCAACTTGAGTCCTTTTTCACTTCAAATCCGGCTGGTCGAGTTTGTGTAATATGATACCACTTGTTGCCCTTTCCCTTCAGCTGGACTGCATGGGAAGTTCGAGCAACAACTTCAAAAGGTCCAGTCCAACGTGGTTCAGACCACTTCCTCTGCAAAACCTTAAGGTATATTGATGAAGGTGGTGTAGATCCGTCTGGTTCAGCTGCAGAAATTGCGTCGTCCTGTGTACAAAAAGATGAAACAAGTGAAGTAAGTTGCTCCCAATAGGGCTTATAGCCGGCTGGTGGGTCCACTTCCGGCTGGAGCAACGCCGAGGCTGGACCAGGCATCAGACGACCGGTCAGGAGTTCAAAAGGTGTGAACCCTGTCCGACGATTAATAGACTGTCTGATTGCCAAAAGAACAATAGGCAGGGCTTGTAGCCAATTCAGCCCTGTTTGTGCACATGTCTTGGCCAAACGCTGCTTCAACGTACGATTCATTCGTTCAACATGGGCCTGCGATTGAGGGTGATATACAGAACCAAATTTATGTTTGAGTCCCAACATTCGTTCTACCGTGGCTAGATTAGCTGACGTGAAATGGGAACCATTATCAGATCTAATTATTCTAGGAAACCCATGAGTTGGAATATAATGATTAACCAACGCTTTGATAACAGACAATGAGTCCTCCTTTGCACATGGATACACCTCAGGCCATCCTGAAAAAGTGTCCACCATCACCAACAAATACCTCTTCCCCTGCACCGGAGTGATCATGTCCGTATAGTCCATGACCACCACATCCCCCGGAGTCCTCCCTGACTCCGTCTGATGCATCACCCTCTTCGTTGTTGGACCAATGCTGAAACTCTGACAAATCTCACAAGAAGAACAGTATTTCTTTACCTTCCTCAGCAAATTCGGATGCCACCACATCCGCATTTTAGACATCATGCTATTGTAGCTTTCATGTGAAACGCCATGTGCCTCCTCCAACACATGTCGTAAAAACTCACCATCAGGAAGGACCACTCTTTTTGGCCCCTTCCCCGGGCTGAACCACAACCCTTGATCTGCGTTCCACCACGCCCCAGCGGCGCTCCAAACTTGCTTCTCACTGTCCGGCGCGCTAGCCTGCAGCTGTTGAATAACTTCTACAGTAATTTCAGGTAACAAGTCTTCAGCTTGCTTACCTCTAATCACATATGCTCCTTGTGCGGAAACTTGATATCCTGCAGCTTCCTTTGCCGCTGCATCTGCCGCCTGGTTACCTCTGGCAACCAAAGTGTTCGCCTTCATGTGTCCTGGGCACTTAACCACTGCCACTGCTCTTGGTTTAGAAACAGCCTCGTCCAGCCTATGAATGAGATCTCCATGTGCAACTGGATCCCCAGTCGCTGTTACAAAACCACTACGTCTCCAAGATGCCAGATCAACAAACAAGCAACCCACTACATATGCAGAATCTGAATATATTGTCACTTCTTCCCCTTCGCACTGTTCAAGTGCCACACATACTGCCAACAGCTCAGCTGCTTGCGCCGAAGGTTTGACAAATTCATTGGTCGACCAAATCAAGATGAATGGGGAATTTGGATCTGAGGGGTCAACAGCTTCCATGATAGCTGCTCCTGCCTGCAAAGGTCCAGAGACCTGTCTCCAACAACAACCGTCTGTAAACAGAACTCTCCCAGACAATAAAGGTGTCGGTGAAAGATCCGGGCGCGCTTTCATTTCTTGTTTAACGCGGGCCTGGCACTCATGTGGCTCACCCGTCGTCTCCCATGAGTCGGCCATATTAATGCCTGTCAGAACAAACGTGATATGAGGCTGGGTCAAAACAGACATCAACCGTCTCTGACGGAGGGATGACATTGTAAATGCTTCAGATGCCACATACGCCGTCACCCCATGATCCGTCAAGATAAAAAGTTGATGGCCCATCACAATATGAGCAGTCTTAGTCACACAGGCTGCTACAGCCGCAGCGTACACTGTGCATGTTGGTTGTTTAGCTTCCAATCTATCAAGTGGAGTACTCACATACTGCAGAACATCACGGTTTCCCCCACTCTTTTGATATAGAACGCCATTTGCAACATCATCTGACACTGACACATCTAAGTGGAAGGGCAAATCATAATTGGGTTGTGTTAGACTGGTAGCCGAAGCCAAGTCTCTTTTTAGATCAGCAAACAAAGTTTCAGTCATCGGAGTCCAATCTAATTTTGCAGTCAAATTTCGCATGCCTTTTTCTTTTACCAAATCCCTCAACGCTCGTGTCTTTACTGCAAATTCAGGAATATAACCTCTCGAATAACCGCACAAACCCAGAAACGACAGCATTTCTCGAACATTAACTGGTTTTGAATGATGTAAAATAGATGAACGATGTTCTGCACTCAATGTATTACCTTTAGCTGAGACTATCTTACCCAGGAATGAAACTTGCCTGCGACAACATTGTAATTTCTTTTTTGACACTTTGAATCCTAAATCGGCTAACTTGTACAAAATCATCTTTGTCGCTTCCAAACCAATACTAGCTGATTCTGTCGCAATGAGTAAGTCATCGACATACTGTACCAAGAGAGCACCTGCAGGTAATGAAACAGTGGAGAGCATACCACGCAAATATTGGTTAAAAATCCCAGGACTCAATTTCCATCCTTGTGGAACTCTAGTGTATTGTAATTTACACCCACGATAAGTGAACGCAAAGTACTTTCTACACTCTGAAGCTAATGGGATACAGAAAAACGCATTTGCCAGATCAATCACTGAAAACCACTGAAACTTTGGACTCAATACACTCAAACATCTATGTGGGTCCGGTACTGGAACGCAGGGTGTCAACGTTACCTTATTAATCTCTCTGAGATCATGTGCCATGCGGTAATTAACGCCATCTGCTTTTTTTACCGGTAAAATAGGTGTGTTCCATGCTGACGAGGAGACCTCCAGCACTCCTGCCTCCCATAATCCATCCAGAGTGTTGGCGATCCCCTCAGCCGCCTCCTGTTTACAGGGATATTGTGGAACATTAACAAACGCGCCAGGTGTGATTTCGAACGTTACCGGTTCACATTCTACACAGTGGCCCACGTCCGCCGGTCCTTGTGACCACAGCGAATCAGGCAGGGTGTCCAACATCTCAGCTGATAATTCATGGTCTGACAGCTCTCGTCCATGAAACCTAGTTAGTGTGGCATGTTCCAAAACACCTGAATCTTCTGTTTTAACCTGAACACAAAAAGCATTTAGCGAAGGTGAAAACGACACACTTGGTACTTGCCCACTTTGCCAGTCTTCCGCCGCCTCACACTGCTTCACCATGGGTCCCAGCTCTCTCGCCTCATGCCCGTGCGCTAGGGCAAGAGAGATGTGTGGATTAGATGTTTCGGACATCATATACCACTCACCTTGTGAAGACGTCAATTTAGTAGCTGCAGCTACTCCCTGTTTCCCTACATAAATGCAGGTACTTGAGAGTTGCCACTTTTCCCCTTTAACTGATTCAAATGCCTCTTGGTATATCAAATCTTGATTTCGATCATAAAACAGAGTGAGGTGGAGGGGGTCAATCGGAGGTCTTACTGAGACCACTGAATCGATCCAGGGCTTCCACAGGAGGAAGGTCGAGTACACACCACCTTCCCCTTCTTGCTTTGGTTTCAAACGAACCCAGTAGATGTCCGCGACTTCATCTTCAAGCGACCTCTGCATGTAATTACTGGCACACCTTGAATCGTTGAGGCTGCAATTCATCTGAGTCCCATCAGCCAAGCGCACCACCAGGCCATCGGTACTGCACAAGATAGTTGCTCCACACTTGATCAGCAAGTCTCTCCCCATCAGGTGAACAGGGGCTTTTCCATGTGTCAACACAAAAGAGTGATATTGTGTCAGTCCAGCAATTTCAGTCTTTAGTGGTATTGAAATAGGCAGATTCACTGGTACTCCCGCGAAGCCCATCAACGTCATATAATTTCCCGAACGTTTCTTTGCCGGGATTCGAAGGCTGATGGAGGACAGTGTGGCTCCAGTGTCCACTAACATGTTGATAGTCTGTCCCTCCACTGTAACAGGGAAGAGAGGTTCCGCCATACCTCCCTCCCTGGGCTCGGGGCACCCCTAGTGTTCATAGTTTTCCCAGTCACTGTTCACATCATCAGTGTAGTACAGGCCCGAAGCTGGACGCTGCTGCTGCGGCAGATAAGGCAGTTGATTCCAGGGGGCTGATCCTCGGCCACCTCGACCTCTCGGGGCTCCCCCTCCCCTAGGTCTAGCGCCTCTCATTCCCATTCCTCCAAAGCTTTGTTGTAACACAGGAGGATATGGACAGTTCCTTGCCCAATGGGTTGGATCTCCGCAGCGGAAACACACTTGTGGTTGTTGCTGGTAGGCGGGTTGAGTGATGCTTCCCCTACCGCCTCCAGGGTCACCCCTCCCGCGATCCATGGCTCCGCCTCTCGATTGACCGGTTCCCTGAGCCATCCACATCTGTTTCTCCCCTTTAGCTTTATCCTTCCCTTTTTGTTTATCGGTCGTGGCGTCACGGCGGGCTTGTGCAAGTTGCAGCTTCAAAAGCTGATCCTGCATGCCCTTGACCGCTTTTTCAGATTCCGCATGACGATCTGCAAAAAGTTTAAGATGATGAATAATGTGTCTTTTAAAATATTTAGGGTCAGCATCCATCAAATCCGGATTTTTATCCAATTCTAATTTAACTTCTTCCGGACAAGTATTCATAATTGCAATTCTAAAAACCACCTCTGTTGCATTATTTCTGGACGGATGTGAACCAGTTTTATCGGTCCACAGAGTCAGGCACTTGTCATAGTGAGAGCTGGGGTCCATGGCTGGCGTGTAGTCTGGCAGAGTCGGAACTGTCGGGGCACTCGAGGGGAACAGATCTCTGATCACTGTAAAAAATGAGAAGCAAAACCTCCAAAAGGAGAATTTAACTCTACAGAATCAAGTCCAGTCATACGAAGAATTTCATCAGATTGATATACTGAATTACAACATGCACGGGTGATTCTCACCATATCACCAACCGCGAGTAAAATACCATCCGTCTGTTTCTTTAATGCTCCAATCCACTCTTCACCACCTGCAGTCAAACTTGGCAATTTATTTGTTACCGCAGTCAAATCTTTCATCTCCCACTCTCGATACTGTAACCCTCCTTGATTGTTAATCATCATTGGGTAATTTGTTGGATTGTATCGGTCTGGAACTCGTCTATGTGTTCCAGTCTGTGACCTGGTGAGGACTCTATCACGGGGGGGCTGCTCCATGGCCGCTGCTTGTTCTCTTCTTGCCTGTTCAGCTGTCATATGTCGAGCTCTCTCCACTGAAGTAAGATCTAGCCCTCCTGGTCCAACACTATACCTGCGTCTGGGATGAATAGACTGTGAAATCATAGGTTGTGGGAGAGGAGGTAAATTAAATGCGAAACTCCTGTCCGTAGACCCGTCATCGTCTTCAAACTCTCCTTCCTCGTCGGTGTCAGATGTTCGTCGTTCGATTATTGGTGTATTCTGTTTTGTTAATCTGATTTTTGGACGTACCGTCTCGTCCAGATTCTGCGGTGGCAGTTCAATCTGTTCAGCGTGTGTTACCTGAGGTTGATTTGTGGTCATCTGTCGCCGGGTCGCCGCTTCACGATTGCCGCGAACTACAGTTTCAATAGTACACCGCTCTTCTGTAGACAAACCCCTGTCAGCAGACCCCTCAAGATTTACCTCTCCCGTAATCAAATAGACCGGAGCTTGTATAGTTGTTGGGACTGTTGTCCGAGGTCCGATCGTCAAATCTCTCCTCACAGCATCTTTCACCAATCTGGGTTCATATGGGGGCGGCGCACCGGGTTTAGCTGTTGTGTCAGCAATGCTCTTAACTTCTGTAGGCAAAACTGGGTAAAGAGAAGTTATCGGAGGTGCGCTTTCCGAGATGTCTAACACCGGCTCTGACGGCTCCAACACGACTGCTTTATCTCCTAATACTGAAGCCAGTGCGGTGGCCGCTACAGTCATATCATGAACACGCATTCGCGTCTCCTCATTCTCTTCTATCAACTTCCTCAACTCCCTCTTTTTCAACCATGTAGCTGATTTCACCTCATCTTTCAACTTCTTTCCTTTATCCACAACTCTTCTTTCCTTCTGCTGCAAATTCTCAGATAAATGTTTCATAGTACATTTCTGCCTCAGAAATTCCTTCTCCTTTCGTAACACCACCCACTCTTTATTTAATCTATTTCTATGTTTTTCTTTTCTCTCCTTATCCACCCCAGCCAGAACTTGTGTCTCTATCTCTGTATACAAGTCATCCATCTTTTTCTGACTCTTGTTATTATGCTTATTACATCCGTGTAAAATACACACATCCGACCACACATCTTCCTCTGACTTACTAAGCAACGAATTCATCTCTTCTCTTACCAATTTACCTTTTCCTCGCTCTCTCTCTCTCTCTCCCCCTTTTTTTTTTTTTTTTATATAACACAGGTCTCTGACCTCAGGTTAACACTGAACATCAACTTCAAAATAAAAGACAAGTACAAACTATATTTACTGGGCATCAAACCCAGGATAGGACTCTATTCTCCTGGTATCCAACCAGGCATAAAACTCTACGCTGTTTCAGGGGGTCCCAAAAATCCCCTATGTGTACAGCAACATTGCAAAATGAGATCGCGTCCGATCTCAAGCCAGTCTACGGCGGGACAGAACCGAGTCCAGTTCCAAACTGACTCGCATTCATGCAAAATGAACCAAAGCCCGCTCTATGGCTGCTTTGCATTCATATGCGAAATGAACCAAACCCCGCTCTCTGGCTGATTTGCATTCACAAATAAAAAGAACCAAACCCCGCTCTCTGGCTGATTTGCATTCACAAATAAAAAGAACCAAACCCCGCTCTCTGGCTGATTTGCATTCAAAAATAAAAAGAACCAAACCCCGCTCTCTGGCTGATTTGCATTCAAAAATAAAAAGAACCAAACCCCGCTCTCTGGCTGATTTGCATTCAAAAATAAAAAGAACCAAACCCCGCTCTCTGGCTGATTTGCATTCAAAAATAAAAAGAACCAAACCCCGCTCTCTGGCTGATTTGCATTCAAAAATAAAAAGAACCAAACCCCGCTCTCTGGCTGATTTGCATTCAAAAATAAAAAGAACCAAACCCCGCTCTCTGGCTGATTTGCATTCAAAAATAAAAAGAACCAAACCCCGCTCTCTGGCTGATTTGCATTCAAAAATAAAAAGAACCAAACCCCGCTCTCTGGCTGATTTGCATTCAAAAATAAAAAGAACCAAACCCCGCTCTCTGGCTGATTTGCATTCAAAAATAAAAAGAACCAAACCCCGCTCTCTGGCTGATTTGCATTCAAAAATAAAAAGAACCAAACCCCGCTCTCTGGCTGATTTGCATTCAAAAATAAAAAGAACCAAACCCCGCTCTCTGGCTGATTTGCATTCAAAAATAAAAAGAACCAAACCCCGCTCTCTGGCTGATTTGCATTCAAAAATAAAAAGAACCAAACCCCGCTCTCTGGCTGATTTGCATTCAAAAATAAAAAGAACCAAACCCCGCTTTTTTTGTCTTTAATCAAAATGACTATGGACCAAACACTGTCTTCCAACCAGTCTCCAAAATAGTTCTTATCCAATATGCAGAATTCGTGATATCTCAAACAGGTTTCTGCTCACCTTTGGTCCGGTGCACCGTGGAGACCAATCGTCCAACAGAAATCAAGTCCGACTCCTCTGTCCTGTTATCCGGCCAAATCACGATCACGTCGAGGTCACCAAATTGTTGGAATATACACCTCCGATGTATCTTCCGCGTGTCCGTTTACTCGTGAGAATGACTACCAAAAGACCAACAAGTTAAAACCCAAAAGAATTTATTCCCTGACAGAGGAGTCTAATACATACACAGAGCTCTGGGTCCACAACTACGCCTGACTTAGCCTTAGCTCCAGTGGTGTAGAGTGACAAAGACTATCTGGCCCTGACCCTTTTTATATGCTTTCAGTCTACAGTCTTCAATCTTGGGGTGCAGTCTCCACCGATTGGTCCAGGTCTCCTTATGGTCCAGGCCACTGGGGTCGCATTCCAAATCTTGTGTCGCCTCCACCACGTCTGGAAATCCCTTTAGGATGTTTATACATCTGTCCTTTATTGGTGACGATGGCGGAGCAGATGACCCAATCCGTCCTTCTTTGGTATCTTGCTTCTGTCAACTCATCCGTTCTCCACCTGGTTAATTGGTTTACGACGCCACAGATGGTCTCCAAAAGGTTCCTTATATCAGATGCCATTCCTGCCATCAAGAACACACCATTTTTACTCCACACATTCTTTCATAAATACAGGGACAATTTGAGGACACCTTACCCTTATTCTCTGCATCTGTTGAACTCAATCCTTTTATTATTTAACAACCCATTATATAATAATTCAATTTAATAATACAGCTTGATTAATATATTTATTTTGTAATTTAGTATAATTCCCATAGTAGTTACACATCAAATCTAAGCTGTCTGAAGTGTTTTTCCAAAGTTATCAACATTTTTATGTTTGGCGTTCCGGAACCCACCTTATCTCAGGCTGAAAACGCGTTTTCTGCATTGTGCCATAACTTTGAAGGAAAGCTTCAGAACATGAAAGTTTCACCTCCCACTATAGCAGAAAGGGTCTTTTTAGTAGTTACACATCAAATCTAAGCTGTCTGAAGTGTTTTTCCAAAGTTATCAACATGTTTATGTTTGGCGTTCCTGAACCCACCTTATCTCTGGCTGAAAACGCGTTTTCTGCTTTATGCCATAACTTTGCTGGGAATCTTCAGAACATGAAATTTTCACCTCCCACTATAGCAGAAAGGGTCTTTTGAGTAGTTGCACATCATATCGAAGCTGTCTGAAGTGTTTTTCCAAAGTTATCAACATTTTTTTGTTTAGCGTTCCGGAACCCACCTTATCTCAGGCTGAAAACGCGTTTCCTGCATTGTGGCATAACTTTGCAGGGAAGCTTCAGAACATGAAATTTTCACCTGCCACTATAGCAAAAAGGGTCTTTCTAGTAGTTGCACATCAAATCTAAGCTGTCTGTAGAGTTTTTACTGAGTTATCAACATTTTTATGTTTGGGGTTCTGAAATCAACCTCATCTGAGGCTGAAAACGTGTTTTACGCAGTGTGCCATAACTTTGCACGGAAGCTTCAGAGCATGATATTTTCAACTCCCACTATAGCAGAAAGGGTCCTTCTCGTAGTTGCACATCAAATCTAAGCTGTCTGAAGTGTTTTTCGAAAGTTTTCAACATTTTTATGTTTGGTGTTCCTGAATCGACCTTATTTCAGGCCGAAAACGCGTTTTCTGCATTGTGCCATAACTTTTCAGGGAAGCTTCAGAACATGAAATATTCGCCACCCACTATAGCAGAGAGGGTCTTTCTAGTAGTTGCACATAAAATCTAAGCTGTCTGAAGTGTTTTTCCAAAGTTATCAACATTATTATGTTTGGCGTTCCGGAATCGACCTTATCTCAGGCTGAAAACGCTTTTCCTGCATTGTGGCATAACTTTGCAGGGAAGCTTCAGAACATGAAATTTTCACCTCCCACTATAGCAGAAAGGGTCTTTCTAGTAGTTGCACATCAAATCTAAGCTGTCTGTAGAGTTTTTACTGAGTTATCAACATTTTGATGTTTGGCGTTCCGGAATCGACCTTATCTGACGATGAAAACGCGTTTTCTGCATTGTGCCAAAACTTTGCAGGTAAGCTCCAGAACATGAAATTTTCACCTCCCACTATACCAGAAAGGGTCTTTCTAGTACTTGCACATCAAATCGAAGCTGTCTGAAGTGTTTTTCCAAAGTTATCAACATTTTGATGTTTGCCGTTCCGGAATCGACCTTATCTCAGCCTGAAAACGCGCTTTACATATTTTGCCATAACTTTGCAGGGAAGCATCAGAACATGACATTTTCACCTCCCACTATAGCAGAAAGGGTCTTTCTAGTAGTTGCACATCAAATCTAAGCTGTCTGTAGAGTTTTTCCTCAGTTATCAACATTTTTATGTTTTGCGTTCTGAAATCAACCTCATCTCAGGCTGAAAACGCGTTTTACGCATTGTGCCATAACTTTGCAGGAAAGCTTCAGAACATGAATTTTTCACCTCCCACTATACCAGAAAGGGTCTTTCTAGTACTTGCACATCAAATCTAAGCTGTCTGAAGTGTTTTTCCAAAGTTCTCAACATTTTTATGTTTGGCGTTCTGAAATCAACCTCATCTCAGGCTGAAAACGCGTTTTCTGCATTGTGCCATAACTTTGCAGGGAAGCTTCAGAACATGAAATTTTCACCTCCCACGATAGCAGAAAGGGTCTTTCGAGTAGTTGCACATCAAATCTAAGCTGTCTGAAGTGTTTTTCCAAAGTTATCAACATTTTGATGTTTGGCGTTCCGGAATCGACCTTATCTGACGATGAAAACGCGTTTTCTGCATTGTGCCAAAACTTTGCAGGTAAGCTCCAGAACATGAAATTTTCACCTCCCACTATACCAGATAGGGTCTTTCTAGTACTTGCACATCAAATCGAAGCTGTCTGAAGTGTTTTTCCAAAGTTATCAACATTTTGATGTTTGCCGTTCCGGAATCGACCTTATCTCAGCCTGAAAACGCGCTTTACATATTTTGCCATAACTTTGCAGGGAAGCATCAGAACATGACATTTTCACCTCCCACTATAGCAGAAAGGGTCTTTCTAGTAGTTGCACATCAAATCTAAGCTGTCTGTAGAGTTTTTCCTGAGTTATCAACATTTTTATGTTTTGCGTTCTGAAATCAACCTCATCTCAGGCTGAAAACGCGTTTTACGCATTGTGCCATAACTTTGCAGGGAAGCTTCAGAACATGATATTTTCACCTCCCACTACAGCAGAAAGGGTCTTTCTCGCAGTTGCACATCAAATCTAAGCTGTCTGTAGAGTTTTTCCTGAGTTATCAACATTTTTATGTTTGGCGTTCTGAAATCAACCTCATCTCAGGCTGAAAACGCGTTTTACGCATTGTGCCATAACTTTGCAGGGAAGCTTCAGAACATGAAAATTTCACCTCCCACTATAGCAGAAAGGGTCTTTCTAGTAGTCCCACATCAAATCTAAGCTGTCTGAAGTGTTTTTCCAAAGTTATCAACATTTTTATGTTTGGCGTTCTGAAATCAACCTCATCTCAGGCTGAAAACGCGTTTCACGCATTGTGCCATAACTTTGCAGGGAAGCTTCAGAACATGAAATTTTCACCTCCCACTAGAGCAGAAAGGGTATTTCTAGGAGTTGCACATCAAATCTAAGCTGTCTGTAGAGTTTTTCCAAAGTTATCAACATTTTTATGTTTGGCGTTCTGGAACCCACCTTATCTCAGGCTGAAAACGCGTTTTCTGCATTGTGCCATAACTTTGCAGGGAAGCTTCAGAACATGAAATTTTCACCTCCCACTATAGCAGAAAGGGTCTTTCTAGTAGTTGCACATAAAATCTTACCTGTCTGAAGTGTTTTTCCAAAGTTATCAATATTTTTATGTTTGGCGTTCCGGAATCGACCTTATCTCAGGCTGAAAACGCGTTTCCTGCATTGTGGCATAACTTTGCAGGGAAGCTTCAGAACATGAAATTTTCACCTCCCACTGTAGCAGAAAGGGTCTTTCTAGTAGTTGCACATCAAATCTAAGCTGTCTGAAGTGTTTTTCCAAAGTTATCAATATTTTTATCTTTGGCGTTCCGGAATCGACCTTATCTCAGGCTGAAAACGCGTTTTCTGCATTGTGCCATAACTTTGCAGGGAAGCTTCAGAACATGAAATTTTCACCTCCCACTATAGCAGAAAGGGTCTTTCTAGTAGTTGCACATCAAATCTAAGCTGTCTGTAGAGTTTTTACTGTGTTATCAACATTTTTATGTTTGGGGTTCTGAAATCAACCTCATCTCAGGCTGAAAACGCGTTTTACGCATTGTGCCATAACTTTGCAGGGAAGCTTCAGAACATGAAATTTTCACCTCCCACTATAGCAAAAAGGGTCTTTCGAGTAGTTGCACATCAAATCTAAGCTGTCTGAAGTGTTTTTCAAAAGTTATCAACACTTTTATGTTTGGCGTTCCGGAATCGACCTTATCTCAGGCTGAAAACACGATTTACGCATTCTGCCATAACTTTGCAGGGAAGCTTCAGAACATGAAATTTTCACCTCCCACTATAGCAGAAAGGGTCTTTCTAGTAGTTGCACATAAAATCTTACCTGTCTGAAGTGTTTTTCCAAAGTTATCAATATTTTTATGTTTGGCGTTCCGGAATCGACCTTATCTCAGGCTGAAAACGCGTTTCCTGCATTGTGGCATAACTTTGCAGGGAAGCTTCAGAACATGAAATTTTCACCTCCCACTGTAGCAGAAAGGGTCTTTCTAGTAGTTGCACATCAAATCTAAGCTGTCTGAAGTGTTTTTCCAAAGTTATCAATATTTTTATCTTTGGCGTTCCGGAATCGACCTTATCTCAGGCTGAAAACACGATTTACGCATGCTGCCATAACTTTGCAGGGAAGCTTCAGAACATGAAATTTTGACCTCCCACTATAGCAGAATGCGTCTTTCTAGTAGTTGCACATTAAATCTTAGCTGTCTGAAGTGTTTTTCCCCAGTTCTCAACATTTTTATGTTTGGCGTTCTGGAAACGCGTTTCCTGCATTGTGGCATAACTTTGCAGGGAAGCTTCAGAACATGAAATTTTCACCTCCCACTATAGCAGAAAGGGTCTTTCCAGTAGTTGCACATCAAATCTAAGCTGTCTGAAGTGTTTTTCCAAAGTTATCAACATTCTTAAGTTTGGCGTTCTGGAAACCACCTTATCTCAGGCTGAAAACGCGTTTTCTGCATTGTGCCATGACTTTGCAGGGAAGCTTCAAAACATGAAATTTTCACCTCCCACTATAGCAGAAAGGGTCTTTCTCGTAGTTGCACATCAAATCTAAGCTGTCTGAAGTGTTTTTCGAAAGTTATCAACATTTTTATGTTTGGCGTTCTGAAATCAACCTCATCTCAGGCTGAAAACGAGTTTTACGCATTGTGCCATAACTTTGCAGCGAAGCTTCAGAACATGAAATTTTCACCTCCCACTATAGCAGAAAGGGTCTTTCTAGTAGTTGCACATCAAATCTAAGCTGTTTGAAGTGTTTTTCCAAAGTTATCAACATTCTTATGTTTGGCGTTCCGGAATCAACCATATCTCAGGCTGAAAACATGTTTGCTGCATTGTGCCATAACTTTGTAGGCAAGCTTCAGAACATGAAATTTCCACATCCCACTAAAGCAGAAAGGGTCTTTCTAGTAGTTGCACATCAAATCTAAGCTGTTTGAAATGTTTTTCCAAAGTTATCAACATTTTTATGTTTGGCGTTCCGGAATCGACCTTATGTGAGGCTGAAAACGCGTTTTCTGCATTGTGCCATAACTTTGCAGGGAAGCTTCAGAACATGAAATTTTCACCTGCCACGAAAGCAGAAAGGGTCTTTCGAGTAGTTGCACATCAAATCTAAGCTGTCTGAAGTGTTTTTCCAAAGTTAGCAACATTTTGATGTTTGGCGTTCCGGAATCGACCTTATCTGACGATGAAAACGCGTTTTCTGCATTGTGCCAAAACTTTGCAGGTAAGCTCCAGAACATGAAATTTTCACCTCCCACTATACCAGAAAGGGTCTTTCTAGTACTTGCACATCAAATCTAAGCTGTCTGAAGTGTTTTTCCAAAGTTATCAACACTTTTATGTTTGCCGTTCCGGAATCGACCTTATCTCAGGCTGAAAACACGATTTAGGCATTGTGCTATAACTTTGCAGGGAAGCTTCAGAACATGAAATTTTAACCTCCCACTATAGCAGAATGGGTCTTTCTAGTAGTTGCACATCAAATCTAAGCTGTCGAAAGTGTTTTTCCAAAGTTATCAACATTTTCATGTTTGGCGTTCCGGAATCGACCTTATCTCAGGCTGAAAACACGATTTACGCATTCTGCCATAACTTTGCAGGGAAACTTCAGAACATGAAATTTTAACGTCCCACTATAGCAGAATGGGTCTTTCTAGTAGTTGCACATCAAATCTTAGCTGTCTGAAGTGTTTTTCCAAAATTATCAACATTTTTATGTTTGGCGTTCTGAAGTCAACCTCATCTCAGGCTGAAAACGCGTTTTACGCATTGTGCCATAACTTTGCAGGGAAGCTTTAGAACATGAAATTTTCACCTCCCACTAGAGCAGAAAGGGTATTTCTAGGAGTTGCACATCAAATCTAAGCTGTCTGTAGAGTTTTTCCTGAGTTATCAACATTTTTATGTTTGGCGTTCTGAAATCAACCTCATCTCAGGCTGAAAACGCGTTTCACGCATTGTGCCATAACTTTGCAGGGAAGCTTCCGAACATGAAATTTTTACTTCCCACTATAGCAGAAAGGGTCTTTCTAGTAGTTGCACATCAAATCTAAGCTGTCTGAAGTGTTTTTCTAAAGTTATCCACATTCTTATGTTTGGCGTTCCGGAATCAACCTTATCTCAGGCTGAAAACGCGTTTTACGCATTGTGCCATAACTTTGCAGGAAAGCTTCAGAACATGAATTTTTCACCTCCCACTGTAGCAGAAAGGGTCTTTCTCGTAGTTGCACATCAAATCTAAGCTGTCTGAAGTGTTTTTCCAAAGATATCAACATTTTTACGTTTGGCGTTCCGGAATCGACCTTATCTCAGGCTGAAAACGCGTTTTCTGCATTGTGCCATAACTTTGCAGGGAAGCTTCAGAACATGAAATTTTCACCTCCCACTATAGCAGAATGCGTCTTTCTAGTAGTTGCACATCAAATCTAAGCTGTCTGAAGTGTTTTTCTAAAGTTATCAACATTCTTATGTTTGGCGTTCCGGAATCAACCTTATCTCAGGCTGAAAACGCGTTTTACGCATTGTGCCATAACTTTGCAGGAAAGCTTCAGAACATGAAATTTTCACCTCCCACTGTAGCAGAAAGGGTCTTTCTCGTAGTTGCACATCAAATCTAAGCTGTCTGAAGTGTATTTGCAAAGTTATCAACATTTTTATGTTTGGCGTTCTGGTACCCACCTTATCTCAGGCTGAAAACGTGTTTTCTGCATTGTCCCATAACTTTGCAGGGAAGCTTTAGAACATGAAATTTTCACCTCCCACTATAGCAGAAAGGGTATTTCTAGTAGTTGCACATCAAATCTAAGCTGTCTGAAGTGTTTTTCCAAAGTTATCAACATTTTTATGTTTGGCGTTCTGGAACCCACCTTATCTCAGGCTGAAAACTCGTTTTCTGCATTGTGCCATAACCTTGCAGGGAGACTTCAGAACATGAAATTTTCTCCTCCCACCATAGCAGAAAGGGTATTTCTAGTAGTTGCACATCAAATCTAAGCTGTCTGAAGTGTATTTCCAAAGTTTTCAACATTTTTATGTTTGCCGTTCTGGTACCCACCTTATCTCAAGCTGAAAACGCGTTTTCTGCATTGTGCCATAACTTTGCAGGGAAGCTTCAGAACATGAAAATTTCACCTCCCACTAAAGCAGAAAGGGTCTTTCTAGTAGGTGCACATCAAATCTAAGCTGTCTGAAGTGTTTTTCTAAAGTTATCAACATTCTTATGTTTGGCGTTCCGGAATCAACCTTATCTCAGGCTAAAAACGCGTTTTACGCATTGTGCCATAACTTTGCAGGAAAGCTTCAGAACATGAAATTTTCAACTCCCACTGTAGCAGAAAGGGTCTTTCTAGTAGTTGCACATCAAATCTAAGCTGTCTGAAGTGTTTTTCTAAAGTTATCAACATTCTTATGTTTGGCGTTCCGGAATCAACCTTATCTCAGGCTAAAAACGCGTTTTACGCATTGTGCCATAACTTTGCAGGAAAGCTTCAGAACATGAAATTTTCAACTCCCACTGTAGCAGAAAGGGTCTTTCTAGTAGTTGCACATCAAATCTAAGCTGTCTGAAGTGTTTTTCCAAAGTTATCAACCTTTTTATGTTTGGCGTTCCGGAATCGACCTCATCTCAGGCTGAAAACGGGTTTTCTGCATTGTGCCATAACTTTGCAGGGAAGCTTCAGAACATGACATTTTCACGTCCCACTATAGCAGAAAGGGTCTTTCTAGTAGTTGCACATCAAATCTAAGTTGTCTGATGTGGTTTTCCAAAGTTATCAACATTTTTATGTTTGGCATTCCAGAACCTGTCTTGTCTCAGGCTGAAAACGTGTTTCTTTCTTTGTGCCATAACTTCTCAGGGAAGCTTCAGAACATGACATTTTCACCTCCGACTATAGCAGAAAGGGTCTTTCTAGTAGTTGCATATCAAATCTAAGTTGTCCGATGTGGTTTTCCAAAGTTATCAACATTTTTATGTTTGGCGTTCCGGAATCGACCTTATCTCAGGCTGAAAACGCGTTTTACGCATTGTACCATAAATTTACAGGGAAGCTCCAGAACATGAAATTTTCACCTCCCACAATAGCAGAAAGGGTCTTTTTAGTAGTTGCACATCAAATCTAAGCTGTCTGAAGTGTTTTTCCAAAGTTATCAACGCTTTTATGTTTGGCGTTCTGGAACCCACCTTATCTCAGCCTGAAAACTCGTTTTACATATTTTGCCGTAAATTTGCAGGGAAGCTTCAGAACATGAAATTTTAACATCCCACGATAGCAGAAAGGGTCTTTCTAGTAGTTGCCCATCAAATCTAAGCTGTCTGAAGTGTTTTTCTAAAGTTATCAACATTCTTATGTTTGGCGTTCCGGAATCAACCTTATCTCAGGCTAAAAACGCGTTTTACGCATTGTGCCATAACTTTGCAGGAAAGCTTCAGAACATGAAATTTTCAACTCCCACTGTAGCAGAAAGGGTCTTTCTAGTAGTTGCACATCAAATCTAAGCTGTCTGAAGTGTTTTTCCAAAGTTATCAACATTTTTATGTTTGGCGTTCTGGAACCCACCTTATCTCAGGCTGAAAACGTGTTTGATGCGTTGTGCCATAACTTTGCAGGGAAGCTTCAGAACATGAAATTATCACCACCCACTATAGCAGAAAGCGTCTTTCTCGTAGTTGCACATCAAATCTAAGCTCTCTGAAGTGTTTTTCCAAAGTTATCAACCTTTTTATGTTTGGCGTTCCGGAATCGACCTCATCTCAGGCTGAAAACGGGTTTTCTGCATTGTGCCATAACTTTGCAGGGAAGCTTCAGAACATGACATTTTCACGTCCCACTATAGCAGAAAGGGTCTTTCTAGGAGTTGCATATCAAATCTAAGTTGTCCGATGTGGTTTTCCAAAGTTATCAACATTTTTATGTTTGGCGTTCCGGAATCGACCTTATCTCAGGCTGAAAACGCGTTTTACGCATTGTACCATAACTTTACAGGGAAGCTTCAGAACATGAAATTTTCACCTCCCACAATAGCAGAAAGGGTCTTTTTAGTAGTTGCACATCAAATCTAAGCTGTCTGAAGTGTTTTTCCGAAGTTATTAACATTTTTATGTTTGGCGATCCGGAATTGACCTTATGTGAGGCTCAAAATGCGTTTTCTGCATTGTGCATAACTTTGCAGAGAAGCTTCAGAACATGACATTTTCACCTCCCACTATAGCAGAAATGATCTTTCTAGTAGTTGCACATCGAACCTAAGCTGTCTGAAGTGTTTTTCCAAAGTTATTAACACTTTTATGTTTGGCGTTCCGGAATCGACCTTATCTCAGGCTCAAAATGCGTTTTCTGCATTGTGCCATAACTTTGCATGAAAGCTTCCGAACATGAAATTTTAACCTCCCACTATAGCAGAAAGGGTCTTTTTAGTAGTTGCACCTCAAATCTAAGCTGTCTGAAGTGTTTTTCCAAAGTGATCAACATTTTTATGTTTGGCGTTCGGGAATCGACCTTATCTCAGGCTCAAAATGCGTTTTCTGCATTGTGCATAACTTTGCAGAGAAGCTTCAGAACATGAAATTTTCACCTCCCACTATAGCAGAAAGGGTCTTTCTAGTAGTTGCACATCAAATCTAAGCTGTCTGAAGTGTTTTTCCAAAGTTATCAACATTTTTATGTTTAGCATTCCAGAACCCACCTTATCTCAGGCTGAAAACGTGTTTCTTTCTTTGTGCCATAACTTCTCAGGGAAGCTTCAGGACATGAAATTTTCACCTCCGACTATAGCAGAAAGGGTCTTTCTAGTAGTTGCATATCAAATCTAAGCTGTCTGAAGTGTTTTTCCAAAGTTATCAACATTTTTATGTTTGGCGTTCCGGAACCCACCTTATCTCAGGCTGAAAACGCGTTTCTTGCTTTGTGCCATAACTTTGCAGGGAAGCTTCAGAACATGAAATTTTCACCTCCCACTATAGCAGAAAGGATCTTTCTAGTAGTTGCACATCAAATCTAAGCAGTCTGATGTGTTTTTCCAAAGTTATCAACATTTTGATGTTTGGCGTTCCGGAATCGACCTGATCTCAGGCTGAAAACACGTTTTAAGCATTGTGCCATAACTTTGCAGGAAAGCTTCAGAACATGAAATTTTCACCTCCCACTATACCAGAAAGGGTCTTTCCAGTACTTGCACATCAAATCTAAGCTGTCTGAAGTGTTTTTCCAAAGTTCTCAACATTTTTATGTTTGGCGTTCTGAAATCAACCTCATCTCAGGCTGAAAACGCGTTTTCTGCATTGTGCCATAACTTTGCAGAGAAGCTTCTGAACATTAAATTTTAACCTCCCACTATAGCACAAAGCGTCTTTCTAGTAGTTGCAAATCAAATCTAAGCTGTCTGAAGTGTTTTTCCATAGTGATCAACATTTTTATGTTTGGCGTTCGGGAATCGACCTTATCTCAGCCTCAAAATGCGTTTTCTGCATTGTGCATAACTTTGCAGAGAAGCTTCAGAACATGAAATTTTCACCTCCCACTATAGCAGAAAGAGTCTTTCTAGTAGTTGCACATCAAATCTAAGCTGTCTGAAGTGTTTTTGCAAAGTTATGAACACTTTTATGTTTGGCGTTCCGGAATCGACCTTATCTCAGGCTCAAAATGCGTTTTCTGCATTGTGCCATAACTTTGCAGAGAAGCTTCTGAACATTAAATTTTAACCTCCCACTATAGCACAAAGCGTCTTTCTTGTAGTTGCAAATCAAATCTAAGCTGTCTGAAGTGTTTTTCCATAGTGATCAACATTTTTATGTTTGGCGTTCGGGAATCGACCTTATCTCAGGCTCAAAATGCGTTTTCTGCATTGTGCATAACTTTGCAGAGAAGCTTCAGAACATGAAATTTTCACCTCCCACTATAGCAGAAAGAGTCTTTCTAGTAGTTGCACATCAAATCTAAGCTGTCTGAAGTGTTTTTGCTAAGTTATCAACACTTTTATGTTTGGCGTTCCGGAATCGACCTTTTCTCAGGCTCAAAATGCGTTTTCTGCATTGTGCCTTAACTTTGCAGAGAAGCTTCTGAACATTAAATTTTAACCTCCCACTATAGGACAAAGGGTCTTTCTAGTAGTTGCACATCAAATCTAAGCTGTCTGAAGTGTTTTTCCAAAGTTATCAACATTTTTATGTTTAGCATTCCAGAACCCACCTTATCTCAGGCTGAAAACGTGTTTCTTTCTTTGTGCCATAACTTCTCAAGAAAGCTTCAGGACATGAAATTTTCACCTCCGACTATAGCAGAAACGGTCTTTCTAGTAGTTGCACATCAAATGTAAGCTGTCTGAAGTGTTTTTCCAAAGTTATCAACATTTTTATGTTTGGCGTTCCGGAACCCACCTTATCTCAGGCTGAAAACGCGTTTCCTGCTTTGTGCCATAACTTTGCAGGGAAGCTTCAGAACATGAAATTTTCACCTCCCACTATAGCAGAAAGGATCTTTCTAGTAGTTGCACATCAAATCTAAGCTGTCTTAAGTGTTTTTCGAAAGTTATCAACATTTATATGTCTGGCGTTCCGGAAACCCCCTTATCTCAGACTGAAAACGCGTTTTCTGGATTGTTCCATAACTTTGCAGGGAAGCTTCAAAACATTAAATTTTCAACCTCCCACTATAGTAGAAAGGGTCTTTCTAGTAGGTGCACATCAAATCTAAGCTGTCTGAAGATTTTTTCCAAAGTTATCAACACATTTATGTTTGGAGTTCAGGTATCGACCTTATCTGAGGCTGAAAACGTGTTTTCTTCATTGAGTCAAAACTTTGCAGGGAAGCTTCAGAACATGAAATTTTCACCTCCCACTACAACAGAAAGGGTGTTTCTAGCAGTTGCACATCAAATCTAAGTTGTCTGAAGTGTTTTTCAAAAGTTATCAACATTTCTATGTTTGGCGTTCCGGAATCGACCTTATCTCAGGCTGAAAACGCGTTTTACGCATTGTGCCATAACTTTACAGGGAAGCTTCAGAACATGAAATGTTCACCTCCCACTATAGCAAAAAGGGTCTTTCTAGTAGTTGCACATCAAATCTAAGCTGTCTGAAGTGTTTTTCAAAAGTTATCAACATTTTTATGTTTGGCGTTCCAAAATCGACCTTATCTCAGGATGAAAAATCGTTTTCTGCATTGTCCCATAACTTTGCAGGGAAGCTTCAGAACATGAAATTTTGACCTCCCACTATAGCAGAAAGGGTCTTTCTAGTAGTTGCACATAAAATCTAAGCTGTCTGAACAGTTTTTCGAAAGTTATCAACATTTTTATGTTTGGCGTTCCGGAATCGACCTTATCTCAGGCCGAAAACGCGTTGTCTGCATTGTGCCATAACTTTGCATGAAAGCTTCCGAACATGAAATTTTAACCTTCCACTATAGCAGAAAGGGTCTTTTTAGTAGTTGCGCATCAAATCTAAGCAGTCTGAAGTGTTTTTCCAAAGTGATCAACATTTTTATGTTTGGAGTTCGGGAATCGACCTTATCTCAGGCTCAAAATGCGTTTTCTGCATTGTGCCATAACTTTGCAGAGAAGCTTCTGAACATTAAATTTTAACCTCCCACTATAGCACAAAGGGTCTTTCTAGTAGTTGCACATCAAATCGAAGCTGTCTGAAGTGTTTTCCAAAGTTATGAACTTTTTTATGTTTGGCGTTCCGGAATCGACCTTATCTCTGGCTGAAAACGCGTTTTCTGCATTCTGCCATAACTTTGCAGGGAAGCTTCAGAACATGAAATTTTCACCTCCAACTATAGCAGAAAGGGTCTTTCTAGTAGGTGCACATCAAATCTAAGCTGTCTGAAGTGTTTTTCCAAAGTTATCAATATTTTTATGTATGGCGTTCCGGAATCGACCTTGTCTCAGGCTGAAAACGCGATTTACGCATTGTGCCATAACTTTGCACGGAAGCTTCAGAACATGAAATGTTCACCTCCCACTATAGCAGAAAAGGTCTTTCTAGTAGTTGCACTTCAAATCTAAGCTGTCTGAAGTGTATTTCCAAAGTTATCAACATTTTTATGTTTGGCGTTCCGGAACCCACCTTATCTCTGGCTGAAAACGCGTTTTCTGCATTGTGCCTTTACTTTTATGGGGAGCTTCAGAACATGGAATTTTCACCTCCCACTATAACAAAAAGGGTCTTTCTTGTCGTTGCACATCAAATCTAAGCTGTCTGATGTGTTTTTCCAAAGTTATCGACATTTTTATGTTTGGCGTTCCGGAATCGACCTTATCTCAGGCTGAAAACGCGTTTTACGCATTGTGCCATAACTTTGCAGAGAAGCTTCCGAACATGTTTTCACCTCCCACAATAGCAGAAATGGTCTTTTTAGTAGTTGCACATCAAATCTAAGCTGTCTGAAGTGTTTTTCCAAAGTTATCAACACTTTTATGTTTGGCGTTCAGGAATCGACCTTATCTCAGGCTGAAAAAGCGTTTTCTGCATTGTGCCATAACTTTGTAGAGAAGCTTCAGTACATGAAATTTTCACCTCCCTCTAAAGCAGAAAGGGTCTTTCTAGTAGGTGCACATCAAATCTAAGCTGCCTGAAGTGTTTGTCCAAAGTTATCAACATTTTTATGTTTGGCGTTCCGGAACCCACCTTATCTCAAACTGAAAACGCGTTTTCTGCTTTGTGCCATAACTTTGCAGGGAAGCTTCTGAACATTAAATTTTAACCTCCCACAATAGCAGAAATGGTCTTTCTAGTAGTTGCACATCAAATCTAAGCTGTCTGAAGTGTTTTTCGAAAGTTATCAACATTTTTATGTTTGGCGTTCCGAAACCAACCTTATCTCAGGATGAAAAATCGTTTTCTGCATTGTGCCATAACTTTGCAGAGAAGCTTCCGAACATGTTTTCACCTCCCACTATAGCAGAAATGGTCTTTTTAGTAGTTGCACATCAAATCTAAGCTGTCTGAAGTGTTTTTCCAAAGTTATCAACACTTTTATGTTTGGCGTTCAGGAATCGACCTTATCTCAGGCTGAAAAAGCGTTTTCTGCATTGTGCCATAACTTTGCAGAGAAGCTTCAGTAAATGAAATTTTCACCTCCCTCTAAAGCAGAAAGGGTCTTTCTAGTAGGTGCACATCAAATCTAAGCTGCCTGAAGTGTTTGTCCAAAGTTATCAACATATTTATGTTTGGCGTTCCGGAACCCACCTTATCTCAAACTGAAAACGCGTTTTCTGCTTTGTGCCATAACTTTGCAGGGAAGCTTCAGAACATGAAATTTTCACCTCCCACAATAGCAGAAATGGTCTTTCTAGTAGTTGCACATCAAATCTAAGCTGTCTGAAGTGTTTTTCCAAAGTTATCAACATTTTTATGTTTGGCGTTCCGAAACCAACCTTATCTCAGGATGAAAAATCGTTTTCTGCATTGTGCCATAACTTTGCAAGTAAGCTTCAGAACATGAAATGTTCACCTCCCACTATAGCAGAAAGGTTCCTTCTAGTAGTTGCACATCAAATCTAAGCTATCTGAAGTGTTTTTCCAAAGTTATCAACATTTTTATGTTTGGCGTTCCGGAATCGACCTTGTCTCAGGCTGAAAACGCGTTTTCTGCATTGTGCCATAACTTTGAAGGAAAGCTTCAGAACATGAAAGTTTCACCTCCCACTATAGCAGAAAGGGTCTTTTTAGTAGTTACACATCAAATCTAAGCTGTCTGAAGTGTTTTTCCAAAGTTATCAACATTTTTATGTTTGGCGTTCCTGAACCCACCTTATCTCTGGCTGAAAACGCGTTTTCTGCTTTATGCCATAACTATGCTGGGAATCTTCAAAACATGAAATTTTAACCTCCCACAATAGCATAAAGGGTCTTTCTTGTAGGTGCACATCAAATCTAAGCTGTCTGATGTGTTTTTCCAAAGTCATCAACATTGTTTTGTATGGCGTTCCGGAATCGACCTTATCTCAGCCTGAAAACGCGTTTAACGCATTGTGCCCTAACTTTGCAGGGAACCTTTAGAACATCAGATTTTCAACTCCCACTATAGCAGAAAGGGTCTTTCTAGTAGTTGCACATCAAATCTAAGCTGTCTCAAGTGTTATTCCAAAGTGATCAACATTTTTACGTTTTGCGTTTCGGAACCCACCTAATCTCAGGCTGAAAACGCGTTTTCTGCATTGTGCCATAACTTCTCAAGGAAGCTTCAGAACATGAAATGTTCACCTCCCACTATAGCAGAAAGGGTCTTTGTAGTAGTTGCACATCAAATCGACGCTGTCTGAAGTGTTTTTCAAAAGTTATCAACATCTTTATGTTTGGCGTTCCGGAAAACCACCTTATGTCATGCTGAAAACGCGTTTTCTGCATTGTGCCATAACTTCTCAGGGAAGCTTCAGAACATGAAATGTTCACCTCCCACTATAGCAGAAACGGTCTTTCCAGTAGTTGCACATCAGATCTACGCTGTCCGAAGTGTTTTTCGAAAGTTATCAACATTTTTATGTTTGGCGTTCCGGAATCGACCTTATCACAGGCTGAAAACGCTTTTTACGCTTTGTGCCATAACTTTGCAGGGAAGCTTCAGAAAATGAAAATTTCACCTCCCACTATAGCAGAATGGGTCTTTCCAGTAGTTGCACATCAAATCTAAGCTGTCTGAAGTGTTGTTCCAAAGTTATCAACATTTTTACGCTTGGCGTTCCGGAACCCACCTTATCTCAGGCTGAAAACGCGTTTTCTGCATTGTGCCATAACTTTGCAGGGAAGCTTCAGAACATGAAAGTTTCACCTCCCACTATAGCAGAAAGGGTCTTTTTAGTAGTTACACATCAAATCTAAGCTGTCTGAAGTGTTTTTCCAAAGTTATCAACATTTTTATGTTTGGCGTTCCTGAACCCACCTTATCTCTGGCTGAAAACGCGTTTTCTGCTTTATGCCATAACTATGCTGGGAATCTTCAAAACATGAAATTTTAACCTCCCACAATAGCATAAAGGGTCTTTCTTGTAGGTGCACATCAAATCTAAGCTGTCTGATGTGTTTTTCCAAAGTCATCAACATTGTTTTGTATGGCGTTCCGGAATCGACCTTATCTCAGCCTGAAAACGCGTTTAACGCATTGTGCCCTAACTTTGCAGGGAACCTTTAGAACATCAGATTTTCAACTCCCACTATAGCAGAAAGGGTCTTTCTAGTAGTTGCACATCAAATCTAAGCTGTCTCAAGTGTTATTCCAAAGTGATCAACATTTTTACGTTTTGCGTTTCGGAACCCACCTAATCTCAGGCTGAAAACGCGTTTTCTGCATTGTGCCATAACTTCTCAAGGAAGCTTCAGAACATGAAATGTTCACCTCCCACTATAGCAGAAAGGGTCTTTGTAGTAGTTGCACATCAAATCGACGCTGTCTGAAGTGTTTTTCAAAAGTTATCAACATCTTTATGTTTGGCGTTCCGGAAAACCACCTTATGTCATGCTGAAAACGCGTTTTCTGCATTGTGCCATAACTTCTCAGGGAAGCTTCAGAACATGAAATGTTCACCTCCCACTATAGCAGAAACGGTCTTTCCAGTAGTTGCACATCAGATCTACGCTGTCCGAAGTGTTTTTCGAAAGTTATCAACATTTTTATGTTTGGCGTTCCGGAATCGACCTTATCACAGGCTGAAAACGCTTTTTACGCTTTGTGCCATAACTTTGCAGGGAAGCTTCAGAAAATGAAAATTTCACCTCCCACTATAGCAGAATGGGTCTTTCCAGTAGTTGCACATCAAATCTAAGCTGTCTGAAGTGTTGTTCCAAAGTTATCAACATTTTTACGCTTGGCGTTCCGGAATCCACCTTATCTCAGGCTGAAAACGCGTTTTCTGCATTGTGCCATAACTTTGCAGGGAAGCTTCAGAACATGAAATGTTCAGCTCCCACTATAGCAGAAAGGGTCTTTCTAGTAGTTGCACATCAGATCTAAGCTGTCCGAAGTGTTTTTCGAAAGTTATCAACATTTTTATGTTTGGCGTTCCGGAATCAACCTTATCTCAGGATGAAAAATCATTTTCTGCATTGTGCCATATCTTTGCAGGGAAGCTTCAGAACATGAAATTTTCACCTCCCACTCTAACAGAAAGGGTCTTTCTTGTAGTTGCACATCAAATCTAAGCTCTCTGAGGTGTTTTTCCAAAGTGATCAACATTTTTACGTTTTGCGTTTCGGAACCCACCTTATCTCAGGCTGAAAACGCGTTTTCTGCATTGTGCCATAACTTCTCAGGGAAGCTTCAGAACATGAAATGTTCACCTCCCACTATCGCAGAAAGTGTCTTTCTCGTAGTTGCACATCAAATCGAAGCTGTCTGAAGTGTTTTTCCAAAGTTATCAACACTTTTATGTTTGGCGTTCTGGAACCCACCTTATCTCAGGCTGAAAACGCGTTTTCTGCATTGTGCCATATCTTTGCAGGGAAGCTTCAGAAAATTAAATTTTAACCTCCCACTATAGCAGAAATGGTCCTTCTAGTAGTTGCACATCAAATCTAAGCTGTCTGAAGTGTTTTTCCAAAGTTATCAACATTTTTATGTTTGGCGTACCGGAACCCACCTTATCTCAGGCTGAAAACGCGTTTTCTGCATTGTGCCATATCTTTGCATGGAAGCTTCAGAACATGAAATTTTCACCTCCCACTATAGCAGAAAGGGTCTTTCTAGCAGTTGGACATCAGATCTAAGCTGTCCGAACTGTTTTTCGAAAGTTATCAACATTTTTATGTTTGGCGTTTCGGAACCCACCTTGTCTCAGGCTGAAAAATCATTTTCTGCATTGTCCCATGACTTCTCAGGGAAGCTTCAGAACATGAAATTTCGACCTCCCACTATAGCAGAAAGGGTCTTTCTAGTTGTTGCACATCAAATCTAAGCTGTCTGAAGTGTTTTTCGAAAGTTATCAACATTTCTATGTTTGGCGTTCCAGAATCGACCTTATGTCAGGCTGAAAATGCGATGTCTGCATTCTGCCATAACTTGGCATGGAAGCTTCCGAACATGAAATTTTAACCTCCCACTATAGCAGAAAGGGTCTTTCTAGTAGTTGCACATCAAATCTAAGCTGTCTGATGTGTTTTTCCAAAGTTAATAACATTTTCACGTTTGGCGTTTCGGAAACCACCTTATCTCAGGCTAAAAACGCGTTGTCTGCATTGTGCCATAACTTCTCACGGAAGCTTCAGAACATGACATTTTAACCTCCCACTATAACAGAAAGGGTCTTTCTAGTAGTTGCATATCAAATCTAAGCTGTGTGATGTGTTTTTCCAAAGTTATCTACATTTTTATGAATGGCGTTCCGGAATCGACCTTATCTCAGGCTGAAAACACGTTTTACGCATTGTGCCATAACTTTGCAGCGAACCTTTAGAACATGAAATTTTCACGTCCCACTATAACAGAAAGGGTCTTTCTAGTAGTTGCACATCAAATCTAAGCTGTCTGAAGTCTTTTTTCCAAAGTCATCAACATTTTTATGTTTAGCGTTCTGGAACCCACCTTATATCAGACTGAAGATGCGTTTTCTGCATTGTGCCATAACTTTGCAGGGACGCTTCAGAACATGAAATTTTCACCTCCCACTATAGCAGAAAGGGTATTTCTAGCAGTTGGACATCAGATCTAAGCTGTCCGAACTGTTTTTCGAAAGTTATCAACACTTTTATGTTTGGCGTTTCGGAACCCACCTTGTCTCAGGCTGAAAAATCATTTTCTGCATTGTCCCATAACTTTTCAGGGAAGCTTCAGAACATGAAATTTTCACCTCCCTCTAAAGCAGAAACGGTCTTTGTAGTAGTTGCACATCAAATCACAGCTGTCTGAAGTGTTTTTCCAAAGATATCAACAATTTTGTGTTTGACGTTCAGGAACCCACCTTATCTCAGGCTGAAAACGTGTTTTCTGCGTTGTGCCATAACTTCTCAGGGAAGCTTCAGAACATGAAATTTTCACCTCCCACTATAGCAGAAAGGGTCTTTCTGGTAGTTGCACATCAATGCTAAGCTGTCTGAAGTGGTTTTCCTAAGTTATCAACATTTTTATGTTTGGCGTTCCGGAACCCACCTTATCTCAGGCTGAAAACGCGTTTTCTGCATTGTTCCTTAACTTTGCAGGGAAACAGTCAGAACATGAAATTTTCACCTCCCACTATAGCAGAAAGGGTCTTTCTAGTAGTTGCACATCAAATCGAAGCTGTCTGAAATGTTGTTCCAAAGTGATAAACATTTTTACGTTTGGCGTTTCGGAACCCACCTTATCTCAGGCTGAAAACGCGTTTTCTGCATTGTGCCATAACTTCTCAGGGAAGCTTCAGAACATGAAATGTTCACCTCCCACTATAGCAGAAAGGTCTTTCTAGTAGTTGCGCATCAAATCTAAGCTGTCTGAAGTGTTTTTCCAAAGTTATCAACATTTTTATGTTTGGCGTTCCGGAATCGACCTTATCTCATGCTGAAAACGCGTTTTCTGCATTGTGCCATAACTTCTCAGGGAAGCTTCAGAACATGAAATTTTGACCTCCCACTATAGCAGAAAGGGTCTTTCCAGTAGTTGCACATCAAATCTAAGCTGTCTGAAGTGTTTTTCCAAATTTATCAACATTTTTATGTTTGGCGTTCCGGAATCGACCTTATCTCAGGCTGAAAAGCCGTTTTCTGCATTGTGCCATAACTTTGGAGGGAAGCTTCAGAACATGAAATTTTCACCTCCCACTATAGCAGAAAGGGTCTTTCTAGTAGTTGCACATCAAATCTAAGCTGTCTGAAATGTTTTTCCAAAGTTATCAACATTTTTATGTTTGGCGTTCCAGAACCAACCTTATCTCAGGCTGAAAACACGTTTTCTGCAACGTGCCATAACTTTACAGGGAAGCTTCAGAACATGAAATGTTCACCTCCCACTATAGCAGAAAGGGTCTTTCCAGTAGTTGCACATCAAATCTAAGCAGTCTGAAGTGTTTTTCCAAAGTTATTAACACTTTTTTGTTTGGCGTTCCGGAATCAACCTAATCTCAGGATGAAAATGCGTTTTCTGCATTGTCCCATAACTTTGCAGGGAAGATTCAGAACATGAAATTTTCACCCCCCACTATAGCAGAAAGGGTCTGTCTTGTAGTTGCACATCAAATCTAAGCTGTCTGAAGTGTTTTTCCAAATTTATCAACATTTTTATGTTTGGCGTTCCGGAATCGACCTTATCTCAGGCTGAAAAGCCGTTTTCTGCATTGTGCCATAACTTTGGAGGGAAGCTTCAGAACATGAAATTTTCACCTCCCACTATAGCAGAAAGGGCCTTTCTAGTAGTTGCACATCAAATCGAAGCTGTCTGAAGTGTTTTTCCAAACTTATCAACATTTTTATGTTTGGCGTTCCGGAACCCACCTTATCTCAGGCTGAAAACGCGTTTTCTGCATTGTGCCATAACTTTGCAGAGAAGCTTCAGAACATGACATTTTCACCTCCTACTATAGCAGAAATGGTCTTTCTAGTAGTTGCACATCAAATCTAAGCTGTCTGAAGTGTTTTTCCAAAGTTATCAACATTTTTATGTTTGGCGTTCCGGAATCGACCTTATCTCAGGCTGAAAACGCGTTTCACGCATTGTGCCATAACTTTACAGGGAAGCTTCAGAACATGAAATTTTCACCTCCCACAATAGCAGAAAGGGTCTTTCTAGTAGTTGCACATCAAATCTAAGCTGTCTGAAATGTTTTTCCAAAGTTATCAACATTTTTATGTTTGGCGTTCCAGAACCAACCTTATCTCAGGCTGAAAACACGTTTTCTGCAACGTGCCATAACTTTACAGGGAAGCTTCTGAACATGAAATGTTCACCTCCCACTATAGCAGAAAGGGTCTTTCTAGTAGTTACACATCAAATCTAAGCTGTCTGAAGTGTTTTTCGAAAGTTATCAACATTTTTTATGTTTGGCGTTCCGGAATCGACCTTATCTCAGTCTGAAAACGCGTTGTCTGTATTGTGCCATAACTTTGCATGAAAGCTTCCGAACATGAAATTTAACCTCCCACTATAGCAGAAAGGGTCTTTTTAGTAGTTGCACATCAAATCTAAGCTGTCTGAAGTGTTTTTCCAAATTTATCTACACTTTTATGTTTGGCGTTCCGGAATCGACCTTATCTCAGGCTCAAAATGCGTTTTCTGCATTGTTCCATAACTTTGCAGAGAAGCTTCTGAACATTAAATTTTAACCTCCCACTATAGCACAAAGGGTCTTTCTAGTAGTTGCACATCAAATCTAAGCTGTCTGAAGTGTATTTCAAAAGTTATCACATTTTTTATGTTTGGCGTTCCTGAATCGACATTATCTCAGGCTGAAAACGCGTTTTCTGCATTGTGCCATAACTTTGCAGGGAAGCTTCAGAACATCAAATTTTCACCTCCCACTATAGCAGAAAGGGTCTTTCTAGTAGTTGCACATCAAATCTAAGCGGTCTGAAGTGTTTTACCAACGTTATCAACATTATTATATTGCCGTTCCGGAATCGACATTATCTCAGGCTGAAAAGCCGTTTTCTGCATTGTGCCATAACTTTGGAGGGAAGCTTCAGAACATGAAATTTTCACCTCCCACTATAGCAGAAAGGGCCTTTCTAGTAGTTGCACATCAAATGGAAGCTGTCTGAAGTGTTTTTCCAAACGTATCAACATTTTTATGTTTGGCGTTCCGGAACCCACCTTATCTCAGGCTGAAAACGCGTTTTCTGCATTGTGCCATAACTTTGCAGAGAAGCTTCAGAACATGACATTTTCACCTCCTACTATAGCAGAAATGGTCTTTCTAGTAGTTGCACATCAAATCTAAGCTGTCTGAAGTGTTTTTCCAAAGTTATCAACATTTTTATGTTTGGCGTTCCGGAATCGACCTTATCTCAGGCTGAAAACGCGTTTCACGCATTGTGCCATAACTTTACAGGGAAGCTTCAGAACATGAAATTTTCACCTCCCACAATAGCAGAAAGGGTCTTTCTAGTAGTTGCACATCAAATCTAAGCTGTCTGAAATGTTTTTCCAAAGTTATCAACATTTTTATGTTTGGCGTTCCAGAACCAACCTTATCTCAGGCTGAAAACACGTTTTCTGCAACGTGCCATGACTTTACAGGGAAGCTTCCGAACATGAAATGTTCACCTCCCACTATAGCAGAAAGGGTCTTTCTAGTAGTTACACATCAAATCTAAGCTGTCTGAAGTGTTTTTCGAAAGTTATCAACATTTTTTATGTTTGGCGTTCCGGAATCGACCTTATCTCAGTCTGAAAACGCGTTGTCTGTATTGTGCCATAACTTTGCATGAAAGCTTCCGAACATGAAATTTAACCTCCCACTATAGCAGAAAGGGTCTTTTTAGTAGTTGCACATCAAATCTAAGCTGTCTGAAGTGTTTTTCCAAATTTATCAACACTTTTATGTTTGGCGTTCCGGAATCGACCTTATCTCAGGCTCAAAATGCGTTTTCTGCATTGTGCCATAACTTTGCAGAGAAGCTTCTGAACATTAAATTTTAACCTCCCACTGTTGCAGAAAGGGTCTTTCCAGTAGTTGCACATCAAATCTAAGCTGTCTGAAGTGTTTATCCAAAGTTCTCAACATTTTTATGTTTGGTGTTCTGAAATCAACCTCATCTCAGGCTGAAAACGCGTTTTCTCCATTGTGCCATAACTTTGCAGGGAAGCTTCAGAACATGAAATTTTCACCTCCCACTACAGCAAAAAGGGTCTTTCTAGTAGTTGCACGTCAAATCTAAGCTGTTTGAAGTGTTTTTCCAAAGTTATCAACATTCTTATGTTTGGCGTTCCGGAATCGACCTTTTCTCAGGCTGAAAACGCGTTTTCTGCATTGTGCCATAACTTTGCAGGGAAGCTTCAGGACATGAAATTTTCACCTCCGACTATAGCAGAAAGGATCTTTCTAGTAGTTGCACATCAAATCTAAGCAGTCTGACGTGTTTTTCAAAAGTGATCAACATTTTTATGTTTGGCGTTCGGGAATCGACCTTATCTCAGGCTCAAAATGCGTTTTACGCATTGTGCCATAACTTTACAGGGAAGCTTCAGAACATGAAATGTTCTCCTCCCACTATAGCAGAAAGGGTCTTTCTAGTAGTTGCACATCAAATCTAAGCTGTCTGAAGTGTTTTTCCAAAGTTATTAACACTTTTATGTTTGGCGTTCCGGAATCAACCTAATCTCAGGATGAAAATGCGTTTTCTGCATTGTCCCATAACTTTGCAGGGAAGCTTCAGAACATGAAATTTTCACCCCCCACTATAGCAGAAAGGGTCTGTCTTGTAGTTGCACATCAAATCTAAGCTGTCTGAAGTGTTTTTCCAAATTTATCAAAATTTTTATGTTTGGCGTTCCGGAACCCACCTTATCTCAGGCTGAAAACGCGTTTTCTCCATTGTGCCATAACTTTGCAGGGAAGCTTCAGAATATGAAATTTTCACCTCCCACTATAGCAGAAAGGGTCTTTCTAGTACTTGCACATCAAATGTAAGCTGTCTGAAGTGTATTTCAAAAGTTATCACATTTTTTATGTTTGGCGTTCCTGAATCGACATTATCTCAGGCTGAAAACGCGTTTAACGCATTGTTCCATAACTTTGCAGGGAAGCTTCAGAACATGAAATTTTCACCTCCCACAATCGCAGAAATGGTCTTTCTAGTAGTTGCACATCAAATCTAAGCTGTCTGAAGTGTTTATCCAAAGTTTTCAACATTTTTATGTTTGGTGTTCCTGAATCGACCTTATCTCAGGCCGAAAACGCGTTTTCTGCATTGTGCCATAACTTTGCAGGGAAGTTTCAGAGCATGAAATTTTCACCTCCTACTATAGCAGAAAGGGTCTTTCCAGTAGTTGCACATCAAATCTAAGCTGTCTGAAGTGTTTTTCCAAAGTTATTAACACTTTTATGTTTGGCGTTCCGGAATCAACCTAATCTCAGGATGAAAAGGCGTTTTCTGCATTGTCCCATAACTTTGCAGGGAAGCTTCAGAACATGAAATTTTCACCCCCCATTATAGCAGAAAGGGTCTGTCTTGTAGTTGCACATCAAATCTAAGCTGTCTGAAGTGTTTTTCCAAATTTATCAAAATTTTTATGTTTGGCGTTCCGGAACCCACCTTATCTCAGGCTGAAAACGCGTTTTCTCCATTGTGCCATAACTTTGCAGGGAAGGTTCAGAACATGAAATTTTCACCTCCCACAATCGCAGAAATGGTCTTTCTAGTAGTTGCACATCAAATCTAAGCTGTCTGAAGTGTTTATCCAAAGTTATCAACATTTTTATGTTTGGCGTTCCAGAATCGACCTTTTCTGAGGCTGAAAACGCGTTTTCTGCATTGTGCCATAACTTTGCAGGGAAGCTTCAGAACATGAAATTTTAAACTTGCGCTATTGCAGAAAAGGTCTTTCTCGTAGTTGTACATCAAATCTAAGCTGTCTGAAGTGTTTTTCCAAAGTTATCAACATTTTAATGTTTGGCGTTCCGGAATTGACCTTATCTCAGGCTGAAAACGCGTTTTACGCATTGTGCCATAACTTTGCATAAAGCTTCAGAACATGAAATTTTCCCCTCCCACTATAGCAGAAAGGGTCTTTCTAGTAGCTGCACATCAAATCTAAGCTGTCTGAAATGTTTTTTCCAAAGTTATCAACATTTTTATGTTTGGCGTTCTGGAACCCACCTTATCTCAGTCTGAAAACGTGTTTTTTGCATTGTGCCATAACTTTGCAGGGATGCCGCAGAACATGAAATTTTCACCTGCCGCATAGTCGAAAGGGTCTTTCTAGTACTTGCACATCAAATCTAAGCTCTCTGAAGTGTTTTTCGAAAGTTATCAACATTTTTGTGTTTGGCGTTCCGGAACCCACCTTATCTCAGGCTGAAAACGCGTTTTCTCCATTGTGCCATAACTTTGTAGGGAAGCTTCAGAACATGAAATTTTCACCTCCCACTATCGCAGAAAGGGTCTTTCTAGTACTTGGACATCAAATCTAAGCTGTCTGAAGTGTATTTCAAAAGTTATCAACTTTTTTATGTTTGGCGTTCCGGAATCGACCTTATCTCAGGCTGAAAACGCGTTTTCGGAATTGTGCCATAACTTTGCAGGGAAGCTTTAGAACATGAAATTTTCACCTCCCACTTCAGCAGAAAGGGTATATCTAGTAGTTGCACATCAAATCTAAGCTGTCTGTAGAGTTTTTCCTGAGTTATCAACATTTTTATGTTTGGCGTTCTGAAATCAACCTCATCTCAGGCTGAAAACGCGTTTTCCGCATTGTGCCATAACTATGCAGGGAAGCTTCAGAACATGATATTTTCACCTCCCTTTAGAGCAGAAAGGGTATTTCTAGTAGTTGCACAACAAATCTAAGCTGTCTGAAGTGTTTTTCGAAAGTTATCAACATTTTCATGTTTGGCGTTCCGGAATCGACCTTATCTCAGGATGAAAAATCGTTTTCTGCATTGTCGCATAACTTTGCAGGGAAGCTTCAGAACATGAAATTTTCACCTCCCACTATAGCAGAAAGGGTCTTTCTAGTAGTTGTACATCAAATCTAAGCTGTCTGAAGTGTTTTTCCAAAGTTATGAACATTTTTATGTTTGACGTTCTGGAACCAACTTATCTCAGGCTGAAAACGCGTTTTCTGCATTGTGCCAAAACTTTGAAGATAAGCTCCTGAACATGTCATTTTCACCTCCCACTATAGCAGAAAGGGTCTCTCTAGTAGTTGCACATCAGAGCTAAGCTGTCTGAAGTGTTTTTCCAAAGTTATCAACATTTTTATGTTTGGCGTTCCGGAATCGACGTTATCTCAGACTGAAAACGCGTTTTACGCATTGTGCCATAACTTTGGAGGGAAGCATCAGAACATGAAATTTTCACCTCCCACTATCGCAGAAAGGGTCTTTCTAGTAGTTGCACATCAAATCTAATCTGTCTGAAATGTTGTTCCAAAGTTATCAACATTTTTAAGTTTGGCGTTTCGGAACCCACCTTATCTCAGGCTGAAAACGCGTTTTCGGAATTGTGCCATAACTTTGCAGGGAAGCTTTAGAACATGAAATTTTCACCTCCCACTTCAGCAGAAAGGGTATATCTAGTAGTTGCACATCAAATCTAAGCTGTCTGTAGAGTTTTTCCTGAGTTATCAACATTTTTATGTTTGGCGTTCTGAAATCAACCTCATCTCAGGCTGAAAACGCGTTTTCCGCATTGTGCCATAACTATGCAGGGAAGCTTCAGAACATGATATTTTCACCTCCCTCTAGAGCAGAAAGGGTATTTCTAGTAGTTGCACAACAAATCTAAGCTGTCTGAAGTGTTTTTCGAAAGTTATCAACATTTTCATGTTTGGCGTTCCGGAATCGACCTTATCTCAGGATGAAAAATCGTTTTCTGCATTGTCGCATAACTTTGCAGGGAAGCTTCAGAACATGAAATTTTCACCTCCCACTATAGCAGAAAGGGTCTTTCTAGTAGTTGTACATCAAATCTAAGCTGTCTGAAGTGTTTTTCCAAAGTTATGAACATTTTTATGTTTGACGTTCTGGAACCAACTTATCTCAGGCTGAAAACGCGTTTTCTGCATTGTGCCAAAACTTTGAAGATAAGCTCCTGAACATGTCATTTTCAACTCCCACTATAGCAGAAAGGGTCTCTCTAGTAGTTGCACATCAGAGCTAAGCTGTCTGAAGTGTTTTTCCAAAGTTATCAACATTTTTATGTTTGGCGTTCCGGAATCGACGTTATCTCAGACTGAAAACGCGTTTTACGCATTGTGCCATAACTTTGGAGGGAAGCATCAGAACATGAAATTTTCACCTCCCACTATAGCAGAAAGGGTCTTTCTAGTAGTTGCACATCAAATCTAATCTGTCTGAAATGTTGTTCCAAAGTTATCAACATTTTTAAGTTTGGCGTTTCGGAACCCACCTTATCTCAGGCTGAAAACGCGTTTTCTGCATTGTGCCTTAACTTCTCAGGGAAGCTTCAGAACATGAAATGTTCACTTCCCACTATAGCAGAAAGGGTCTTTCTAGTAGTTGCACATCAAATCTAAGCTGTCTGAAGTGTTTTTCCAAAGTTATCAACATTTTTATGTTTGGCGTTCCGGAATCGACCTTATCTCAGGCTTAAAACGCGTTTTACGCATTGTGCCATAACTTTGCAGGGAACCTTTAGAACATGAAATTTTCACCTCCCACTATAGCAGAAAGGGTCTTTCTAGTAGTTGCACATCAAATCTAAGCTGTCTGAAGTGTTTTTCCAAAGTTATCAACATTTTTATGTTTGGCATTCCGGAACCCACCTTATCTCTGCCTGAAAACGCGTTTTCTGCATTGAGCCTTTACTTTTCTGGGGAGCTTCAGAACATGGAATTTTCACATCCCACGATAACAGAAAGGGTCCTTCTAGTAGTTGCACATCAAATCTAAGCTGTCTGAAGTGTTGTTCCAAAGTTATCAACATTTTTACGTTTGGCATTCCGGAACCCACCTTATCTCAGGCTGAAAACGTATTTTCTGCATTGTGCCACAACTTCTCAGGGAAGCTTCAGATCACGAAATTTTCACCTCCCACTATAGCAGAAAGGGTTTTTCTAGTATTTGCTCATCAAATCTAAGCTGTCTGAATACTTTTTCCAAAATTATCAACATTTTTATGTTTGGCGTTCCGGAACCCACCTTATCTCAGGCTGAAAACGCGTTTTCTGTTGTGTGCCATAACTTTGCAGGGAAGCTTCAGAACTTGAAATTTTCACCTCCCACTATTTCAGAAAGGGTCTTTCTCGTAGTTGCACATCAAATCTAAGTTGTCTGAAGTGTTTCTCGAAAGCTATCAACATTTTTATGTTTGGCGTTACGGAAACGACCATATCTCTGGCTGAAAACGCGTTTTCTGCATTGTGCCATAACTTTGCAGGGAAGCTTCAGAACATGAAATTTTCACGTCCCACTATAACAGACAGGGTCTTTCTAGTAGTTGCACATCAAATCTAAGTTGTCTGAAGTGTTTTTTAAAAGCTATCAACATTTTTTAGGTTGGCGTTCCAGAAACGACCTTATCTCGGGCTGAAAACGCTTTTTCTGCGTTGTGCCATAACTTTGCAGGGAAGCTTCAGAACATCAAATTTTCACCTCCCACTATAGCAGAAAGGGTCTTTCTAGTCGTTGTACTTCAAATCTAAGCTGTGTGAAGTGTTTTTCCAAAGTTATCAACATTTTTATGTTTGGCGTTCCGGAACCCACCTTATCTCGGGCTGAAAACGCTTTTTCTGCATTGTGCCATAACTTTGCAGGGAAGCTTCAGAACAACAAATTTTCACCTCCCACTATAGCAGAAAGGGTCTTTCTAGTCGTTGCACATCAAATCTAAGCTGTCTGAAGTGTTTTTCCAAAGTTATCAACATTTTTACGTTTGGCGCTCCGGAACCCACATTACCTCAGGCTGAATACGCGTTTTCTGCATTGTGTCATAACTTTGCAGGGAAGCTTCAGAACATGAAATTTTAACCTCCCACTGTAGCAGAAAGGGTCTTTCTATTAGTTGCACATCAAATCTAAGCTGTCTGAAGTGATTTTCGGAAGTTATCAACATTTTTATGTTTGGCGTTCCGGAACCCACCTTGTCTCATGCTGAAAACGCGTTTTTTGCATTGTGCCATAACTTTGAAGGAAAGCTTCAGAACATGAAAGTTTCACCTCCCACTATAGCAGAAAGGGTCTTTCTCGTAGTTACACATCAAATCTAAGCTATTTGAAGTGTTTTTCCAAAGTGATCAACATTTTTATGTTTGGCGTTCCGGAACCCACCTTTTTTCAGGCTGAAAAGGCGTTTTCTGCATTGTGCCATAACTTTGCAGGGAAGCTTCAGAACATGAAATTTTAACCTCCCACTGTAGCAGAAAGGGTCTTTCTAGTAGTTGCACATCAAATCTAAGCTGTCTGAAGTGTTTTTCCAAAGTTATAAACATTTTTATGTTTGGCGTTCTGGAACCCACCTTATCTCAGGCAGAAAACGCGGTTTCTGCATTGTTCCTTAACTTTGCAGAGAACCTTCAGAGCATGAAATTTTCACCTCCCACTATAGCAGAAAGGGTCTTTCTAGTCGTTGCACATTAAATCTAAGCTTTCTGATATGTTTTTCCAAAGTTATCAACATTTTTACGTTTGCCGCTCTGGAACCCACATTATCTCGGGCAGAAAACGCGTTTTCTGCATTGTGCCATAACTTTGCAGGGAAGCTTCAGAACATGAAATTTTAACCTCCCACTGTAGCAGAAAGGGTCTTTCTAGTAGTTGCACATCAAATCTAAGCTGTCTGAAGTGTTTTTCCAAAGTTATCAACATTTTTAAGTTTGGCGTTCCGGAACCCACCTTATCGCAGGCTGAAAACGCGTTTTCTGCATTGTTCCTTAACTTTGCAGGGAAGCATCAGAACATGAAATTTTCAGCTCCCACTATGACAAACAGGGTCTTTCTAATAGTTGCACATCAAATCTAATCTGTCTGAAGTGTTTTTCGAAAGTTATCAACATTTTTCTTTTTGGCGTTCCGGAACCCACCTTGTCTCAGGTTGAAAACGCGTTTTATGCATTGTGCCATAACTTTGACGGAAAGCTTCAGAACATGAAAGTTTCACCTCCCACTATAGCAGAAAGAGTCTTTTTAGTAGTTACACATCAAATCTAAGCTGTCTGAAGTGTTTTTCCAAAGTTATCAATATTTTTATGTTTGGCGTTCCGGAATCGACCTTATCTCAGGCTGAAAGCGCGTTTCACGCATTGTCCCATCACTTTCCAGGGAAGCTTCAGAACATGAAATTTTGACCTTCCACTCTAGCAGAAAGGGTCTTTCTAGTAGTTGCACATCAAATCTAAGCTGTCTGAAGTGTTTTTCGAAAATTATCAACATTTTTATGATTGGCGTTCCGGAACCCACCTTATCACAGGCTGAAAACGCGTTTTCTGCATTGTGGCATTACTTTGCAGGGAAGCTTCGGAACATGAAATGTTCACCTCCCACTATGGCAGAAAGGGTCTCTCTAGTAGTTGCACATCGAATCTAAGCTGTATGAAGTTTTTTTAGAAAGTTATCAACATTTTTATGTTTGGCGTTCCGGAATTGACCTTATCTCAGGCTGAAGACGCGTTTTACGCATTGTGCCATAACTTTGCAGGGAAGTTCCAGAAAATGAAATTTTCACCTCCCACTATAGCAGAAAGGGTCTTTCTAGTAGTTGCACATCAAATCTAAGCTGTCTGAAGTGTTTTTCCAAAGTTATCAACATTTTTATGTTTGGCGTTCCGGAACCCACCTTATCTCTGGCTGAAAACGCGTTTTACGCATTGTGCCATAACTTTGCAGGGAAGTTCCAGAAAATGAAATTTTCACCTCCCACTATAACAGAAAGGGTTTTTTTAGTCGTTGCACATCAAATCTAAGCTGTCTGAAATGTTTTTTCCAAAGTTATCAACATTTTTATGTTTGGCGTTCCGGAACCCACCTTATCTCTGGCTGAAAACGCGTTTTCTGCATTGTGCCATAACTTTCCAGGAAGCTTCAGAACATGAAATTTTCACCTCCCACTATAGCAGAAAGGGTCTTTCTAGCAGTTGCACATCAAATCTAAGCTGTCTGAAATGTTTTTTCCAAAGTTATCAACATTTTTATGTTTGGCGTTCCGGAACCCACCTTATCTCAGACTGAAAACGCATTTTCTGCTTTGTGACATACCTTTGCTGGGAATCTTTAGAACATGAAATTTTAACCTACCACAAAAGCATAAAAGGTCTTTCTTGTAGTTGCACATCAAATCTAAGCTGTCTGAAGTGGTTTCCCAAAGTTATCAACATTTTTATGTTTGGCGTTCCGGAACCCACCTTTTTTCAGGCTGAAAAGGCGTTTTCTGCATTGTGCCATAACTTTGCAGGGAAGCTTCAGAACATGAAATTTTCACCTCCCACTATAGCAGAAAGGGTCTTTCTAGTAGTTGCACATCAAATCTAAGTTGTCTGAAATGTTTTTTCCAAATTATCAACATTTTTATGTTTGGCGTTCCGGAACCCACCTTATCTCAGGCTGAAAACGTGTTTTCTACATTGTGCCATAACTTTGCAGGGAAGCTTCAGAACATGAAATTTTAACCTCCCACACTAGCAGAAAGGGTCTTTCTAGTAGTTGCACATCAAATCTAAGCTGTCTGAAGCGTTTTTCCAAAGTTATAAACATTTTTATGCTTGGCGTTCCGGAACCCACCTTATCTCAGGCTGAAAAAGCGTTTTCTGCATTGTGCCAAAACTTTGAAGGAAAGCTTCAGAACATGAAAGTTTCACCTCCCACTATAGCAGAAAGGGTCTTTCTAGTAGTTACACATCAAATATAAGCTGTCTGAAGTGTTATTCGAAAGTTATCAACATTTTTATTTTTGGCGTTCCGGAACCCACCTTATCTCTGGCTGAAAACGCATTTTCTGCTTTGTGGCATAACTTTGCTGGGAATCTTTAGAACATGAAATTTTAACCTCCCACAATAGCATAAAGGGTCTTTAATGTAGTTGCACATCAAATCTAAGCTGTCTGAAGTGGTTTTCCAAAGTTATCAACATTTTTATGTTTGGCGTTCCGGAACCCACCTTATCTCTGGCTGAAAACGCATTTTCTGCTTTGTGCCATAAATTTGCAGGGAAGCTTCAGAACATGAAATTTTCACCTCCCACTATAGCAGAAAGGGTCTTTCTAGTCGTTGCACATTAAATCTAAGCTTTCTGATATGTTTTTCCAAAGTTATCAACATTTTTACGTTTGCCGCTCAGGAACCCACATTATCTCGGGCTGAAAACGCGTTTTCTGCATTGTGCCATAACTTTGCAGGGAAGCTTCAGAACATGAAATTTTAACCTCCCACTGTAGCAGAAAGGGTCTTTCTAGTAGTTGCACATCAAATCTAAGCTGTCTGAAGTGTTTTTCCAAAGTTATCAACATTTTTAAGTTTGGCGTTCCGGAACCCACCTTATCGCAGGCTGAAAACGCGTTTTCTGCATTGTTCCTTAACTTTGCAGGGAAGCATCAGAACATGAAATTTTCAGCTCCCACTATGACAAACAGGGTCTTTCTAATAGTTGCACATCAAATCTAATCTGTCTGAAGTGTTTTTCGAAAGTTATCAACATTTTTCTGTTTGGAGTTCCGGAACCCACCTTGTCTCAGGTTGAAAACGCGTTTTATGCATTGTGCCATAACTTTGACGGAAAGCTTCAGAACATGAAAGTTTCACCTCCCACTATAGCAGAAAGAGTCTTTTTAGTAGTTACACATCAAATCTAAGCTGTCTGAAGTGTTTTTCCAAAGTTATCAATATTTTTATGTTTGGCGTTCCGGAATCGACCTTATCTCAGGCTGAAAGCGCGTTTCACGCATTGTCCCATCACTTTCCAGGGAAGCTTCAGAACATGAAATTTTGACCTCCCACTCTAGCAGAAAGGGTCTTTCTAGTAGTTGCACATCAAATCTAAGCTGTCTGAAGTGTTTTTCGAAAATTATCTACATTTTTATGTTTGGCGTTCCGGAACCCACCTTATCTCAGGCTGAAAACGCGTTTTCTGCATTGTGCCGTAACTTTGAAGGAAAGCTTCAGAACATGAAAGTTTCACCTCCCACTATAGCAGAAAGGGGCTTTCTAGTAGTCACACATCAAATCTAAGCTATCTAAAGTGTTTTTCCAAAGTTATCAACATTTTTATGTTTGGCGTTCCGGAACCCGCCTCATCTCTGGCTGAAAAAGCGTTTTCTGCTTTGTGCCATAACTTTGCTGGGAATCTTTAGAACATGAAATTTTAACCTCCCATAATAGCATAAAGGGTCTTTCTTGTAGTTGCACATCAAATCTAAGCTGTCTGGAGTGTTTTTCCAAAGTTATCAACATTTTTATGTTTGGCGTTCCGGAACCCACCTTATCTCAGGCTGAAAACGCGTTTTCTGCATTGTCCCATAACTTTGCAGGGAAACTTCAGAACATGAAATTTTCACTTCCCACTATAGCAGAAAGGGTCTTTCTAGTAGTTGCACATCAAATCTAAGCTGTCTGAAATGTTTTTTCCAAAGTTATCAACATTTTTATGTTTGGCGTTCCGGAACCCACCTTATCTCAGGCTGAAAACGCGTTTTTTGCATTGTGCCATAACTTTGCAGGAAGCTTCAGAACATGAAATTTTCACCTCCCACTTCAGCAGAAAGGGTCTTTCGAGTAGTTGCACATCAAATCTAAGCTGTCTGAAATGTTTTTTCCAAAGTTATCAACATTTTTATGTTTGGCGTTCCGGAACCCACCTTATCTCTGGCTGAAACCGCATTTTCTGCTTTGTGCCATAACTTTGCTGGGAATCTTTAGAACATGAAATTTTAACCTCCCACAATAGCATAAAGGGTCTTTCTTGTAGTTGCACATCAAATCTAAGCTGTCTGAAGTGGTTTCCTAAAGTTATCAACATTTTTATGTTTGGCGTTCAGGAACCCACCTTATCTCAGGCTGAAAACGCGTTTTCTGCATTGTTCCTTAACTTTGCAGGGAAGCATCAGAACATGAAATTTTCAACTCCCACTATGACAAACAGGGTCTTTCTAATAGTTGCTCATCAAATCTAATCTGTCTGAAGTGTTTTTCGAAAGTTATCAACATTTTTATGTTTGGCGTTCCGGAACCCACCTTATCTCAGGCTGAAAACTCGTTTTCTGCATTGTGCCATAACTTTGCAGGGAAGCTTCAGAACATGAAATTTTCACCTCTCACTACAGCAGAAAGGGTCTTTCTCGTAGTTGCACATGAAATATAAGCTGTCTGAAGTGTTTTTCCAAAGTTATCAACATTTTTATGTTTGGCGTTCCGGAAACCACCTTATCTCAGGCTGAAAACGTGTTTTCTGCATTGAGCCATAACTTTGCTGGGAATCTTTAGAACATGAAATTTTAACCTCCCACAATAGCATAAAGGGTCTTTCTTGTAGTTGCACCTCAAATCTAAGCTATCTGAAGTGTTTTTCCAAAGTTATCAACATTTTTATGTTTGGCGTTCCGGAACCCACCTCATCTCTGGCTGAAAAAGCGTTTTCTGCTTTGTGCCATAACTTTGCTGGGAATATTTAGAACATGAAATTTTAACCTCCCACAATAGCATAAAGGGTCTTTCTTGTAGTTGCACATCAAATCTAAGCTGTCTGAAGTGGTTTCCCAAAGTGATCAACATTTTTATGTTTGGCGTTCCGGAACCCACCTTTTTTCAGGCTGAAAAGGCGTTTTCTGCATTGTGCCATAACTTTGCAGGGAAGCTTCAGAACATGAAATTTTAACCTCCCACTGTAGCAGAAAGGGTCTTTCTATTAGTTGCACATCAGATCTAAGCTGTCTGAAGTGTTTTTCCAAAGTTATCAACATTTTTAAGTTTGGTGTTCCGGAACCCACCTTATCTCAGGCTGAAAACGCGTTTTCTGCATTGTTCCTTAACTTTGCAGGGAAGCATCAGAACATGAAATTTTCAACTCCCATTATAACAAACAGGGTCTTTCTAATAGTTGCACATCAAATCTAAGTTGTCTGAAATGTTTTTTCCAAATTATCAACATTTTTATGTTTGGCGTTCCGGAACCCACCTTATCTCAGGCTGAAAACGTGTTTTCTGCATTGTGCCATAACTTTGCAGGGAAGCTTCAGAACATGAAATTTTATCCTCCCACTCTAGCAGAAAGGGTCTTTCTAGTAGTTGCACATCAAATCTAAGCTGTCTGAAGCGTTTTTCCAAAGTTATAAACATTTTTATGCTTGGCGTTCCGAAACCCACCTTATCGCAAGCTGAAAACGCATTTTCTGCATTGTTCCTTAACTTTGCAGGGAAGCATCAGAACATGAAATTTTCAGCTCCCACTATGACAAACAGGGTCTTTCTAATAGTTGCACATCAAATCTAATCTGTCTGAAGTGTTTTTCGAAAGTTATCAACATTTTTCTGTTTGGCGTTCCGGAACCCACCTTGTCTCAGGTTGAAAACGCGTTTTATGCATTGTGCCATAACTTTGACGGAAAGCTTCAGAACATGAAAGTTTCACCTCCCACTATAGCAGAAAGAGTCTTTTTAGTAGTTACACATCAAATCTAAGCTGTATGAAGTGTTTTTCCAAAGTTATCAATATTTTTATGTTTGGCGTTCCGGAATCGACCTTATCTCAGGCTGAAAGCGCGTTTCACGCATTGTCCCATCACTTTCCAGGGAAGCTTCAGAACATGAAATTTTGACCTCCCACTCTAGCAGAAAGGGTCTTTCTAGTAGTTGCACATCAAATCTAAGCTGTCTGAAGTGTTTTTCGAAAATTATCAACATTTTTATGTTTGGCGTTCCGGAGCCCACCTTATCACAGGCTGAAAACGCGTTTTCTCTATTGTGGCATTACTTTGCAGGGAAGCTTCGGAACATGAAATGTTCACCTCCCACTATGGCAGAAAGGGTCTCTCTAGTAGTTGCACATCGAATCTAAGCTGTATGAAGTTTTTTTAGAAAGATATCAACATTTTTATGTTTGGCGTTCCGGAATTGACCTTATCTCAGGCTGAAGACGCGTTTTACGCATTGTGCCATAACTTTGCAGGGAAGTTCCAGAAAATGAAATTTTCACCTCCCACTATAACAGAAAGGGTTTTTTTAGTAGTTGCACATCAAATCTAAGCTGTCTGAAGTGTTTTTCGAAAGTTATCAACATTTTTATGTATGGCGTTCCGGAATCGACCTTATCTCAAGCTGAAAACGCGTTTTCTGCATTGTGCCATAACTTTGCAGGGAAGCTTCAGAACATGAAATGTTCACCTCCCACTATAGCAGAAAGGGTCTTTCTAGTATTTGCACATCAAATCTAAGCTGTATGAAGTGTTTTTCCAAAGTTATCAACATTTTTATGTTTGGCGTTGCGGAATCAACCTTATCTCAGGCTGAAAACGCGTTTTCTGCATTGTGCCATAACTTTGCAGGCAAGCTTCAGAACATGAAATTTTCAACTCCCACTGTAACAGACAGGGTCTTTCTTGTAGTTGCACATCAAATCTAAGTTGTCTGAAGTGTTTTTCGAAAGCTATCAACATTTTTTAGGTTGCCGTTCCGGACACGACCTTATCTTGGGCTGAAAACGCGTTTTCTGCATTGTGCCATAACTTTGCAGGGAAGCTTCAGAACATGAAATTTTCACCTCCCACTATAGCAGAAAGGGTCTTTCTATTAGTTGCACATCAAATCTAAGCTGTCTTAAGTGTTTTTCCAAAGTTATCAACATTCTTATGTTTGGCGTTTCGGAATCAACCTTATCTCAGGCTGAAAACGCGTTTTCAGCATTGAGCCATCACTTTGCAGGAAAGCTGCAGAATATTAAATTTTCACCTCCCACTTTAGCAGAAAGGGTCTTTCTAGTAGTTGCACATCAAATCTAAGCTGTCTGAAATGTTTTTTCCAAAGTTATCAACATTTTTATGTTTGGCTTTCCGGGCCCCACCTTATCTCAGACTGAAAACGCACTTTCTGCTTTTGTGCCATAACTTTGCTGGGAATCTTTAGAACATGAAATTTTAACCTACCACAATAGCAGAAAGGGTCTTTCTTGTAGTTGCACATCAAATCTAAGCTGTCTGAAGTGGTTTCCCAAAGTTATCAACATTTTTATGTTTGGCGTTCCGGAACCCACCTTTTTTCAGGCTGAAAAGGCGTTTTCTGCATTGTGCCATAACTTTGCAGGGAAGCTTCAGAACATGAAATTTTCAGCTGCCACTATAGCAGAAAGGGTCTTTCTAGTAGTTGCACATCAAATCTAAGTTGTCTGAAATGTTTTTTCCAAATTATCAACATTTTTATGTTTGGCGTTCCGGAACCCACCTTATCTCAGGCTGAAAACGTGTTTTCTGCATTGTGCCATAACTTTGCAGGGAAGCTTCAGAACATGAAATTTTGTCCTCCCACTCTAGCAGAAAGGGTCTTTCTAGTAGTTGCACATCAAATCTAAGCTGTCTGAAGCGTTTTTCCAAAGTTATAAACATTTTTATGCTTGGCGTTCCGAAACCCACCTTATCGCAAGCTGAAAACGCATTTTCTGCATTGTTCCTTAACTTTGCAGGGAAGCATCAGAACATGAAATTTTCAGCTCCCACTATGACAAACAGGGTCTTTCTAATAGTTGCACATCAAATCTAATCTGTCTGAAGTGTTTTTCGAAAGTTATCAACATTTTTCTGTTTGGCGTTCCGGAACCCACCTTGTCTCAGGTTGAAAACGCGTTTTATGCATTGTGCCATAACTTTGACGGAAAGCTTCAGAACATGAAAGTTTCACCTCCCACTATAGCAGAAAGAGTCTTTTTAGTAGTTACACATCAAATCTAAGCTGTATGAAGTGTTTTTCCAAAGTTATCAATATTTTTATGTTTGGCGTTCCGGAATCGACCTTATCTCAGGCTGAAAGCGCGTTTCACGCATTGTTCCATCACTTTCCAGGGAAGCTTCAGAACATGAAATTTTGACCTCCCACTCTAGCAGAAAGGGTCTTTCTAGTAGTTGCACATCAAATCTAAGCTGTCTGAAGTGTTTTTCGAAAATTATCAACATTTTTATGTTTGGCGTTCCGGAACCCACCTTATCACAGGCTGAAAACGCGTTTTCTCTATTGTGGCATTACTTTGCAGGGAAGCTTCGGAACATGAAATGTTCACCTCCCACTATGGCAGAAAGGGTCTCTCTAGTAGTTGCACATCGAATCTAAGCTGTATGAAGTTTTTTTAGAAAGTTATCAACATTTTTATGTTTGGCGTTCCGGAATTGACCTTATCTCAGGCTGAAGACGCGTTTTACGCATTGTGCCATAACTTTGCAGGGAAGTTCCAGAAAATGAAATTTTCACCTCCCACTATAACAGAAAGGGTTTTTTTAGTAGTTGCACATCAAATCTAAGCTGTCTGAAGTGTTTTTCGAAAGTTATCAACATTTTTATGTATGGCGTTCCGGAATCGACCTTATCTCAAGCTGAAAACGCGTTTTCTGCATTGTGCCATAACTTTGCAGGGAAGCTTCAGAACATGAAATGTTCACCTCCCACTATAGCAGAAAGGGTCTTTCTAGTATTTGCACATCAAATCTAAGCTGTATGAAGTGTTTTTCCAAAGTTATCAACATTTTTATGTTTGGCGTTGCGGAATCAACCTTATCTCAGGCTGAAAACGCGTTTTCTGCATTGTGCCATAACTTTGCAGGCAAGCTTCAGAACATGAAATTTTCAACTCCCACTGTAACAGACAGGGTCTTTCTTGTAGTTGCACATCAAATCTAAGTTGTCTGAAGTGTTTTTCGAAAGCTATCAACATTTTTTAGGTTGCCGTTCCGGACACGACCTTATCTTGGGCTGAAAACGCGTTTTCTGCATTGTGCCATAACTTTGCAGGGAAGCTTCAGAACATGAAATTTTCACCTCCCACTATAGCAGAAAGGGTCTTTCTATTAGTTGCACATCAAATCTAAGCTGTCTTAAGTGTTTTTCCAAAGTTATCAACATTCTTATGTTTGGCGTTTCGGAATCAACCTTATCTCAGGCTGAAAACGCGTTTTCAGCATTGAGCCATCACTTTGCAGGAAAGCTGCAGAATATTAAATTTTCACCTCCCACTTTAGCAGAAAGGGTCTTTCTAGTAGTTGCACATCAAATCTAATCTGTCTGAAGTGTTTTTTCAAAGTTATCAACATTTTTATGTTTGGCGTTCCGGAATCAACCTTATCTCAGGCTGAATACGCGTTTTCTGCATTGTGTCATAACTTTGCAGGGAATCTTCAGAACATGAAATTTTCTCCTCCCACTATAGCAGAAAGGGACTTTCTAGTAGTTGCACATCAAATCTAAGCAGTTTGAAGTGTTTTTCCAAAGTTATCAACATTTTTATGTTTGGCGTTCCGGAATCAACCTTATCTCAGGCTGAAAACGCGTTTTACGCATTGCGCCATAACTTTGCAGGAAAGCTTCAGAACATGAAATTTTCAACTCCCTCTACAGCAGAAAGGGTCTTTCTAGTAGTTGCACGTCAAATCTAAGCTGTCTGATGTGTTTTTCCAAAGTTATCAACATTTTTATGTTTGGCATTCCAGAATCGACCTTATCTCTGGCTGAAAACGCGTTTTCTGCATTGTGCCATAACTTTGCAGGGAAACTTCAGAACATGAAATGTTCACCTCCCACTATAGCAGAAAGGGTCTTTCTAGTAGTTGCACATCAAATCTAAGCTGTCTGAAGTGTTTTTTCAAAGTTATCATATTTTTATGTTTGGCGTTCCGTAATTGAACTTGTCTCATGCTGAAAACGCGTTTTCTGCATTGTGCCATAACTTTGCAGGGAAGCTTTAGAACATGAAATGTTCACCTCCCACTATAGCAGAAAGGGTCTCTCTAGTAGTTGCACATCAAATCTAAGCTGTCTGAAGTGTTTTTCCAAAGTTGTCAACATTTTTATGTTTGGCGTTCCGGAACCCACCTTTTCTCAGGCTGAAAATGCGTTTTCTGCATTGTGCCACAACTTTGCTGGGAAGCTTCAGAACATGAAATTTTCACCTCCCACTATAGCAGAAAGGGTCTTTCTAGTAGTTGCACATCAAATCTAAGCAGTTTGAAGTGTTTTTCCAAAGTTATCAACATTTTTATGTTTGACGTTCCGGAATCAACCTTATCTCAGGCAGAAAACGCGTTTTACGCATTGCGCCATAACTTTGCAGGAAAGCTTCAGAACATGAAATTTTCAATTCCCACTAAAGCAGAAAGGGTTTTTCTCCTACTTGCACATCAAATCTAAGCTGTCTGAAAAGATTTTCGAAATTTATCAACATTTTTATGTTTGCCGTTCAGGAATCGACCTTATCTCAGGCTGAAAACCCGTTTTCTGCATTGTGCCTTAACTTTGCAGGGAAGCTTCAGAACATGAAATTTTCACCTCCCACTATAGCAAAAAGGGTCTTTCTAGTAGTTGCACATCAAATCTAAGCTGTCTGAAGTTTTTTTTCCAAAGTTATCAACATTTTGATGTTTGGCGTTTCGGAATCGACCTTATCTAATGATGGAAACGCGTTTTACATATTTTGCCATAACTTTGGAGGGAAGCTTCAGAACATGACATTTTTACATCCCACTATAGCAGAAAGGGTCTTTCTAGTAGTTGCACATCAAATCTAAGCTGTCTGAAGTGTTTTTCCAAAGTTATCAACATTTTTATGTTTGGCGTTCTGGAACCCATCTAATCTCAGGCTGAAAACGCGTTTTCTGCATTGTGCCATAACTTTTCAAGGAAGCTTCAGAACATGAAATGTTCGCCTCCCACTATAGCAGATAGGGTCTTTTTAGTAGTTGCACATCAAATGTAAGCTGTCTGAAGTGTTTTTCTGAAGTTATCAACATTTTTATGTTTGGCGTTCCGCAACCCACCTTATCTCACCCTGAAAACGCTTTTTACATATTTTGCCATAACTTTGCAGGGAAGCTTCAGAACATGAAATTTTAACATCCCACTATGGCAGAAAGGGTCTTTCTAGTAGTTGCACATCAAATCTAAGCTGTCTGAAGTGTTTTTCCAAAGTTATCAACATTTTTATGTTTGGCGTTCTGGAACCCACCTAATCTCAGGCTGAAAACGCGTTTCCTGCATTGTTGCATAACTTTGCAGGGATGCATCAGAACATGAAATGTTCGCCTCCCACTATAGCAGATAGGGTATTTCGAGGAGTTGCACATCAAATCTAAGCTGTCTGAAGTGTTTTTCCAAAGTTATCAACATTTTTATGTTTGGCGTTCTGGAACCCACCTTATCTCAGGCTGAAAACGCGTTTTCTGCAATGTGCCATAACTTTGCAGGGAAGCTTCAGAACATGAAGTTTTAACCTCCCACTATAGCAGAAAAGGTCATTCTAGTAGTTGCACATCGAATCTAAGCTGTCTTGAAGTGTTTTTCTGAAGTTATCAACATTTTTATGTTTGGCGTTCCGGAACCCACCTTATCTCAGCCTGAAAACGCGTTTTACATATTTTGCCATAACTTTGCAGGGAAGCTTCAGAACATGAAATTTTTACATCCCACTATAGCAGAAAGGGTCTTTCTAGTAGTTGCACATCAAATCTAAGCTGTCTGAAGTGTTTTTCCAAAGTTATCAATATTTTTATGTTTGGCGTTCCGGAATCGACCTTATCTCAGGCTGAAAACGCGTTTCCTGCATTGTGGCATAACTTTGCAGGGAAGCTTCAGAACATGAAATTTTCACCTCCCACTGTAGCTAAAAGGGTCTTTCTAGTAGTTGCACATCAAATCTAAGCTGTCTGAAGTGTTTTTCCAAAGTTATCAATATTTTTATGTTTGGCGTTCTGGAACCCACCTAATTCCAGGCTGAAAACGCGTTTCCTGCATTGTTGCATAACTTTGCAGGGATGCATCAGAACATGAAATGTTCGCCTCCCACTGTAGCAGACAGGGTCTTTCGAGGAGTTGCACATCAAATCTAAGCTGTCTGAAGTGTTTTTCTAAAGTTATCAACATTTTTATGTTTGGCGTTCTGGAACCCACCTTATCTCAGGCTGAAAACGCGTTTTCTGCAATGTGCCATAACTTTGCAGGGCAGCTTCAGAACATGAAGTTTTAACCTCCCACTATAGCAGAAAGGGTCATTCTAGTAGTTGCACATCAAATCTAAGCTGTTTGAAGTGTTTTCCCAAAGTTATCAACATTTTTATGTTTGGGTTTCGGAATCGACCTTATGTCCGGCTGAAAATGCGTTTTCTGCATTGTGCCATAACTTTGCAGGGAAGCTTGAGAACATGAAGTTTTAACCTCCCACTATAGCAGAAAAGGTCATTCTAGTAGTTGCACATCAAATCTACGCTGTCTTGAAGTGTTTTTCTGAAGTTATCAACATTTTTATGTTTGGCGTTCCGGAACCCACCTTATCTCAGCCTGAAAACGCGTTTTACATATTTTGCCATAACTTTGCAGGGAAGCTTCAGAACATGAAATTTTTACATCCCACTATAGCAGAAAGGGTCTTTCTAGTAGTTGCACATCAAATCTAAGCTGTCTGAAGTGTTTTTCCAAAGTTATCAATATTTTTATGTTTGGCGTTCCGGAACTCACCTTATCTCAGGCTGAAAACGCGTTTTGTGCATTGTGCCATAACTTCTCAGGGAAGCTTCAGAACATGAAATGTTCACCTCCCACTATAGCAGAAAGGGTCTTTCTCGTAGTTGCACATCAAATCTAAGCTGTCTGAAGTGTTTTTCCAAAGTTATCAACATTTTTATGTTTGGCGTTTCGGAACTCACCTTATCTCAGGCTGAAAACGCGTTTTCTGCATTGTTCCTTAACTTTGCAGAGAAGCTTCAGAACATGAAATTTTCAACTCCCACTATAACAGACAGGGTCTTTCGAGTAGTTGCACATCAAATCTAAGCTGTCTGAAGTGTTTTTCCAAAGATATCAACATTTTTATGATTGGCGTTCCGGAACCCACCTTTTCTCAGGCTGAAAACGCGTTTTCTGCATTGTGCCATAATTTTGCAGGGAAGCTTCGGAACATGAAATTTTCCCCTCCCACTATAGCAGAAAGGGCCTTTCTAGTAGTTGCACATCAAATCTAAGCTGTCTGAATAGTTTTTCCAAAGTTATCAACATTTTTATGTTTGGCGTTCCGGAACCCACCTTATCTCAGGCTGAAAACGCGTTTTCTGTTGTGTGCCATAACTTTGCAGGGCAGCTTCAGAACATGACATTTTCACCTCCCACTATAGCAGAAAGGGTCTTTCCAGTAGTTGCACATCAAATCTAAGCTGTCTGATGTGTTTTTCCAAAGTTATCAACATTTTTATGTTTGGCGTTCCGGAATCGACCTTATCTCAGGCTGAAAACGCGTTTTACGCCTTTTGCATAAATTTGCATAGAAGCTTCAGAACATGGAATTTTCACTACCAACTATAGCAGAAAGGGTCTTACTAGTATTTGCACATCAACTCTAAGCAGTCTGAAGTGTCTTTCCAAAGTTATCAACATTTTTATGTTTGGCGTTTCGGACCCCACCTTATGTCAGGATGAAAATGCGTTTTCTGCATTGTGCCATAAATTTGCAGGGAAGCTTCAGAACATGAAATTTTCACCTGCCACTATAGCAGAAATGGTCTTTCTAGTAGTTACACATCAAATCTAAGCTGTCTGAAGTGTTTTTCCAAAGTTGTCAACATTTTTATGTTTGATGTTCCGGAATCTACCTTTTCTCAGGCTAAAAACGCGTTTTCTGCATTGTGCCATAACTTTGCAGGGAAGCTTCAGAACATGAAATTTTCTCCTCCGACTATAAGCATAAAGGGTCTCTCGAGTAGTTGCACATCAAATCTAACCTGTCTGAAGTGTTTTTCCAAAGTTATCAACATTTTTATGTTTGGCGTTCCGGAACCCACCTTTTGTCAGGCTGAAAACGCGTTTTCTGCATTGTTCCATAACTTTGCAGCGAAGCTTCAGAACATGAAATTTTAACCACCCACTATAGCAGAAAGGGTCTTTCTCGTAGTTACACATCAAATCTAAGCTGTCTGAAGTGTTTTTCGAAAGTTTTCAAGATTTGTATGTTTGGTGTTCCTGAATCGACCTTATCTCAGGCTGAAAACGCGTTTTCTGCATTGTGCCATAACTTTGCAGGGAAGCTTCAGATCATGAAATGTTCATTTCCCACTATAGCAGAAAGGGTCTTTCTAGTAGTTGCACATCAAATCTAAGCTGTCTGAAGTGTTTTTCCGAAGTTATCAACATTTTTATATTTGGCGTTCCGGAATCGACCTTATGTGAGGCTGAAAACGCGTTTTCTTCATTGTGCCATAACTTTGCAGGGAATTTTCAGAACATGCAATTTTCAACTCCCACTATAGCAGTAAGGGTCTTTCTAGTAATTGCATATCAAATCTAAGCTGTCTGAAGTGTTTTTCCAAAGTTCTCAACATTTTTATGTTTGGCGTTCTGGAACCCACCTTATCTCAGGCTGAAAACGCGTTTTCTGCATTGTGCCATAACTTTGCAGGAAAGCTGCAAAATATGAAATTTTCACCTCCCACTATAGCAGAAAGTGTCTTTCTAGTAGTTGCACATCAAATCTAAGCTGTCTGAAGTGTTTTTCCAAAGTTATCAACATTTTTATGTTTGGCGTTCCGGAATCAACCTTATCTCAGGCTGAAAACGCGTTTTCTGCATTGTGCCATACCTTTGCAGGGAAGCTTCAGAACATGACATTTTCACCTCCCACTATAGCATAAAGGGTCTTTCTAGTTGTTGCACATCAAATCTAAGCTGTTTGAAGTCTTTTTCCAAAGTAATCAACATTTTTAAGTTTGGCGTTCCGGAATCAACCTAATATCAGGCTGAAAACGCATTTTACGCATTGTGCCATAACTTTGCAGGAAACCTTCAGAACATTAAATTTTCACCTCCCACTATAGCAGAAAGGGTCTTTCTAGTACTTGTACATCATATCTAAGCTGTCTGAAGTGTTTTTCCGAAGTTATCAACATTTTTATGTTTGGCGTTCCGGAATTGACCATATGTGAGGCTGAAAACGCGTTTTCTGCATTGTGACATACCTTTGCAGGGAAGCTTCAGTACATGAAATTTTAACCTCCCACGATAGCAGAAAGGGTCTTTCTAGTAGTTGCACATCAAATCGAAGCTGTTTGAATTGTTTTTCCAAAGTTATCAACACTTTTATGTTTGGTTTTCCGGAATCAACCTTATCTTAGGCTGAAAACGCGTTTTACGCATTGTGCCATAACTTTGCAGGAAAGCTTCAGAACATGAAATTCTCAACTCCTACTATAGCAGAAAGGGTCTTTCTAGTAGTTGCACATCAAATCTAAGCTGTCTAAAGAGTTTTTCCAAAGTTATCAATATTTTTATGTTTGGCGTTCCGGAATCGACCTTATCTCAGGCTGAAAACGCGTTTCCTGCATTGTGGCATAACTTTGCAGGGAAGCTTCAGAACATCGAATTTTCAATTCCCATTATAGCAGAAAGGGTCTTTCTCATTCTTGCACATAAAATCTAAGCTGTCTGAAGTGTTTTTCCAGAATTAAGAACATTTTTATCTTTGGCGTTCCGGAATCGACCTTATCTCAGGTTGAAAACGCGTTTTACGCATGGTGCCATAACTTTGCAGGGAAGCTTCAGAACATCGAATTTTCACCTCCCACTATAGCAGAAACGGTCTTTCTAGTAGTTGCACATCAAATATAAGCTGTCTGAAGTGTTTTTCCAAAGTTATAAACATTTTTATGTTTGGCATTCCGGAATCGACCTTATGTGATGCTGAAAACTCGTTTTCTGCATTGTGCCATAACTTTGCAGGAAAGCTTCAGAACATGAAATTTCTACATCCCACTATAGCAGAAAGGGTCTTTCTAGTAGTTGCACATCAAATCTAAGCTGTTTGAAGTGTTTTTCCAAAGTAATCAACATTTTTATGCTTGACGTTCCGGAATCAACCTAATCTCAGGCTGAAAACGCATTTTACGCATTGTGCCATAACTTTGCAGGAAAGCTTCAGAACATTAAATTTTCACCTCCCACTATAGCAGAAAGGGTCTTTCTAGTACTTGTACAACTAATCTAAGCTGTCTGAAGTGTTTTTCCGAAGTTATCAACATTTTTATGTTAGGCGTTCCGGAATCAACCTTATCTCAGGCTGAAAACGCGTTTTCTGCATTATGCCATCACTTTGCAGGAAATCTGCAGAATAAGAAATTTTCACCTCCCACTATAGCAGAAAGGGTCTTTCTAGTAGTTGCAAATCAAATCTAAGCTGTCTGAAGTGTTTTTCCAAAGTTATCAATATTTTTATGCTTGGCGTTCTGAAACCCACCTTATTTCAGGCTGAAAACGCGTTTCCTGCATTGTGCCATAACATTGCAGGGAAGTTTCAGAACATGAAATTTACACCTCCCACTATAGCAGAAAGGGTCTTTCTAGTAGTTGCACATCAAATCTAAGCTGCCTGAAGTGTTTTTCGAAAGTTATCAACATTTTTTTGTTTGGCGTTCCGGAACCCACCTTATCTCAGGCAGAAAATGACTTTTCTGCCTTGTGCCATAACTTTGCAGGGAAGCTTCAGAACATGACATTTTCACATCCCACTATAGCAGAAAGGGTCTTTCTAGTAGTTGCACATCAAATCTAAGCTGTTTGACGTGTTTTTCCAAAGTTATCAACATTTTTATGTTTGGCGTTCCGGAATCGACCTTATCTCAGGCTGAAAACGCGTTTTACGCATTGTGCCATAACTTTGGTGGGAAGCTTCATATCATCGAATATTCACCACCCACTATATCAGAAAGGGTCTTTCTAGTAGTTGCACATCAAATCGAAGCTGTTTGAATTGTTTTTCCAAAGTTATCAACATTTTTATGTTTGGCATTCTGGAACCCACCTTATCTCAGGCTGACAACGCGTTTTCTGCATTGTGCCATAACTTTGCAGGGAAGCTTCAGAACATGAAATTTCTACATCCCACTATAGCAGAAAGGGTCTTTCTAGTAGTTGCACATCAAATCGAAGCTGTTTGAATTGTTTTTCCAAAGTTATCAACACTTTTATGTTTGGTGTTCCGGAATCAACCTTATCTCAGGCTGAAAACGCGTTTTACGCATTATGCCATAACGTTGCAGGAAAGCTTCAGAACATCGAATTTTCACCTCCCACAATGGCAGAAATGGTCTTTCTAGTAGTTGCACATCAAATCTAAGCTGTCTGAAGTGTTTTTCCAGAATTATCAACATTTTTATGTTTGGCGTTCTGGAACCCACCTTATCTCAGTCTGAAAACGTGTTTTTTGCATTGTGCCATAACTTTGCAGGGAAGCTTCAGAACATGAAATTTTCACCTGCCACTATAGCAGAAAGGGTCTTTCTAGTACTTGCACATCAAATCTAAGCTGTCTGAAGTGTATTTCAAAAGTTATTTGCAGGGATGCATCAGAACATGACATTTTAAACTTCCACTATAGCAGAAAAGGTCTTTCTAGTAGTTGCACAAAAAAATTCTAATCTGTCTGAAGTGTTTTTCCAAAGTTATCAACATTTTTATGTTTGGCGTTCCGGAACCCACCTTATCTCAGGCTGAAAACGCGTTTTCTGCATTGTGCCATAACTTTGCAAGGAAGCTTCAGAACATGAAATTTTATAATTGCGCTATAGCAGAAAAGGTCTTTCTAGTAGGTGTACATCAAATCTAAGCTCTCTGAAGTGTTTTTCCAAAGTTATCCACATTTTAATGTTTGGCGTTCCGGAATCGACCTTATCTCAGGCTGAAAACGCGTTTTACGCATTGTGCCATAACTTTGCAGGGAAGCTTCAGAACATCACATTTTCACCTCCCACAATGGCAGAAAGGGTCTTTCTAGTAGTTGCACATCAAATCTAAGCTGTCTGAAATGTTTTTCCAAAGTTATCAACATTTTTATGTTTGGCGTTCCGGAACCCACCTTATCTCAGGCTGAAAACGCGTTTTCTCCATTGTGCCATAACTTTGCAGGGAAGCTTCAGAACATGAAATTTTCACCTCCCACTACAGCAGAAAGGGTCTTTCTAGTAGTTGCACATCAAATCTAAGCTGTCTGAAGTGTATTTCAAAAGTTATCAACTTTTTTATGTTTGGCGTTCCTGAATCAACCTTATCTCAGGCTGAAAACGCGTTTTCTGCATTGTGCCATAACTTTGCAGGGAAGCTTATGTTTGGCGTTCCAGAAACAACCTTATCTCAGCCTGAAAACGCGTTTTACATATTTTGCCATAACTTTGCAGGGAAGCTTCAGAACATGAAATTTTAACATCCCACTATGGCAGAAAGGGTCTTCCTAGTAGTTGCTCATCAAATCTAAGCTGTCTGAAGTGTTTTTCCAAAGTTATTAACATTTTTATGTTTGGCGTTCTGTAACCCACCTTATCTCAGGCTGAAAACGCGTTTTCTGCATTGTGCCGTAACTTTGCAGGGAGACTTCAGAACATGAAATTTTCTCTTCCCACTATAGCAGAAAGGGTATTTCTAGTAGTTGCACATCAAATCTAAACTGTCGAAAGTGTTTTTCCAAAGTTAACAACATTTTTATTTTTGGCGTTTCGGAAGCGAACTTATCTCCGGATGAAAATGCGTTTTCTGCATTGTGCCATAACTTTGCAGGGAAGCTTCAGAACATGAAATTTTAACTTCCCACTATAGCAGAAAAGGTCATTCGAGAAGTTGCACATAAAATCTAAGCTGTCTTGAAGTGTTTTTCTGAAGTTATCAACATTTTTATGTTTGGCGTTCCGGAACCCACCTTATCTCAGCCTGAAAACGCGTTTTACATATTTTGCCATAACTTTGCAGGGAAGCTTCAGAACATGAAATTTTAACATCCCACCATGGAAGAAAGGGTCTTTCTAGTAGTTGCACATCAAATCTAAGCTGTCTGAAGTGTTTTTCCAAAGTTCTGAACATTTTTATGTTTGGCGTTCTGAAATCAATCTTATCTCAGGCTGAAAACGCGTTTTACGTACTGTGCCGTAACTTTGCAGGGAAGCTTCAGAACATGAAATTTTCACCTCCCTCTATAGCAGAAAGGGTCTTTCTAGTATTTGCACATCAAATCTAAGCCGTCGAAAGTGTTTTTCCAAAGTTATCAACATTTTTATTTTTGGCGTTTCGGAAGCGAACTTATCTCCGGATGAAAACGCGTTTTCTGCATTGTGCCATAACTTTGCAGGGAAGCTTCAGAACATGAAATATTAACCTCCCACTATAGCAGAAAAGGTCATTCGAGAAGTTGCACATAAAATCTAAGCTGTCTTGAAGTGTTTTTCTGAAGTTATCAACATTTTTATGTTTGGCGTTCCGGAACCCACCTTATCTCAGCCTGAAAACGCGTTTTACATATTTTGCCATAACTTTGCAGGGAAGCTTCAGAACATGAAATTTTAACATCCCACTATGGCAGAAAGGGTCTTTCTAGTAGTTGCACATAAATTCTAAGCTGTCTGAAGTGTTTTTCCAAAGTTATCAACATTTTTATGTTTGGCGTTCTGTAACCCACCTTATCTCAGGCTGAAAACGCGTTTTCTCCATTGTGCCGTAACTTTGCAGGGAGACTTCAGAACATGAAATTTTCTCTTCCCACTATAGCAGAAAGGGTATTTCTAGTAGTTGCACATCAAATCTTAGCAGTCTGAAGTGTTTTTCCAAAGTTCTGAACATTTTTATGCTTGGCGTTCTGAAATCAATCTTATCTCAGGCTGAAAACGCGTTTTACGTACTGTGCCATAACTTTGGAGGGAAGCTTCAGAACATGAAATGTTCGCCTCCCACTATAGCAGATAGGGTCATTCGAGGAGTTGCACATCAAATCTAAGCTGTCTGAAGTGTTTTTCCAAAGTTATCAACATTTTTATGTTTGGCGTTCTGGAACCCACCTTATCTCAGGCTGAAAACGCGTTTTCTGCATTGTGCCATAACTTTGCAGGGAAGCTTCAGAACATGAAATTTTCACCTCCCACTATAGCAGAAAGTGTCTTTCTAGTAGTTGAACATCATATCTAAGCTGTCGAAAGTGTTTTTCCAAAGTTATCAACATTTTTATTTTTGGCGTTTCGGAAGCGAACTTATCTCCGGATGAAAACGCGTTTTCTGCATTGTGCCATAACTTTGCAGGGAAGCTTCAGAACATGAAATTTTAACCTCCCACTATAGCAGAAAAGGTCATTCGAGAAGTTGCTCATAAAATCTAAGCTGTCTTGAAGTGTTTTTCTGAAGTTATTAACATTTTTATGTTTGGCGTTCCGGAACCCACCTTATCTCAGCCTGAAAACGCGTTTTACATATTTTGCCATAACTTTGCAGGGAAGCTTCAGAACATGAAATTTTAACATCCCACTATGGCAGAAAGGGTCTTTCTAGTAGTTGCACATCAAATCTAAGCTGTCTGAAGTGTTTTTCCAAAGTTATCAACATTCTTATGTTTGGCGTTCCGGAATCAACCTTATCTGAGGCTGAAAACGCGTTTTACGCATTGTGCCATAACTTTGCAGGAAAGCTTCAGAACATGAAATTTTCAACTCCCACTATAGCAGAAAGGGTCTTTCTAGTAGTTTCACATCAAATCTAAGCTGTCTGAAGTGTTTTTCCAAAGTTATCAATATTTTTATGTTTGGCGTTCCGGAATCGACCTAATCTCAGGCTGAAAACGCGTTTCCTGCATTGTTGCATAACTTTGCAGGGATGCTTCAGAACATGAAATGTTCGCCTCCCACTATAGCAGATAGGGTCTTTCGAGGAGTTGCACATCAAATCTGTGCTGTCTGAAGTGTTTTTCCAAAGTTATCAACATTTTTATGTTTGGCGTTCTGGAACCCACCTTATCTCAGGATGAAAACGCGTTTTCTGCATTGTGCCATAACTTTGCAGGGAAGCTTATGTTTGGCGTTCCAGAAACAACCTTATCTCAGGCTGAAAATGCGTTTTACATATTTTGCCATAACTTTGCAGGGAAGCTTCACAACATGAAATTTTGACATCCCACTATAGCAGAAAGGGTCTTTCTAGTAGTTGCACATCAAATCTAAGCTGTCTGAAGTGTTTTTCCAAAGATATCAACATTTTTATGTTTGGCGTTCTGGAACCCACCTAATCTCAGGCTGAAAACGCGTTTTCTGCACTGTGCCATAACTTTGCAGGGAAGCTTCAGAACATGAAAATTCCACCTCCCACTATATCAGAAAGGGTATTTCTAATAGTTGCACATCAAATCTAAGTTGTCTGAAGTGTTTTTCCAAAGTTATCAACATTCTTATGTTTGGCGTTCCGGAATCAACCTTATCGCAGACTGAAAACGTGTTTTCTGCATTGTGCCATAACTTTGCAGGGAAACTTCAGAACATGAAATTTTCACGTCCAACTATAGCAGAAAGGTTCTTTCTAGTAGTTGCACATCAAATCTAAGCTGTCTGAAGTGTTTTTCGAAAGTTATCAACATTTTTATTTTTGGCGTTTCGGAAGCGAACTTATCTCCGGATGAAAACGCGTTTTCTGCATTGTGCCATAACTTTGCAGGGAAGCTTCAGAACATGAAATTTTCACCTCCCACTATAGCAGAAAGTGTCTTTCTAGTAGTTGCACATCAAATCTAAGCTGTCGAAAGTGTTTTTCCAAAGTTATCAACATTTTTATTTTTGGCGTTTCGGAAGCGAACTTATCTCCGGATGAAAACGCGTTTTCTGCATTGTGCCATAACTTTGCAGGGAAGCTTCAGAACATGAAATTTTAACCTCCCACTATAGCAGAAAAGGTCATTCGAGAAGTTGCTCATAAAATCTAAGCTGTCTTGAAGTGTTTTTCTGAAGTTATTAACATTTTTATGTTTGGCGTTCCGGAACCCACCTTATCTCAGCCTGAAAACGCGTTTTACATATTTTGCCATAACTTTGCAGGGAAGCTTCAGAACATGAAATTTTAACATCCCACTATGGCAGAAAGGGTCTTTCTAGTAGTTGCACATCAAATCTAAGCTGTCTGAAGTGTTTTTCCAAAGTTATCAACATTCTTATGTTTGGCGTTCCGGAATCAACCTTATCTGAGGCTGAAAACGCGTTTTACGCATTGTGCCATAACTTTGCAGGAAAGCTTCAGAACATGAAATTTTCAACTCCCACTATAGCAGAAAGGGTCTTTCTAGTAGTTTCACATCAAATCTAAGCTGTCTGAAGTGTTTTTCCAAAGTTATCAATATTTTTATGTTTGGCGTTCCCGAATCGACCTAATCTCAGGCTGAAAACGCGTTTCCTGCATTGTTGCATAACTTTGCAGGGATGCTTCAGAACATGAAATGTTCGCCTCCCACTATAGCAGATAGGGTCTTTCGAGGAGTTGCACATCAAATCTGTGCTGTCTGAAGTGTTTTTCCAAAGTTATCAACATTTTTATGTTTGGCGTTCTGGAACCCACCTTATCTCAGTATGAAAACGCGTTTTCTGCATTGTGCCATAACTTTGCAGGGAAGCTTATGTTTGGCGTTCCAGAAACAACCTTATCTCAGGCTGAAAATGCGTTTTACATATTTTGCCATAACTTTGCAGGGAAGCTTCACAACATGAAATTTTGACATCCCACTATAGCAGAAAGGGTCTTTCTAGTAGTTGCACATCAAATCTAAGCTGTCTGAAGTGTTTTTCCAAAGATATCAACATTTTTATGTTTGGCGTTCTGGAACCCACCTAATCTCAGGCTGAAAACGCGTTTTCTGCACTGTGCCATAACTTTGCAGGGAAGCTTCAGAACATGAAAATTCCACCTCCCACTATATCAGAAAGGGTATTTCTAATAGTTGCACATCAAATCTAAGTTGTCTGAAGTGTTTTTCCAAAGTTATCAACATTCTTATGTTTGGCGTTCCGGAATCAACCTTATCGCAGACTGAAAACGTGTTTTCTGCATTGTGCCATAACTTTGCAGGGAAACTTCAGAACATGAAATTTTCACGTCCAACTATAGCAGAAAGGTTCTTTCTAGTAGTTGCACATCAAATCTAAGCTGTCTGAAGTGTTTTTCGAAAGTTATCAACATTTTTATGTTTGGCGTTCTGGAACCCACCTAATCTCAGGCTGAAAACGCGTTTTCTGCATTGTGCCATAACTTTGCAGGGAAGCTTCAGAACATGAAATTTTTACCTCCCACTATAGCAGAAAGGGTCTTTCTAGTAGTTGCACATCAAATCTAAGCTGTCTGAAGTGTTTTTCGAAAGTTATCAACATTTTTATATTTGGCGTTCCGGAACCATCTTATCTCAGGCTGAAAACGCGTTTTACGCATTGTGCCATAACTTTGCAGGAAAGCTTCACAACATGAAATTTTGACATCCCACTATAGCAGAAAGGGTCTTTCTAGTAGTTGCACATCAAATCTAAGCTGTCTGAAGTGTTTTTCCAAAGTTATAAACATTCTTATGTTTGGCGTTCCGGAATCGACCTTATCTCAGGCTGAAAACGCCTTTTACACATTGTTTCATAACTTTGCCGGGAAGGTTGAGAACATCAAATTTTCACCTCCCACTATAGCAGAAAGGGTTTTTCTAGTAGTTGCACATCAAATCTAAGCTGTCTGAAGTGTTTTTCCAAAGTTATCAACATTTTTATGTTTGGCGTTCCGGAACCCACCTTATCTCAGGCTGTGAGCGCGTTTTCTGCATTGTGGCATAACTTTGGAGGAAAGCTTCAGAACATGAAATTTTCAATTCCCATTATAGCAGAAAGGGTCTTTCTCGTACTTGCACATCAAATCTTAGCTGTCTGAAGTGTTTTTTGAAAGTTTTCAACATTTTTATGTTTGGCGTTCCTGAATCGACCTTATCTCTGGCTGAAAATGCGTTTTCTGCAATGTGCCATAACTTTGCAGGGAAGTTTCAGAACATGACATTTTCAACTCCCACTATAGCAGAATGGGTCTTTCTCATACTTGCACATCAAATCTAAGCTGTCTGAAGTGTTTTTTCAAAGTTATCATATTTTTATGTTTGGCGTTCCGGAATCGACCTTATCTCAGGCTGAAAACGTGTTTTCTGCAATGTGCCATAACTTTGCAGGGAAGCTTCAGAACATGACATTTTCAACTCCCACTATAGCAGAAAGGCTTTTTCCAGTAGTTGCACATCAAATCTAAGCTGTCTGAAGTGTTTTTCCAAAGTTATCAACATTCTTATGTTTGGCGTTTCGGAATCAACCTTATCTCTGGCTGAAAACGCGTTTTCAGCATTGTGCCATCACTTTGCAGGAAAGCTGCAGAATATAAAATTTTCACCTCCCACTATAGCAGAAAGGGTCTTTCTAGTAGTTGCACATCAAATCTAAGCTGTTTGAAGTGTTTTACGAAAGTTATCAACATTTTTATGTTTGGCGTTCCGAAATCGACCTTATCTTAGGCTGATAACGCGATTTACGCATTCTGCCATAACTTTGCAGGGAAGCTTCTGAACATGAAATTTTCAAATCCCACTATAGCAGAAAGGGTCTTTCTAGTAGTTGCACATCAAATCTAAGCTGTCTGAAGTGTTTTTCGATAGTTTTCAACATTTTTATATTTGGCGTTCCTGAATCGACCTTATCTCTGGCTGAAAAGACTTTTTCTGCATTGTGCCATAACTTTGCAGGGAAGCTTCAGAACATGAAATTTTCAACTCCCACTACAGCAGAAAGGGTCTTTCTAGTAGTTGCATGTCAAATCTAAGCTGTCTGAAGTGTTTTTCCAAAGTTATCAACATTTTTATGTTTGGCATTCCAGAATCGACATTATGTCCTGCTGAAAATGCGTTTTCTGCATTGTGCCATAACTTTGCAGGGAAGCTTGAGAACATGAAGTTTTAACCTCCCACTATAGCAGAAAAGGTCATTCTAGTAGTTGCACATCAAATCTAAGCTGTCTTGAAGTGTTTTTCTGAAGTTATCAACATTTTTATGTTTGGCGTTCCGGAACCCACCTTATCTCAGCCTGAAAACGCGTTTTACATATTTTGCCATAACTTTGCAGGGAAGCTTGAGAACATGAAGTTTTAACCTCCCACTATAGCAGAAAGGGTCTTTCTCGTAGTTGCTCATCAAATCTAAGTTGTCTGAAGTGTTTTTCGAAAGTTATCAACATTTTTATGTTTGGCGTTCCGGAACTCACCTTATCTCAGGCTGAAAACGCGTTTTTTGCATTGTGCCATAACTTTGCAGGAAGCTTCAGAACATGAAATTTTCACCTCCCACTACAGCAGAAAGGGTCTTTCGAGTAGTTGCACATCAAATCTAAGCTGTCTGAAATGTTTTTTCCAAAGTTATCAACATTTTTATGTTTGGCGTTCCGGAACCCACCTTATCTCTGGCTGAAAACGCATTTTCTGCTTTGTGCCATAACTTTGCTGGGAATCTTTAGAACATGAAATTTTAACCTCCCACAATAGCATAAAGGGTCTTTCTTGTAGTTGCACATCAAATCTACGCTGTCTGAAGTGGTTTCCCAAAGTTATCAACATTTTTATGTTTGGCGTTCCGGAACCCACCTTTTTTCAGGCTGAAAAGGCGTTTTCTGCATTGTGCCATAACTTTGCAGGGAAGCTTCAGAACATGAAATTTTAACCTCCCACTGTAGCAGAAAGGGTCTTTCTATTACTTGCACATCAAATCTAAGCTGTCTGAAGTGTTTTTCCAAAGTTATCAACATTTTTAAGTTTGGTGTTCCGGAACCCACCTTATCTCAGGCTGAAAACGCGTTTTCTGCATTGTTCCTTAACTTTGCAGGGAAGCATCAGAACATGAAATTTTCAACTCCCACTATGACAAACAGGGTCTTTCTAATAGTTGCTCATCAAATCTAATCTGTCTGAAGTGTTTTTCGAAAGTTATCAACATTTTTATGTTTGGCGTTCCGGAACCCACCTTATCTCAGGCTGAAAACGCGTTTTCTGCATTGTGCCATAACTTTGCAGGGAAGCTTCAGAACATGAAATTTTCACCTCCCACTATAGCAGAAAGGGTCTTTCTCGTAGCTGCACATGAAATATACCGTAATTTCCGCACTATAAGCTGCTACTTTTTTCTCGCGGTCTGAACCCTGCGGCTTATAAAACGATGCGGCTAATATATTGATTTTTACAGGGATATTCCAATCAATCGGCCACCGATTATGAATGGCTGAACTGGTTGTGATCTGTGAATGCCGACCACTGCCTGTCATTGCTGGTCACAAAATCTAAGCTATTTGAAGTGTTTTTCCAAAGTTATCAACATTTTTATGTTTGGCGTTCCGGAACCCACCTTATCTCAGGCTGAAAACGCGTTTTCTGTTGTGTGCCATAACTTTGCAGGGAAGCTTCAGAACATGAAATGTTCACCTCCCACTATCGCAGAAAGGGTCTTTCTAGTAGTTGCACATCAAATCTAAGCTGTCTGAAGTGTTTTTCCAAAGTTATCAACATTTTTATGTCTGGCGTTCCGGAACTCACCTTATCTCAGGCTGAAAACGCGTTTTTTGCATTGTGCCATAACTTTGCAGGAAGCTTCAGAACATGAAATTTTCACCTCCCACTACAGCAGAAAGGGTCTTTCGAGTAGTTGCACATCAAATCTAATCTGTCTGAAATGTTTTTTCCAAAGTTATCAACATTTTTATGTTTGGCGTTCCGGAACCCACCTTATCTCTGGCAGAAAACGCATTTTCTGCTTTGTGCCATAACTTTGCTGGGAATCTTTAGAACATGAAATTTTAACCTCCCACAATAGCATAAAGGGTCTTTCTTGTAGTTGCACATCAAATCTACGCTGTCTGAAGTGGTTTCCCAAAGTTATCAACATTTTTATGTTTGGCGTTCCGGAACCCACCTTTTCTCAGGCTGAAAAGGCGTTTTCTGCATTGTGCCACAACTTTGCAGGGAAGCTTCAGAACATGAAATTTTAACCTCCCACTGTAGCAGAAAGGGTCTTTCTATTACTTGCACATCAAATCTAAGCTGTCTGAAGTGTTTTTCCAAAGTTATCAACATTTTTAAGTTTGGTGTTCCGGAACCCACCTTATCTCAGGCTGAAAACGCGTTTTCTGCATTGTTCCTTAACTTTGCAGGGAAGCATCAGAACATGAAATTTTCAACTCCCACTATGACAAACATGGTCTTTCTAATAGTTGCTCATCAAATCTAATCTGTCTGAAGTTTTTTTCGAAAGTTATCAACATTTTTATGTTTGGCGTTCCGGAACCCACCTTATCTCAGGCTGAAAACGCGTTTTCTGCATTGTGCCATAACTTTGCAGGGAAGCTTCAGAACATGAAATTTTCACCTCCCACTATAGCAGAAAGGGTCTTTCTCGTAGCTGCACATGAAATATACCGTAATTTCCGGACTATAAGCCGCTACTTTTTTCTCGCGGTCTGAACCCTGCGGCTTGTAAAACGATGCGGATAATATATTGATTTTTACAGGGATATTCCAATCAATCGGCCACCGATTATGAATGGCTGAACTGGTTGTGATCTGTGAATGCCGACCACTGCCTGTCATTGCTGGTCACAAAATCTAAGCTATTTGAAGTGTTTTTCCAAAGTTATCAACATTTTTATGTTTGGCGTTCCGGAACCCACCTTATCTCTGGCTGAAAACGTGTTTTCTGCTTTGTGCCATAACTTTGATGGGAATCTTTAGAACATGAAATTTTAACCTCCCACAATAGCATAAAGGGTCTTTCTTGTAGTTGCACATCAAATCTAAGCTGTCTGAAGTGTTTTTCGAAAGTTATCAACATTTTTATGTTTGGCGCTCCGGAACCCACATTACCTCAGGCTGAAAACACCTTTTCTGCATTGTGCCATAACTTTGCAGGGAAGCTTCAGAACATGAAATTTTAACCTCCCACTATAGCAGAAAGGGTCTTTCTAGCAGCTGCACATCAAATCTAAGCTGTCTGAAGTGTTTTTCCAAAGTTATCAACATTTTTATGTTTGGCGTTCCGGAACCCACCTTATCTCACTCTGTAAGCGTGTTTTCTGCTTTGTGCCATACCTTTGGAGGAAAGCTTCAGAACATGACATTTTCAAATCCCACTATAGCAGAAAAGGTCTTTCTAGTACTTGCACGTCAAATCTAAGCTGTCTGAAGTGTTTTTCCAAAGTTATCAACATTTTTATGTTTGGCGTTCCTGAATCGACCTTATCTCAGGCTGAAAACGCGTTTTCTGCAATGTGCCATAACTTTGCAGGGAAGCTTCAGAACATGAAATTTTAACATCCCACTATAGCAGAAAGGGTCTTTCTAATAGTTGCACATCAAATCTAAGCTGTTTGAAGTGTTTTTCCAAAGTTATGAACATTCTTATGTTTGGCATTCCGGAATCAACCTTATCTCAGGCTGAAAAAGGCGTACTCTGCATTGTGCCATAACTTTGCAGGAAAAAAGCAGAATATTAAATTTTCAACTCCCACTATAGCAAAACAGGGTCTTTCTAGTAGTTGCAAAACAAATCTAAGCTGTCTGAAGTGTATTTCCAAAGTTATCATATTTTTATGTTTGGCGTTCCGGAATTGACCTTGTCTCATGCTGAAAACGCGTTTTCTGCATTGTGCCATAACTTTGCAGGGAAGCCTCAGAACATGAAATGTTCTCCTCCCACTATAGCTGAAAGGGTCTTTCTAGTACTTACACATCAAATCTCAGCTGTCTGAAGTGTTTTTCCGAAGTTATCAACATTTTTATGTTTGGCGTTCCGGAATTGACCTTATGTGAGGCTGAAAACGTGTTTTCTGCATTGTGCCATAACTTTGCAGGGAAGCTTCAGAACATGAAATTTTCGCCTCCCACTGCAGCATAAAGTGTCTTTCTAGTAGTTGCACATCAGATCGAAGCTGTTTGAAGTGTTTTTCCAAAGTTATCAACACTTTTATGTTTGGCGTTCCGGAGTCGACCTTAACTCAGGCTGAAAACACGATTTACGCATTCTGCCATAACTTTGCAGGGAAACTTCAGAACATGAAATTTTCATATCCTACTATAGCAGAAAGGGTCTTTCTCGTAGTTGCAGATCAAATCTTCACTGTCTGAAGTGTTTGTCCAAAGTTATCAACATTCTTATGTTTGGCGTTCCGGAATCAACCATATCTCAGGCTGAAAACGTGTTTTCTGCATTGTGCCATAACTTTGCAGGGAAGCTTCAGAACATGAAATTTCCACATCACAGTATAGCAGAATATGTCTTTCTAGTAGTTGCACATCAAATCTTAGCTGTCTGAAGTGTATTTCCAAAGTTCTCAACATTTTTATGTTTGGTGTTCTGAAATCAACCTCATCTCAGGCTGAAAACGCGTTTTCTGCATTGTGCCATAACATTGCATGGAAGCTTCAGAGCATGAAATTTTAACATCCCACTATAGCAGAAAGGGTCTTTCTAGTAGTTGCACATCAAATCTAAGCTGTCTGAAGTGGCTTTCCAAAGTCATCAACATTTTTATGTTTTACGTTCCGGAATCAACCCTATCTCAGGCTGAACATCCGTTTTCTGCATTGTGCCATAACTTTGCAGGGATGCATCAGAAAATGACATTTTAAAGTTCCACAACAACAGAAAAGGTCTTTATAGTAGTTGCATATCAAATCTAAGCTGTCTGAAGTGTTTTTCCAAAGTTATTAACACTTTTATGTTTGGCGTTCCGGAACCCACCTTATCTCAGGCTGAACACCCGTTTTCTGCATTGTGCCATAACTTTGCAGGGAAGCTTCAGAACATGAAATTTTCATATCCCACTATAGCAGAAAGGGTCTTTCTCGTAGTTGCACATCAAATCTAAGCTGTCTGAAGTGTTTTTCCAAAGTTATCAACATTTTTATGTTTGGCGTTCCGGAATCCACCTTATCTCAGGCTGAAAACGTGTTTTCTGCATTGTGCCATAACATTGCAGGGAAGCTTCAGAACATGAAATGTTCACCTCCCACCATAGCTGAAAGGGTCTTTCTCATAGTTGCAGATCAAATCTACGCTGTCTGAAGTGTTTGTCCAAAGTTATCAACATTCTTATGTTTGGCGTTCCGGAATCAACCATATCTCAGGCTGAAAACGTGTTTTCTGCATTGTGCCATAACTTTGCAGGGAAGCTTCAGAACATGAAGTTTCCACATCCCAGTATAGCAGAATATGTCTTTCTAGTAGTTGCACATCAAATCTTAGCTGTCTGAAGTGTTCTTCCAAAGTTCTCAACATTTTTATGTTTGGCGTTCTGAAATCAACCTCATCTCAGGCTGAAAACGCGTTTTCTCCATTGTGCCATAACTTTGCAGGGAAGCTTCAGAACATGAAATTTTCACCTCCCACAATGGCAGAAAGGGTCTTTCTAGTAGTTGCAGATCAAATCTAAGCTGTCTGAAGTGTTTTTCCAAAATTATCAACATTTTTATGTTTGGCGTTCTGGACCCCACCTTATCTCAGTCTGAAAACGTATTTTTTGCATTGTGCCATAACTTTGCAGGGATGCCTCAGAACATGAAATTTCTACCTGCCGCTATAGTAGAAAGGGTCTTTCTCGTAGTTGCACATCAAATCTAAGCTGTCTGAAGTGTTTTTCGAAAGTTTTCAACATTTTTATGTTTGGTGTTCCTGAATCGACCTTTTCTCAGGCTGAAAACGCATTTTACACATTGTGCCATAACTTTGCAGGGAAGCTTCAGAACATCAAATTTTCACCTCCCACAATGGCAGAAAGGGTCTTTCTAATAGTTGCACATCAAATCTAAGCTGTCTTAAATGTTTTTCCAAAGTTATCAACATTTTTATATTTGGCGTTCTGGAACCCCCCTTATCTCAGGCTGAAAACGCGTTTTCTGCATTGTGCCATAACTTTGCAGGGAAGCTTCAGAATATGATATTTTAACCTCCCGCTATTGCAGAAAGGGTCTGTCTTGTAGTTGCACATCAAATCTAAGCTGTCTGAAGTGTTTTTCCAAAGTTATCAACATTTTTATGTTTGGCGTTCCGGAACCCACCTTATCTCAGGCTGAAATCGCGTTTCCTCCATTGTGCCATAACTTTGCAGGGAAGCTTCAGAACATGAAATTTTCACCTCCCACTATAGCAGAAAGGGTCTTTCTAGTACTTGCACATCAAATCTAAGCTGTCTGAAGTGTATTTCAAAAGTTATCAACTTTTTTATGTTTGGCGTTCCTGAATCAACCTTATCTCAGGCTGAAAACGCGTTTAACGCATTGTTCCATAAATTTGCAGGGAAGCTTCAGAACATCGAATTTTCAACTCCCACTATAGCAGAAAGGGACTTTCTAGTAGTTGCACATCAAAGCTAAGCTGTCTGAAGTGTTTTTCCAAAGTTATCAATATTTTTATGTTTGGTGTACCGGAATCGACCTTATCTCAGGCTGAAAACGCGTTTTCTGCATTGTGCCATAACTTTGCAAAGAAGCTTCAGAACATGAAATTTTAAACTTGCACTATAGCAGAAAAGGTCTTTCTAGTAGTTGTACATCAAATCTAAGCTGTCTGAAGTGTTTTTCCAAAGTTATCCACATTTTAATGTTTGGCGTTCCGGAATCGACCTTATCTCAGGCTGTAAACGCGTTTTACGCATGGTGCCATAACTTTGCAGGAAAGCTTCAGAACATGAAATTTTAACATCCCACTATGGCAGAAAGGGTCTTTCTAGTAGTTGCACATCAAATCTAAGCTGTCTGAAGTGTTTTTCCAAAGTTATCAACATTTTTATGTTTGGCGTTCTGTAACCCACCTTATCTCAGGCTGAAAACGCGTTTTCTGCATTGTGCCGTAACTTTGCAGGGAAGCTTCAGAACATGAAATTTTAACCTCCCACTATAGCAGAAAGGGTCTTTCTAGTAGTTGCACATCAAATCTAAACTGTCGAAAGTGTTTTTCCAAAGTTATCAACATTTTTATTTTTGGCGTTTCGGAAGCGAACTTATCTCCGGATGAAAACGCATTTTCTGCATTGTGCCATAACTTTGCAGGGAAGCTTCAGAACATGAAATTTTAACTTCCCACTATAGCAGAAAAGGTCATTCGAGAAGTTGCACATAAAATCTAAGCTGTCTTGAAGTGTTTTTCTGAAGTTATCAACATTATTATGTTTGGCGTTCCGGAACCCACCTTATCTCAGCCTGAAAACGCGTTTTACATATTTTGCCATAACTTTGCAGGGAAGCTTCAGAACATGAAATTTTAACATCCCACCATGGCAGAAAGGGTCTTTCTAGTAGTTGCACATCAAATCTAAGCTGTCTGAAGTGTTTTTCCAAAGTTATCAATATTTTTATGTTTGGCGTTTCGGAATCGACCTTATCTCAGGCTGAAAACGCATTTCCTGCATTGTGGCATAACTTTGCAGGGAAGCTTCAGAACATGAAATTTTCACCTCCCACTGTAGCTAAAAGGGTCTTTCTAGTAGTTTCACATCAAATCTAAGCTGTCTGAAGTGTTTTTCCAAAGTTATCAACATTTTTATGTTTGGCGTTCTGGAACCCACCTAATCTCAGGCTGAAAACGCGTTTCCTGCATTGTTGCATAACTTTGCAGGGATGCTTCAGAACATGAAATGTTCGCCTCCCACTATAGCAGAAAGGGTCTTACTAGTAGTTGGAAATCAAATCTAAGCTGTCTGAAGTGTTTTTCCAAAGTTATCAACATTTTTATGTTTGAAGTTCCGGAACCCACCTTGTCTCAGGCTGAAAACGCGTTTTCAGCATTGTGCCATAACTTTGAAGGAAAGCTTCAGAACATGAAAGTTTGACCTCCCACAATAGCATAAAGGGTCTTTCTTGTAGTTGCACATCAAATCGAAGCTGTCTGGAGTGTTTTTCCAAAGTTATCAACGTTTTTACGTTTGGCGTTCCGGAACCCACCTTATCTGAGGCTGAAAACGCGTTTTCTGCATTTTGCCATAACTTTGCAGGAAGCTTCACAACATGAAATTTTCACGTCCCACTATAGATGAAAGGGTCTTTCTAGTAGTTGTACATCAAATCTAAGCTGTCTGAAATGTTTTTTCCAAAGTTATCAACATTTTTATGTTTGGCGTTCCGGAACCCACCTTAACTCAGGCTGAAAACGCGTTTTTTGCATTGTGCCATAACTTTGCAGGAAGCTTCAGAACATGAAATTTTCACCTCCCACTACAGCAGAAAGGGTCTTTCGAGTAGTTGCACATCAAATCTAAGCTGTCTGAAATGTTTTTTCCAAAGTTATCAACATTTTTATGTTTGGCGTTCCGGAACCCACCTTTTTTCAGGCTGAAAAGGCTTTTTCTGCATTGTGCCATAACTTTGCAGGGAAGCTTCAGAACATGAAATTTTCACCTCCCACTATAGCAGAAAGGGTCTTTCTCGTAGTTGCACATGAAATATAAGCTGTCTGAAGTGTTTTTCCAAAGTTATCAACATTTTTATGTTTGGCATTCCGGAACCCACCTTATCTCAGGCTGAAAACGTGTTTTCTGCATTGTGCCATAACTTTGCTGGGAATCTTTAGAACATGAAATTTTTACCTCCCACAATAGCATAAAGGGTCTTTCTTGTATTTGCACATCAAATCTAAGCTATCTGAAGTGTTTTTCCAAAGTTATCAACATTTTTATGTTTGGCGTTCTGGAACCCACCTAATCTCGGGCTGAAAACGCGTTTCCTGCATTGTGCCATAACTTTGCAGGGAAGCTTCAGAACATGAAATTTTCAGCTCCCACTGTAGCAGATAGGGTCTTTCTCGTAGTTGCACATGAAATATAAGCTGTCTAAAGTGTTTTTCCAAAGTTATCAACATTTTTATGTTTGGCGTTCCGGAACCCACCTTATGTCAGGCTGAAAACGCGTTTTCTGCATTGTGCCATAACTTTGCAGGGAAGCTTCAGAACATGAAATTTTAACCTCCCACTGTAGCAGAAAGGGTCTTACTAGTAGTTGGAAATCAAATCTAAGCTGTCTGAAGTGTTTTTCCAAAGTTATCAACATTTTTATGTTTGAAGTTCCGGAACCCACCTTGTCTCAGGCTGAAAACGCGTTTTCAGCATTGTGCCATAACTTTGAAGGAAAGCTTCAGAACATGAAAGTTTGACCTCCCACAATAGCATAAAGGGTCTTTCTTGTAGTTGCACATCAAATCGAAGCTGTCTGGAGTGTTTTTCCAAAGTTATCAACGTTTTTACGTTTGGCGTTCCGGAACCCACCTTATCTGAGGCTGAAAACGCGTTTTCTGCATTTTGCCATAACTTTGCAGGAAGCTTCACAACATGAAATTTTCACGTCCCACTATAGATGAAAGGGTCTTTCTAGTAGTTGTACATCAAATCTAAGCTGTCTGAAATGTTTTTTCCAAAGTTATCAACATTTTTATGTTTGGCGTTCCGGAACCCACCTTAACTCAGGCTGAAAACGCGTTTTTTGCATTGTGCCATAACTTTGCAGGAAGCTTCAGAACATGAAATTTTCACCTCCCACTACAGCAGAAAGGGTCTTTCGAGTAGTTGCACATCAAATCTAAGCTGTCTGAAATGTTTTTTCCAAAGTTATCAACATTTTTATGTTTGGCGTTCCGGAACCCACCTTTTTTCAGGCTGAAAAGGCTTTTTCTGCATTGTGCCATAACTTTGCAGGGAAGCTTCAGAACATGAAATTTTCACCTCCCACTATAGCAGAAAGGGTCTTTCTCGTAGTTGCACATGAAATATAAGCTGTCTGAAGTGTTTTTCCAAAGTTATCAACATTTTTATGTTTGGCATTCCGGAACCCACCTTATCTCAGGCTGAAAACGTGTTTTCTGCATTGTGCCATAACTTTGCTGGGAATCTTTAGAACATGAAATTTTTACCTCCCACAATAGCATAAAGGGTCTTTCTTGTATTTGCACATCAAATCTAAGCTATCTGAAGTGTTTTTCCAAAGTTATCAACATTTTTATGTTTGGCGTTCCGGAACCCACCTCATCTCTGGCTGAAAACGCGTTTTCTGCTTTGTGCCATAACTTTGCTGGGAATATTTAGAACATGAAATTTTAACCTCCCACAATGGCATAAAGGGTCTTTCTTGTCGTTGCACATCAAATCTAAGCTCTCTGAAGTGTTTTTCCAAAGTTATCAACATTTTTACATTTGGCGCTCCGGAACCCACATTACCTCTGGCTGAAAACGCGTTTTCTGCATTGTGCCATAACTTTGCTGGGAATCTTTATATCATGAAATTTTAACCTCCCACAATAGCATAAAGGGTCTTTCTTGTAGTTGCACATCAAATCTAAGCTGTCTGAAGTGGTTTCCCAAAGTGATCAACATTTTTATGTTTGGCGTTCCGGAACCCACCTTTTTTCAGGCTGAAAACGCGTTTTCTGCATTGTTCCTTAACTTTGCAGGGAAGCATCAGAACATGAAATTTTCAACTCCCACTATGACAAACAGGGTCTTTCTAATAGTTGCACATCAAATCTAATCTGTCTGAAGTGTTTTTCGAAAGTTATCAACAATTTTATGTTTGGCGTTCCGGAACCCACCTTATCTCAGGCTGAAAACGCCTTTTCTGCATTGTGCCATAACTTTGCATGGAAGCTTCAGAACATGAAATTTTCACCTCCCACTATAGCAGAAAGGGTATTTCTCGTAGTTGCACATGAAATATAAGCTGTCTGAAGTGTTTTTCGAAAGTTATCAACATTTTTATGTTTGGCGTTCCGGAACCCACCTTATCTCAGGCTGAAAACGCGTTTTCTGCATTGTGCCATAACTTTGCAGGAAGCTTCAGAACATGAAATTTTCACCTCCCACTATAGCAGAAAGGGTCTTTCTAGTAGTTGCACATCAAATCTAAGCTGTCTGAAATGTTTTTTCCAAAGTTATCAACATTTTTATGTTTGGCGTTCCGGAACCCACCTTATCTCAGGCTGAAAACGCGTTTTCTGCATTGTGCCATAACTTTGCAGGAAGCTTCAGAACATGAAATTTTCACCTCCCACTATAGCAGAAAGGGTCTTTCTAGTAGTTGCACATCAAATCTAAGCTGTCTGAAATGTTTTTTCCAAAGTTATCAACATTTTTATGTTTGGCATTCAGGAATCGACCTTATCTCAGGATGAAAATGCATTTTCTGCATTGTCCCATAACTTTCCAGGGAAGCTTCAGAACATGAAATTTTGAGCTCCCACGATAGCAGAAAGGTTCTTTCTATTAGTTGCACATCAAATCTAAGCTTTCTGATATGTTTTTCCAAAGTTATCAACATTTTTACGTTTGCCGCTCCGGAACCCACATTATCTCGGGCTGAAAACGCGTTTTCTGCATTGTGCCATAACTTTGCAGGGAAGCTTCAGAACATGAAATTTTAACCTCCCACTGTAGCAGAAAGGGTCTTTCTAGTAGTTGCACATCAAATCTAAGCTGTCTGAAGTGTTTTTCCAAAGTTATCAACGTTTTTAAGTTTGGCGTTCCGGAACCCACCTCATCGCAGGCTGAAAACGCGTTTTCTGCATTGTTCCTTAACTTTGCAGGGAAGCATCAGAACATGAAATTTTCAGCTCCCACTATGACAAACAGGGTCTTTCTAATAGTTGCACATCAAATCTAATCTGTCTGAAGTGTTTTTCGAAAGTTATCAACATTTTTCTGTTTGGCGTTCCGGAACCCACCTTGTCTCAGGTTGAAAACGCGTTTTATGCATTGTGCCATAACTTTGACGGAAAGCTTCAGAACATGAAATTTTGACCTCCCACTCTAGCAGAAAGGGTCTTTCTAGTAGTTGCACATCAAATCTAAGCTGTCTGAAGTGTTTTTTGAAAATTATCAACATTTTTATGTTTGGCGTTCCGGAACCCACCTTATCACAGGCTGAAAACGCGTTTTCTGCATTGTGGCATTACTTTGCAGGGAAGCTTCGGAACATGAAATGTTCACCTCCCACTATGGCAGAAAGGGTCTTTCTAGTAGTTGCACATCAAATCTAAGCTGTCTGAAGTGTTTTTCCAAAGTTATCAATATTTCTATGTTTGGCGTTCCGGAATCGACCTTATCTCAGGCTGAAAGCGCGTTTCACGCATTGTCCCATCACTTTCCAGGGAAGCTTCAGAACATGAAATTTTGACCTCCCACTCTAGCAGAAAGGGTCTTTCTAGTAGTTGCACATCAAATCTAAGCTGTCTGAAGTGTTTTTTGAAAATTATCAACATTTTTATGTTTGGCGTTCCGGAACCCACCTTATCACAGGCTGAAAACGCGTTTTCTGCATTGTGGCATTACTTTGCAGGGAAGCTTCGGAACATGAAATGTTCACCTCCCACTATGGCAGAAAGGGTCTTTCTAGTAGTTGCACATCAAATCTAAGCTGTCTGAAGTGTTTTTCCAAAGTTATCAATATTTTTATGTTTGGCGTTCCGGAATCGACCTTATCTCAGGCTGAAAACGCGTTTCCTGCATTGTGGCATAACTTTGCAGGGAAGCTTCAGAACATGAAATTTTCTACTCCCACTGCAGCAGAAAGGGTCTTTCTAGTAGTTGCACATCAAATCTCAGCTGTCTGAAGTGTTTTTCCAAAGTTATCAACATTTTTATGTTTGGCGTTCTGGAACCCACCTAATCTCAGGCTGAAAACGCGTTTTCTGCATTGTGCCATAACTTTTCAGGGAAGCTTCAGAACATGAAATGTTCGCCTCCCACTGTAGCAGATAGGGTCTTTCTAGTAGTTGCACATCAAATGTAAGCTGTCTGAAGTGTTTTTCTGAAGTTATCAACATTTTTATGTTTGGCGTTCCGGAACCCACCTTATCTCACCCTGAAAACGCGTTTTACATATTTTGCCATAACTTTGCAGGGAAGCTTCAGAACATGAAATTTTAACATCCCACTATGGCAGAAAGGGTCTTTCTAGTAGTTGCACATCAAATCTAAGCTGTCTGAAGTGTTTTTCCAAAGTTATCAACATTTTTATGTTTGGCGTTCTGGAACCCACCTAATCTCGGGCTGAAAACGCGTTTCCTGCATTGTTGCATAACTTTGCAGGGATGCATCAGAACATGAAATGTTCGCCTCCCACTATAGCAGATAGGGTCTTTCGAGGAGTTGCACATCACATCTAAGCTGTCTGAAGTGTTTTTCCAAAGTTATCAACATTTTTATGTTTGGCGTTCTGGAACCCACCTTATCTCAGGCTGAAAACGCGTTTTCTGCAATGTGCCATAACTTTGCAGGGAAGCTTCAGAACATGAAGTTTTAACCTCCCACTATAGCAGAAAAGATCATTCTAGTAGTTGCACATCGAATCTAAGCTGTTTGAAGTGTTTTTCCAAAGTTAACAACATTTTTATGTTTGGCGTTCTGGAACCCACCTAATCTCAGGCTGAAAACGCGTTTTCTGCATTGTGCCATAACTTTTCAGGGAAGCTTCAGAACATGAAATGTTCGCCTCCCACTATAGCAGATAGGGTCTTTCTAGTAGTTGCACATCAAATCTAAGCTGTCTGAAGTGTTTTTCCAAAGTTATCAATATTTTTATGTTTGGCGTTCCGGAATCGACCTTATCTCAGGCTGAAAACGCGTTTCCTGCATTGTGGCATAACTTTGCAGGGAAGCTTCAGAACATGAAATTTTCACCTCCCACTGTAGCTAAAAGGGTCTTTCTAGTAGTTGCACATCAAATCTAAGCTGTCTGAAGTGTTTTTCCAAAGTTATCAATATTTTTATGTTTGGCGTTCTGGAACCCACCTAATTCCAGGCTGAAAACGCATTTCCTGCATTGTTGCATAACTTTGCAGGGATGCATCAGAACATGAAATGTTCGCCTCCCACTATAGCAGATAGGGTCTTTCGAGGAGTTGCACATCAAATCTAAGCTGTCTGAAGTGTTTTTCCAAAGTTATCAACATTTTTATGTTTGGCGTTCTGGAACCCACCTTATCTCAGGCTGAAAACGCGTTTTCTGCAATGTGCCATAACTTTGCAGGGCAGCTTCAGAACATGAAGTTTTAACCTCCCACTATAGCAGAAAAGGTCATTCTAGTAGTTGCACATCAAATATAAGCTGTTTGAAGTGTTTTCCCAAAGTTATCAACATTTTTATGTTTGGCGTTTCGGAATCGACCTTATGTCCGGCTGAAAATGCGTTTTCTGCATTGTGCCATAACTTTGCAGGGAAGCTTGAGAACATGAAGTTTTAACCTCCCACTATAGCAGAAAAGGTCATTCTAGTAGTTGCACATTAAATCTAAGCTGTCTTGAAGTGTTTTTCTGAAGTTATCAACATTTTTATGTTTGGCGTTCCGGAACCCACCTTATCTCAGCCTGAAAACGCGTTTTACATATTTTGCCATAACTTTGCAGGGAAGCTTCAGAACATGAAATTTTTACATCCCACTATAGCAGAAAGGGTCTTTCTCGTAGTTGCACATCAAATCTAAGCTGTCTGAAGTGTTTTTCCAAAGTTATCAACATTTTTATGTTTGGCGTTCCGGAACCCACCTTTTGTCAGGCTGAAAATGCGTTTTCTGCATTGTGCCACAACTTTGCAGGGAAGCTTAAGAACATGAAATTTTAACCTCCCACAATAGCAGAAAGGGTCTTTCTAGTAGTTGCACATCAAATCTAAGCTGTCTGAAGTGTCTTTAATAAGTTATCAACATTTTTATGTTTGGCATTCCAGAATCGACCTTATCTCTGGCTGAAAACGCGTTTTCTGCATTGTGCCACAACTTTGCAGGGAAACTTCAGAACATGAAATTTTCACCTCCCACAGTAGCATATAGGGTCTTTCTAATAGTTGCACATCAAATCTAAGCTGTCTGAAGTGTTTTTCCAAAGTTATCAACATTTTTATGTTTGGCGTTCCGGAATCGACCTTATCTCAGGCTGAAAACGCGTTTTACGCATTGTGCCATAACTTTGCATAAAGCTTCAGAACATTACATTTTCACATCCCACTAAAGCAGAAAGGGTCTTTCTAGTAGTTGCACATCAAATCTAAGCTGTCTGAAGTGTATTTCAAAAGTTATCATATTTTTTATGTTTGGCGTTCCTGAATCGACCTTATCTCAGGCTGAAAACGTGTTTAACGCATTGTTCCATAACTTTGCAGGGAAGCTTCAGAACATGAAATTTTCACCTCCCACAATGGCAGAAAGGGTCTTTCTAGTAGTTGCACATCAAATCTAAGCTGTCTGAAGAGTTTTTGCAAAATTATCAACATTTTCATATTTGGCGTTCCGGAATCGACCTTATCTCAGGCTGAAAATGTGTTTTCCGCATTGTGCCATAACTTTGCATGGAAGCTTCTGAACATCGAATTTTCAACTCCCACTATAGCAGAAAGGGTCTTTCAAGTAGTTGCAGATCAAATCTAAGCTGTCTGAAATGTTTTTCCAAAGTTATCAACATTTTTATGTTTGGCGTTCTGGACCCCACCTTATCTCAGTCTGAAAACGTGTTTTTTGCATTGTGCCATAACTTTGCAGGGAAGCCTCAGAACATGAAATTTCCACCTGCCGCTATAGTAGAAAGGGTCTTTCTAGTAGTTGCTCATCGAATCTAAGCTGTCTTAAGTGTCTTTTCGAAGTTATCAACACTTTTATGTTTGGCGTTCCAGAATCGACCTTATCTCAGCCTGAAAACGCGTTTTACGCATGGTGCCATAACTTTGCAGGGAAGCTTCAGAACATCAAATTTTCACCTCCCACAATGGCAGAAAGGGTCTTTCTAGTAGTTGCACATCAAATCTAAGCTGTCTGAAGTGTATTTCAAAAGTTATCAACTTTTTTATGTTTGGCGTTCCTGAATCAACCTTATCTCAGGCTGAAATGCGTTTAACGCATTGTTCCATAAATTTGCAGAGAAGCTTCAGAACATTGAATTTTCAACTCCCACTATAGCAGAAAGGGACTTTCTAGTAGTTGCACATCAAAGCTAAGCTGTCTGAAGTGTTTTTCCAAAGTTATCCACATTTTAATGTTTGGCGTTCCGGAATCGACCTTATCTCAGGCTGAAAACGCGTTTTACGCATTGTCCCATAACTTTGCAGGGAAGCTTCTGAACATGAAATTTTCAAATCCCACTATAGCAGAAAGGGTCTTTCGAGTAGTTTCACATCAAATCTAAGCTGTCTAAAGTGTTTTTCCAAAGTTATCAATATTTTTATGTTTGGCGTTCCGGAATCGACCTTATCTCAGGCTGAAAACGCGTTTCCTGGATTGTTGCATTACTTATCAGGGATGCTTCAGAACATGAAATGTTCGCCACCCACTATAGCAGATAGGGTCTTTCGAGAAGTTGCACATAAAATCTAAGCTGTCTGAAGTGTTTTTCCAAAGTTATCAACATTTTTATGTTTGGCGTTCCGGAATCGACCTTATCTCAGGCTGAAAACGCGTTTTACGCATTGTGCCATAACTTTGCATAAAGCTTCAGAACATTACATTTTCACATCCCACTAAAGCAGAAAGGGTCTTTCTAGTAGTTGCACATCAAATCTAAGCTGTCTGAAGTGTATTTCAAAAGTTATCATATTTTTTATGTTTGGCGTTCCTGAATCGACCTTATCTCAGGCTGAAAACGTGTTTAACGCATTGTTCCATAACTTTGCAGGGAAGCTTCAGAACATGAAATTTTCACCTCCCACAATGGCAGAAAGGGTCTTTCTAGTAGTTGCACATCAAATCTAAGCTGTCTGAAGAGTTTTTGCAAAATTATCAACATTTTCATATTTGGCGTTCCGGAATCGACCTTATCTCAGGCTGAAAATGTGTTTTCCGCATTGTGCCATAACTTTGCATGGAAGCTTCTGAACATCGAATTTTCAACTCCCACTATAGCAGAAAGGGTCTTTCAAGTAGTTGCAGATCAAATCTAAGCTGTCTGAAATGTTTTTCCAAAGTTATCAACATTTTTATGTTTGGCGTTCTGGACCCCACCTTATCTCAGTCTGAAAACGTGTTTTTTGCATTGTGCCATAACTTTGCAGGGAAGCCTCAGAACATGAAATTTCCACCTGCCGCTATAGTAGAAAGGGTCTTTCTAGTAGTTGCTCATCGAATCTAAGCTGTCTTAAGTGTCTTTTCGAAGTTATCAACACTTTTATGTTTGGCGTTCCAGAATCGACCTTATCTCAGCCTGAAAACGCGTTTTACGCATGGTGCCATAACTTTGCAGGGAAGCTTCAGAACATCAAATTTTCACCTCCCACAATGGCAGAAAGGGTCTTTCTAGTAGTTGCACATCAAATCTAAGCTGTCTGAAGTGTATTTCAAAAGTTATCAACTTTTTTATGTTTGGCGTTCCTGAATCAACCTTATCTCAGGCTGAAATGCGTTTAACGCATTGTTCCATAAATTTGCAGAGAAGCTTCAGAACATTGAATTTTCAACTCCCACTATAGCAGAAAGGGACTTTCTAGTAGTTGCACATCAAAGCTAAGCTGTCTGAAGTGTTTTTCCAAAGTTATCCACATTTTAATGTTTGGCGTTCCGGAATCGACCTTATCTCAGGCTGAAAACGCGTTTTACGCATTGTCCCATAACTTTGCAGGGAAGCTTCTGAACATGAAATTTTCAAATCCCACTATAGCAGAAAGGGTCTTTCGAGTAGTTTCACATCAAATCTAAGCTGTCTAAAGTGTTTTTCCAAAGTTATCAATATTTTTATGTTTGGCGTTCCGGAATCGACCTTATCTCAGGCTGAAAACGCGTTTCCTGGATTGTTGCATTACTTATCAGGGATGCTTCAGAACATGAAATGTTCGCCACCCACTATAGCAGATAGGGTCTTTCGAGAAGTTGCACATAAAATCTAAGCTGTCTCGAAGTGTTTTTCTGAAGTTATCAACATTTTTATGTTTGGCGTTCCGGAACCCACCTTATCTCAGCCTGAAAACGCGTTTTACATATTTTGCCATAACTTTGCAGGGAAGCTTCAGAACATGAGATTTTAACATCCCACCATGGCAGAAAGGGTCTTTCTAGTAGTTGCACATCAAATCTAAGCTGTCTGAAGTGTTTTTCCAAAGTTATCAATATTTTTATGTTTGGCGTTTCGGAATCGACCTTATCTCAGGCTGAAAACGCATTTCCTACATTGTGGCATAACTTTGCAGGGAAGCTTCAGAACATGAAATTTTCACCTACCACTGTAGCTAAAAGGGTCTTTCTAATAGTTGCACATCAAATCTAAGCTGTCTGAAGTGTTTTTCCAAAGTTATCAACATTTTTATGTTTGGCGTTCTGGAACCCACCTAATCTCGGGCTGAAAACGCGTTTCCTGCATTGTTGCATAACTTTGCAGGGGTGCTTCACAACATGAAATGTTCGCCTCCCACTATAGCAGATAGGGTCTTTCGAGGAGTTGCACATCAAATCTAAGCTGTCTGAAGTGTTTTTCCAAAGTTATCAACATTTTTATGTTTGGCGTTCTGGAACCCACCTTATCTCAGGCTGAAAACGCGTTTTCTGCATTGTGCCATAACTTTGCAGGGAAGCTTCAGAACATGAAATTTTCACCTCCCACTATAGCAGAAAGGGTCTTTCTAGTAGTTGCACATAAAATCTAACTTGTCTGAAGTGTTTTTCCAAAGTTATCAACATTCTTATGTTTGGCGTTCCGGAATCAACCTTATCTCAGACTGAAAACGTGTTTTCTGCATTGTGCCATAACTTTGCAGGGAAACTTCAGAACATGAAATTTTCACCTCCAACTATAGCAGAAAGGGTCTTTCTAGTAGTTTCACATCAAATCTAAGCTGTCTGAAGTGTTTTTCCAAAGTTATCAATGTTTTTATGTTTGGCGTTCCGGAATCGACCTAATCTCAGGCTGAAAACGCGTTTCCTGCATTGTTGCATAACTTTGCAGGGATGCTTCAGAACATGAAATGTTCGCCTCCCACTATAGCAGATAGGGTCTTTCGAGGAGTTGCACATCAAATCTAAGCTGTCTGAAGTGTTTTTCCAAAGTTATCAACATTTTTATGTTTGGCGTTCTGGAACCCACCTTTTTTCAGGCTGAAAACGCGTTTTCTGCATTGTGCCATAACTTTGCAGGGAAGCTTATGTTTGGCGTTCCAGAAACAACCTTTTCTCAGGCTGAAAATGCGTTTTACATATTTTGCCATAACTTTGCAGGGAAGCTTCACAACATGAAATTTTGACATCCCACTATAGCAGAAAGGGTCTTTCTAGTAGTTGCACATCAAATCTAAGCTGTCTGAAGTGTTTTTCCAAAGTTATCAACATTCTTATGTTTGGCGATCCGGAATCAACCTTATCTCAGGCTGAAAACGCGTTTTACGCATTGTGCCATAACTTTGCAGGAAAGCTTCAGAACATGAAATTTTCAACTCCCACTATAGCAGAAAGGGTCTTTCTAGTAGTTGCACATCAAATCTAAGCTTGTCTGAAGTGTTTTTCCAAAGTTAGCAATATTTTTATGTTTGGCTTTCCGGAATCGACCTTATCTCAGGCTGAAAACGCGTTTCCTGCATTGTGGCATAACTTTGCAGGGATGCTTCAGAACATGAAATTTTCACCTCCCACTGTAGCAGAAAGGGTCTTTCTAGTAGTTGCACATCAAATCTAAGCTGTCTGAAGTGTTTTTCCAAAGTTATCAACACTTTTATGTTTGGCGTTCTGGAACCCACCTAATCTCAGGCTGAAAACGCGTTTTCTGCACTGTGCCATAACTTTGCAGGGAAGCTTCAGAACATGAAATTTTCACCTCCCACTATATCAGAAAGGGTATTTCTAATAGTTACACATCAAATCTAAGCTGACTGATGTGTTTTTCCGAAGTTATTAACATTTTTATGTTTGGCGTTCCGGAATCGACCTTATCTCAGGCTGAAAACGCCTTTTACACATTGTTTCATAACTTTGCCGGGAAGGTTGAGAACATCAAATTTTCACCTCCCACTATAGCAGAAAGGGTTTTTCTAGTAGTTGCATATCAAATCTAAGCTGTCTGAAGTGTTTTTCCAAAGTTATCAACATTTTTATGTTTGGCGTTCCGGAACCCACCTTATCTCAGGCTGTGAGCGCGTTTTCTGCAATGTGGCATAACTTTGGAGGAAAGCTTCAGAACATGAAATTTTCAACTCCCACTATAGCAGAAAGGGTCTTTCTAGTAGTTGCACATCAAATCTAAGCTTGTCTGAAGTGTTTTTCCAAAGTTATCAATATTTTTATGTTTGGCTTTCCGGAATCGACCTTATCTCAGGCTGAAAACGCGTTTCCTGCATTGTGGCATAACTTTGCAGGGATGCTTCAGAACATGAAATTTTACACTCCCACTGTAGCAGAAAGGGTCTTTCTAGTAGTTGCACATCAAATCTAAGCTGTCTGAAGTGTTTTTCCAAAGTTATCAACATTTTTATGTTTGGCGTTCTGGAACCCACCTAATCTCAGGCTGAAAACGCGTTTTCTGCACTGTGCCATAACTTTGCAGGGAAGCTTCAGAACATGAAATTTTCTCCTCCCACTATATCAGAAAGGGTATTTCTAATAGTTACACATCAAATCTAAGCTGACTGACGTGTTTTTCCGAAGTTATTAACATTTTTATGTTTGGCGTTCCGGAATCGACCTTATCTCAGGCTGAAAACGCCTTTTACACATTGTTTCATAACTTTGCCGGGAAGGTTGAGAACATCAAATTTTCACCTCCCACTATAGCAGAAAGGGTTTTTCTAGTAGTTGCATATCAAATCTAAGCTGTCTGAAGTGTTTTTCCAAAGTTATCAACATTTTTATGTTTGGCGTGCCGGAACCCACCTTATCTCAGGCTGTGAGCGCGTTTTCTGCAATGTGGCATAACTTTGGAGGAAAGCTTCAGAACATGAAATTTTCAATTCCCATTATAGCAGAAAGGGTCTTTCTCGTACTTGCACATCAAATCTTAGCTGTCTGAAGTGTTTTTTGAAAGTTTTCAACATTTTTATGTTTGGCGTTCCTGAATCGACCTTATCTGAGGCTGAAAATGCGTTTTCTGCAATGTGCCATAACTTTGCAGGGAAGTTTCAGAACATGACATTTTCAACTCCCACTATAGCAGAATGGGTCTTTCTAGTAGTTGCACATCAAATCTAAGCTGTCTGAAGTGTTTTTCCAAATTTATCAAAATTTTTATGCTTGGCATTCCGGAATCGACCTTATCTCAGGATGAAAACGCGTTTTCTGCATTGTGCCGTAACTTTGCAGGGAAGCTTCAGAACATGACATTTTCACCTCCCACTATAGCAGAAAGGGTCTTTCTAGTAGTTGCACATCAAATCTAAGCTGTCTGAAGTGTTTTTCCAAAGTTATCAATATTTTTATGTTTGGCGTTTCGGAATCGACCTTATCTCAGGCTGAAAACGCATTTCCTGCATTGTGGCATAACTTTGCAGGGAAGCTTCAGAACATGAAATTTTCACCTCCCATTGTAGCTAAAAGGGTCTTTCTAGTAGTTGCACATCAAATCTAAGCTGTCTGAAGTGTTTTTCCAAAGTTATCAACATTTTTATTTTTGGCGTTCTGGAACCCACCTAATCTCTGGCTGAAAACGCGTTTCCTGCATTGTTGCATAACTTTGCAGGGATGCTTCCGAACATGAAATGTTCGCCTCCCACTATAGCAGAAAGTGTCTTTCGAGGAGTTGCACATCAAATCTAAGCTGTCTGATGTGTTTTTCCAAAGTTATCAACATTTTTATGTTTGGCGTTCCGGAACCCACCTTATCTCAGGCTGAAAACGCGTTTTACATATTTTGCCATAACTTTGCAGGGAAGCTTCAGAAGATGAAATTTTAACATCCCACTATAGCAGAAAGGGTCTTTCTAGTAGTTGCACAAAAAATCTAAGTTGTCTGAAGTGTTTTTCCAAAGTTATCAACATTCTTATGTTTGAGTTTCGGAATCAACCTTATCTCAGACTGAAAACGTGTTTTCTGCATTGTGCCATAACTTTGCAGGGAAACTTCAGAACATGAAATTTTCACCTCCAACTATAGCAGAAAGGGTCTTTCTAGTAGTTGCACATCAAATCTAAGCTGTCTGAAGTGTTTTTCCAAAGTTATCAACATTCTTATGTTTGGCGTTCCGGAATCGACCTTATCTCAGGCTGAAAACGCGTTTCCTGCATTGTGGCATAACTTTGCAGGGATGCTTCAGAACATGGAATTTTCACCTCCCACTGTAGCAGAAAGGGTCTTTCTAGTAGTTGCACATCAAATCTAAGTTGTCTGAAGTGTTTTTCCAAAGTTATCAACATTCTTATGTTTGGCGTTCCGGAATCAACCTTATCGCAGACTGAAAACGTGTTTTCTGCATTGTGCCATAACTTTGCAGGGAAACTTCAGAACATGAAATTTTCACGTCCAACTATAGCAGAAAGGTTCTTTCTAGTAGTTGCACATCAAATCTAAGCTGTCTGAAGTGTTTTTCCAAAGTTATCAATATTTTTATGTTTGGCTTTCCGGAATCGACCTTATCTCAGGCTGAAAAAGCGTTTCCTGCATTGTGGCATAACTTTGCAGGGATGCTTCAGAACATGAAATTTTCACCTCCCACTGTAGCAGAAAGGGTCTTTCGAGTAGTTGCACATCAAATCGAAGCTGACTGATGTGTTTTTCCGAAGTTATTAACGTTTTTATGTTTGGCGTTCCGGAATCGACCTTATCTCAGGCTGAAAACGCCTTTTACACATTGTTTCATAACTTTGCCGGGAAGGTTGAGAACATCAAATTTTCACCTCCCACTATAGCAGAAAGGGTCTTTCTAGTAGTTGCACATCAAATCTAAGCTGTCTGAAGTGTTTTTCCAAAGTTATCAACATTTTTATGTTTGGCATTCCGGAACCCACCTTATCTCAGGCTGTGAGCGCGTATTCTGCATTGTGGCATAACTTTGGAGGAAAACTTCAGAACATGAAATTTTCAATTCCCATTATAGCAGAAAGGGTCTTTCTCGTACTTGCACATCAAATCTTAGCTGTCTGAAATGTTTTTTGTAAGTTTTCAACATTTTTATGTTTGGCGTTCCTGAATCGACCTTATCTCAGGCTGAAAATGCGTTTTCTGCAATGTGCCATAACTTTGCAGGCAAGTTTCAGAACATGAAATTTTCAACTCCCACTATAGCAGAATGGGTCTTTCTAATAGTTGCACATCAAATCTAAGCTGTCTGAAGTGTTCTTCCAAAGTTATCAACATTTTTATGTTTGGCATTCGGGAATCGACCTTATCTCAGGCTGTAAACGCTTTTTTTGCATTGTGCCATAACTATGGAGGGAAGCTTCAGAATATGAAATTTTCAATTCCCATTATTACAGAAAGGGTCTTTCTCATACTTGCACATCAAATCTAAGCTGTCTGAAGTGTTTTTTCAAAGTTATCATATTTTTATGTTTGGCGTTCCGGAATCGACCTTATCTCAGGCTGAAAACGTGTTTTCTGCAATGTGCCATAACTTTGCAGGGAAGCTTCAGAACATGAAATTTTCAACTCCCACTACAGCAGAAAGGGTCTTTCTAGTAGTTGCATTTCAAATCTAAGCTGTCTGAAGTGTTTTTCGAAAGTTATCAACATTTTTATGTGTTGCGTTCCGGAATCAACCTTATCTCAGGCTGAAAACGCGTTTTCTGCATTGTGCCATAACTTTGCAGGGAAGCTTCAGAACATGAAATGTTCACCTCCCACTTTAGCAGAAAGGGTCTCTCTCGTAGTTGCACATCAAATCTAAGCTGTCTGAAGTGTTTTTCCAAAGTTATCAACAATTTTATGTTTGGCGTTCCGGATCCCACCTTATCTCAGGCTGAAAAGTGTTTTTGTGCATTGTGCCATAACTTTTCAGGGAAGTTTCAGAACATGAAATTTTAACCTCCCACTACAGCAGAAAGGGTCTTTCTAGTAGTTGCACGTCAAATCTAAGCTGTCTGAAGTGTTTTTCGAAAGTTATCAACATTTTTATGTTTGGCATTCCAGAATCCACCTTATCTCTGGCTGAAAACGCGTTTTCTGCATTGTGCCACAACTTTACAGGGAAACTTCAGAACATGAAATTTTCACCTCCCACTATAGCAGAAAGGGTCTTTCTAGTAGTTGCACATCAAATCTAAGCTGTCTGAAGTGTATTTCAAAAGTTATCAACTTTTTTATGTTTGGCGTTCCTGAATCAACCTTATCTCAGGCTGAAATGCGTTTAACGCATTGTTCCATAAATTTGCAGAGAAGCTTCAGAACATTGAATTTTCAACTCCCACTATAGCAGAAAGGGACTTTCTAGTAGTTGCACATCAAAGCTAAGCTGTCTGAAGTGTTTTTCCAAAGTTATCAACATTTTTATGTTTGGCGTTCCGTAATTGACCTTGTCTCATGCTGAAAACGCGTTTTCTGCATTGTGCCATAACTTTGCAGGGAAGTTTCAGAACATGACATTTCAACATCCCACTATAGCAGAAAGGGTCTTTCTAGTAGTTGCACATCAAATCTAAGCTGTTTGAAGTGTTTTTCGAAAGTTATCAACATTTTTATGTTTGGCGTTCCGGAATCGACCTTATCTCAGGCTGATAACGCGATTTACGCATTCGGCCATAACTTTGAAGGGAAGCTTCTGAACATGAAATTTTCAAATCCCTCTATAGCAGAAAGGGTCTCTCTAGTAGTTGCACATCAAATCTAAGCTGTCTGAAGTGTTTTTCCAAAGTTATCAACATTTTTATGTTTGGCGTTCTGGAACCCACCTAATCTCAGGCTGAAAATGCGTTTTACACAATTTGCCATAACTTTGCAGGAAAGCTTCAGAACATGAAATTTTTACCTCCCACTAAAGCAGAAAGGGTCTTTCTAGTAGTTACGCATCAAATCTAAGCTGTCTGAAGTGTTTTTCCAAAGTTATCAACATTTTTATGTTTGGCGTTCTGAAATCAACCTCATCTCAGGCTGAAAACGCGTTTCCTGCATTGTGTCATAACTTTGCAGCGAAGCTTCAGAACTTGAAATTTTCACCTCCCACTATAGCAGAAAGGGTTTTTCTCGTAGTTGCACATCAAATCTAAGCTGTCTGAAGTGTTTTTCCAAAGTTATCAATATTTTTATGTTTGGCGTTCCGGAATCGACCTTATCTCAGGCTGAAGACGCGTTTCCTGCATTGTTGCATAACTTTGCAGGGATGCTTCAGAACATGAAATGTTCGCCACCCACTATAGCAGATATGGTCTTTCTAGTAGTTGCACATCAAATCTAAGCTGTTTGAAGTGTTTTTCCAAAGTTAACACCATTCTTATGTTTGGCGTTCCAGAAACAACCTTATCTCAGGCTGAAAATGCGTTTTACACAATTTGCAATAACTTTGCAGGAAAGCTTCAGAACATGAAATTTTTACCTCCCACTATACCAGAAAGGGTCTTTCTAGTAGTTGCACATCAAATCTAAGCTGTCTGAAGTGTTTTTCCAAAGTTATCAACATTTTTATGTTTGGTGTTCTGGAACCCACCTTATCTCAGGCAGAAAACGCGTTTTCTGCATTGTGCCATAACTTTGCAGGGAGACTTCAGAACATGAAATTTTCTCCTCCCACAATAGCAGAAAGGGTCTTTCTAGTAGTTGCACATCAAATCTAAGCTGTCTGAAGTGTTTTTCAAAAGTTATCAACATTTTTATGTTTGGCGTTCCGGAACCCACCTTATCTCAGCCTGAAAACGCGTTTTACATATTTTGCCATAACTTTGCAGGGAAGCTTCAGAACATGAAATTTTCAACTCCCACTATAGCAGAAAGGGTCTTTCTAGTAGTTGCACATCAAATCTAAGCTGTCTGAAGTGTTTTTCCAAAGTTATCAATATTTTTATGTTTGGCTTTCCGGAACTGACCTTATCTCAGGCTGAAAACGCGTTTCCTGCATTGTGGCATAACTTTGCAGGGATGCTTCAGAACATGAAATTTTCACCTCCCACTGCAGCAGAAAGGGTCTTTCTAGTAGTTGCACATCAAATCTAAGCTGTCTGAAGTGTTTTTCCAAAGTTATCAACATTTTTATGTTTGGCGTTCTGGAACCCACCTAATCTCAGGCTGAAAACGTGTTTTCTGCATTGTGCCTTAGCTTTGCAGGGAAACTTCAGAACATGAAATTTTCACGTCCAACTATAGCAGAAATGTTCTTTCTAGTAGTTGCACATCAAATCTAAGCTGTTTGAAGTGTTTTTCCAAAGTTAACACCATTTTTATGTTTGGCGTTCCAGAAACAACCTTATCTCAGGCTGAAAACGCGTTTTGCGCAATTTGCCATAACTTTGCAGGAAAGCCTCAGAACATGAAATTTTCACCTCCCACTATAGCAGAAAGGGTCTTTCTAGTAGTTGCACATCAAATCTAAGCTGTCTGAAGTGTTTTTCCAAAGTTATCAACATTTTTATTTTTGGCGTTCTGGAACCCACCTTATCTCAGGCTGAAAACGCATTTTCTGCATTGTGCCATAACTTTGCAGGGCGACTTCAGAACATGAAATTTTCTCCTCCCACTATATCAGAAAGGGTATTTCTAGTAGTTGCACATCAAATTTAAGCTGTTTGAAGTGTTTTTCCAAATTTAACACCATTCTTATGTTTGGCGTTCCAGAAACAACCTTATCTCAGGCTGAAAACGCGTTTTACACAATTTGCCATAACTTTGCAGGAAAGCTTCAGAACATGAAATTTTTACCTCCCACTATAGCAGAAAGGGTCTTTCTAGTAGTTGCACATCAAATCTAAGCTGTCTGAAGTGTTTTTCGAAAGTTATCAACATTTTTATGTTTGGCGTTCCGGAATCGACCTTTTCTCAGGCTGAAAACACATTTTACACATTGTGCCATAACTTTGCAGGAAAGCTTCAGAACATGAATTTTTCACCTCCCACTATAGCAGAAAGGGTCTTTCTAGTAGTTGCACATCAAATCTAAGCTGTCTGAAGTGTTTTTCCAAAGTTATCTACATTTTGATGTTTGGCGTTCCGGAATCGACCTTATCTGAGGCTGAAAACGCGTTTTCTGCATTGTGTCATAACTTTGCAGGGAAGCTTCAGAACATGAAATTTTCACCTCCCACTATATCAGAAAGGGTATTTCTAATAGTTGCACATCAAATCTAAGTAGTCTGAAGTGTTTTTCCAAAGTTATCAACATTCTTATGTTTGGCGTTCCGGAATCAACCTTATCTCAGTCTGAAAACGTGTTTTCTGCATTGTGCCATAACTTTGCAGGGAAACTTCAGAACATGAAATTTTCACGTCCAACTATAGCAGAAAGGTTCTTTCTAGTAGTTGCACATCAAATCTAAGCTGTTTGAAGTGTTTTTCCAAAGTTCCAGAAACAACCTTATCTCAGGCTGAAAACGTGTTTTGCGCAATTTGCCATATCTTTGCAGGAAAGCCTCAGAACATGAAATTTTCAACTCCCACTATAGCAGAAAGGGTCTTTCTATTAGTTGCACATCAAATATAAGCTGTCTGAAGTGTTTTTCCAAAGTTATCAACATTTTTATTTTTGGCGTTCTGGAACCCACCTTATCTCCGGCTGAAAACGCGTTTTCTGCATTGTGCCATAACTTTGCAGGGCGACTTCAGAACATGAAATTTTCTCCTCCCACTATATCAGAAAGGATATTTCTAGTAGTTGCACATCAAATCTAAGCTGTTTGAAGTGTTTTTCCAAAGTTAACACCATTCTTATGTTTGGCGTTCCAGAAACAACCTTATCTCAGGCTGAAAACGCGTTTTACACAATTTGCCATAACTTTGCAGGAAAGCTTCAGAACATGAAATTTTTACCTCCCACTATAGCAGAAAGGGTCTTTCTCGTATTTGCACATCAAATCTAAGCTGTCTGAAGTGTTTTTCCAAAGTTATCAATATTTTTATGTTTGGCGTTCCGGAACCCACCTTATCTCAGCCTGAAAACGTGTTTTACATATTTTGCCATAACTTTGCAGGGAAGCTTCAGAACATGAAATTTTAACATCCCACTATAGTAGAAAGGGTCTTTCTAGTAGTTGCACATCAAATCTAAGATGTCTGAAGTGTTTTTCCAAAGTTATCAACATTTTTATGTTTGGCGTTCTGGAACCCACCTAATCTCAGGCTGAAAACGCGTTTTCTGCATTGTGCCATAACTTTTCAGGGAAGCTTCAGAACATGAAATGTTCGCCTCGCACTATAGCAGATAGGGTCTTTCTAGTAGTTGCACATCAAATCTAAGTTGTCTGAAGTGTTTTTCCAAAGTTATCAACATTTTTATGTTTGGCGTTCTGGAACCCAACTTATCTCAGGCTGAAAACGCGTTTTCTGCATTGTGCCATAACTTTGCTGGGAAGCTTATGTTTGGCGTTCCAGAAACAACCTTATCTCAGGCTGAAAATGCGTTTTACATATTTTGCCATAACTTTGCAGGGAAGCTTCAGAACATGAAATTTTGACATCCCACTATAGCAGAAAGGGTATTTCTAATAGTTGCACGTCAAATCTAAGTTGTCTGAAGTGTTTTTCCAAAGTTATCAACATTCTTATGTTTGGCGTTCCGGAATCAACCTTATCTCAAGCTGAAAACGCGTTATACGCAATTTGCCATAACTTTGCAGGAAAGCCTCAGAACATGAAATTTTCACCTCCCACTATAGCAGAAAGGGTATTTCTAATAGTTGCACATCAAATCTAAGCTGTCTGTAGAGTTTTTCCTGAGTTATCATCATTTTTTTGTTTGGCGTTCTGAAATCAACCTCATCTCAGGCTGAAAACGCGTTTTACACATTGTGCCATAACTTTGCAGGGAAGGTTCAGAACATGATATTTTCACCTCCCACTATAGCAGAAAGGGTCTTTCTCGTAGTTGCACATCAAATCTTAGCTGTCTGAAGTGTTTTTCGAAAGTTTTCAACATTTTTATGTTTGGTTTTCCTGAATCAACCTTATCTCAGGCCGAAAACGCGTTTTCTGCATTGTGCCATAACTTTGCAGGGCAGCTTCAGAACATGAAATTTTCACCTCCCACTATAGCAGAAAGGGTCTTTCCAGTAGTTGCACATAAAATCTAAGCTGTCTGATGTGTTGTTCCAAAGTTATCAACATTTTTATGTTTGGCGTTCCGGAACTCACCTTATCTCACGCTTAAAACGCGTTTTCTGCATTGTGCCATAACTTTGCAGGGAAGCTTTAGAACATGAAATTTTCACCTCCCACTTCAGCAGAAAGGGTCTTTCTAGTAGTTGCACATCAAATCTAAGCTGTCTGTAGAGTTTTTCCGGAGTTATCAACATTTTTATGTTTGGCGTTCCGGAATCGACCTTATGTCAGGCAGAAAACGCGTTTTCTGCATTGTGCCATAACTTTGCAGGGAAGCTTTAGAACATGAAATTTTCATCTCCCACTTCAGCAGAAAGGGTCTTTCTAGTAGTTGCACATCAAATCTAAGCTGTCTGTAGAGTTTTTCCTGAGTTATCATCATTTTTTTGTTTGGCGTTCTGAAATCAACCTCATCTCAGGCTGAAAACGCGTTTTACACATTGTGCCATAACTTTGCAGGGAAGGTTCAGAACATGATATTTTCACCTCCCACTATAGCAGAAAGGGTCCTTCTCGTAGTTGCACATCAAATCTTAGCTGTCTGAAGTGTTTTTCGAAAGTTTTCAACATTTTTATGTTTGGTTTTCCTGAATCGACCTTATCTCAGGCCGAAAACGCGTTTTCTGCATTGTGCCATAACTTTGCAGGGCAGCTTCAGAACATGAAATTTTCACCTCCCACTATAGCAGAAAGGGTCTTTCCAGTAGTTGCACATCAAATCTAAGCTGTCTGATGTGTTGTTCCAAAGTTATCAACATTTTTATGTTTGGCGTTCCGGAACTCACCTTATCTCACGCTTAAAACGCGTTTTCTGCATTGTGCCATAACTTTGCAGGGAAGCTTTAGAACATGAAATTTTCACCTCCCACTTCAGCAGAAAGGGTCTTTCTAGTAGTTGCACATCAAATCTAAGCTGTCTGTAGAGTTTTTCCGGAGTTATCAACATTTTTATGTTTGGCGTTCCGGAATCGACCTTATGTCAGGCAGAAAACGCGTTTTCTGTATTGTGCCATAACTTTGCAGGGAAGCTTTAGAACATGAAATTTTCTCCTCCCACTAGAGCAGAAAGTGTCTTTCTAGTAGTTGTACAACAAACTAAGCTGTGTGAAGTGTTTTTCGAAAGTTATCAACATTTTTATGTTTGGCGTTCCGGAATCGACCTTATCTCAGGATGAAAACGTGTTTTCTGCATTGTGCCATAACTTTGCAGGGAAACTTCAGAACATGAAATTTTCACCTCCAACTATAGCAGAAAGGGTCTTTCTAGTAGTTGCACATCAAATCTAAGCTGTCTGAAGTGTTTTTCCAAAGTTATCAACATTTTTATTTTGGCGTTCTGGAACCCACCTTATCTCAGGCTGAAAACGCATTTTACGCATTGAGCCATAACTTTGCAGGGAACCTTCAGAACATGATATTTTCACCTCCCACTATAGCAGAAAGGGTCTTTTTCGTAGTTGCACATCAAATCTAAGCTGTCTGTAGAGTTTTTCCTGAGTTATCAACATTTTTATGTTTGGCGTTCTGAAATCAACCTCATCTCAGGCTGAAAACGTGTTTTACACATTGTGCCATAACTTTGCAGGGAAGTTTCAGAACATGATATTTTCACCTCCCACTGAAGCAGAATGGGTGTTTCTCGTAGTTGCACATCAAATCTAAACTGTCTGAAGTGTTTTTCCAAAGTTATCAACATTTTTATGTTTGGCGTTCTGGAAACCACCTTATCTCAGGCTGAAAACAGGTTTTCTGCATTGTGCCATGACTTTGCAGGGAGGCTTCAGAACATGAAATTTTCACCTCCCACAATAGCAGAAAGGGTCTTTCTCGTAGTTGCACATCAAATCTAAGCTGTCTGAAGTGTTTTTCCAAAGTTATCAACATTTTTATGCTCGGCGTTCTGAAATCAACCTCATCTCAGGCTGAAAACGAGTTTTACGCATTGTGCCATAACTTTGCAGCGAAGCTTCAGAACATGAAATTTTCACCTCCCACTATAGCAGAAAGGGTCTTTCTCGTAGTTGCACATCAAATCTAAGCTGTCTGAAGTGTTTTTCGAAAGTTTTCAACATTTTTATGTTTGGTGTTCCTGAATCGACCTTTTCTCAGGCTGAAAACGCATTTTACACATTGTGCCATACCTTTGCAGGAAAGCTTCAGAACATGAAATTTTCACCTCCCACTATAGCAGAAAGGTTCTTTCTAGTAGTTGCACATCAAATCTAAGCTGTCTGAAGTGTTTTTCCAAAGTTATCTACATTTTGATCTTTGGCGTTCCGGAATCGACCTTATCTGACGCTGAAAACGCGTTTTCTGCATTGTGCCATAACTTTGCAGGGAAGCTTCAGAACATGAAATTTTCACCTCCCACTATAGCAGAAAGGGTCTTTCTAGTAGTTGCACATCAAATCTAAGCTGTCTGAAGTGTTTTTCCAAAGTTATCTACATTTTGATGTTTGGCGTTCCGGAATCGACCTTATCTGAGGATGAAAACGCGTTTTCTGCATTGTGCCAAAACTTTGTAGGTAAGCTCCAGAACATGAAATTTTCACAACCCACTATAGCAGAAAGGGTCTTTGTAGTAGTTGCAGATCAAATCTAAGCTGTCTGAAGTGTTTTTCCAAAGTTATCAACATTTTTATATTTGGCGTCCCGGAATCGAACTTATCTCAGGCTGAAAACGCGTTTTACGCATTGTGCCATAACTTTGCATAAAGCTTCAGCACATGACATTTTCACCACCCACTATAGCAAAAAGGGTCTTTCTAGTAGTTGCAGATCAAATCTAAGCTGTCTGAAATGTTTTTCCAAAGTTATCAACATTTTTATGTTTGGCGTTCTGGAACCCACCTTATCTCAGTCTGAAAACGTGTTTTGTGCATTGTGCCATAACTTTGCAGGGAAGCCTCAGAACATGAAATTTTCACCTGTCGCTATAGTAGAAAGGGTCTTTATAGTAGTTGCACATCAAGTCTAAGCTGTCCGAAGTGTTTTTCCAAAGTTATCAACATTTTTATGTTTGGCGTTCCGGAATCAACCTTATCACAGCCTGAAAACGCGTTTTCTGCTTTGTGCCATAACTTTGCAGGGAAGCATCAGAATATGAAATTTTCAACTCCCAATATTGCAGAAAGAGTCTGTCTTGTAGTTGAACATCAAAACTAAGCTTTCTGAAGTGTTTTTCCAAAGTTATCAACATTTTTATGTTTGGCGTTCCGGAATCGACCTTATCTGAAGCTGAAAACGCGTTTTACGCATTGTGCCATAACTTTGCAGGGAAACTTCAGAACATCGAATTTTCACCACCCCTTATAGCAGAAATGGTCTTTCTAGTAGTTGCACATCAAATCTAAGCTGTCTGGTGTTTTTCCAAAGTTATCAACATTTTTATGTTTGGCGTTACTGAACCCACCTTATCTCAGTCTGAAAACGGGTTTTTTGCATTGTGTCATATCTTTGCAGGGAAGCCTCAGAACATGAAATTTTCACCTCCCACTATAGCAGAAAGGATCTTTCTAGTAGTTGCACATCAAATCTAAGCTGTTTGAAGTGTTTTTCCAAAGTTATCAACATTTTTATGTTTGGCGTTCAGGAATCGACCTTATCTCAGGCTGAAAACGCGATTTATGCATTCTGCCATAACTTTGCAGGGAATCTTCAGAACATGAAATTTTCATATTCCGCTATAGCAGAAAGGGTCTTTCTAGTAGTTGCACATCAAATCTAAGCTGTCTGAAGTGTTTTTCCAAAGTTATCAACATTTTTATGTTTGGCGTTCCGGAATCGACCTTGTCTCATGCTGAAAACGCGTTTTCTGCATTGTGCCATAACTTTGCAGGGAAGCTTCAGAACATGACATTTAAACATCCCACGAGAGCAGAAAGGGTCTTTCTAGTAGTTGCACATCAAATCTAAGCTGTTTGAAGTGTTTTTCCAAAGTTATCAACATTTTTATGTTTGGCGTTCCGGAATCGACCTTATCTCAGGCTGAAAACGCGTTTTCTGCAATGTGCCATAACTTTGCAGGGAAGCTTCAGAACATTAAATTTTCAACTTCCACTATAGCAGAAAGGCTTTTTCTTTTAGTTGCACATCAAATCTAAGCTGTCTGAAGTGTTTTTCCGAAGTTATTAACATTTTTATGTTTGGCGGTCCGGAATTGACCTTATGTGAGGCTGAAAACGCGTTTTCTGCATTGTGCCATAACTTTGCAGGGAAGCTTCGGAACATGAAATTTTCAACTCCCACTATAGCAGAAAGACTTTTTCCAGTAGTTGCACATCAAATCTAAGCTGTCTGAAGTGTTTTTCCAAAGTTATCAACATTTTTATGTTTGGCTTTCCGGAATCGACCTTATCTCAGGCTGAAAACGCGTTTTCTGCAATGTGCCATAACTTTGCAGGGAAGCTTCAGAACATGAAATTTTCAACTCCCACTATGGCAGAAAGGCTTTTTCCAGTAGTTGCACATCAAATCTAAGCTGTCTGAAGTGTTTTTCCAAAGTTATCAACATTTTTATGTTTGGCTTTCCGGAATCCACCTTATCTCAGGCTGTAAAAGCGTTTTCTGCATTGTGCCATAACTTTGCAGTGAAGCTTCAGAACATGACATTTAAACATCCCACTATAGCAGAAATGGTTTTTCTAGTAGTTGCACATCAAATCTAAGCTCTTTGAAGTGTTTTTCGAAAGTTATCAACATTTTTATATTTGGCGTTCCTGAATCGACCTTATCTCAGGCTGAAAACGCGTTTTACGCATTGTGCCATAGCTTTGCATAACACTTCAGAACATGAAATTTTCACCTCCCACTATAGCATAAAGGGTCTCTCTAGTAGTTGCACATCAAATCTAAGCTGTCTGAAGTGTTTTTCCGAAGTTATTAACATTTTTATGTTTGGCGGTCCGGAATTGACCTTATGTGAGGCTGAAAACGCGTTTTCTGCATTGTGCCATAACTTTGCAGGGAAGCTTCAGAACATGAAAGTTTAACATCCCAATATAGCAGAATGGCTTTTTCTAGTAGTTGCACGTCAAATCTAAGCTGTCTGAAGTGTTTTTCCAAAGTTATCAACATTCTTATGTTTGGCGTTCCGGAATCAACCTTATCTCAGGCTGAAAACGCGTTTTACGCATTGTGGCATAACTTGCAGGGAAGCTTCAGAACATGAAATTTTCTCCTCCCACTATAGCAGAAAGGGTCTTTCTAATAGTTGCACATCAAATCTAAGCTGTCTGAAGTGTTTTTCGAAAGTTATCAACATTTTTATGTTTGGCGTTCCGGAACCCACCTTATCTCAGCCTGAAAACGCGTTTTACATATTTTGCCATAACTTTGCAGGGAAGCTTCAGAACATGAAATTTTAACATCCCACTATAGCAGAAAGGGTCTTTCTAGTAGTTGCACATCAAATCTAAGCTGTCTGAAGTGTTTTTCCAAAGTTATCAACATTCTTATGTTTGGAGATCCAGAATCAACCTTATCTCAGGCTGAAAACGCGTTTTACGCATTGTGCCATAACTTTGCAGGAAAGCTTCACAACAAGAAATTTTCACCTCCCACTATAGCAGAAACGGTCTTTCTAGTAGTTGCACATCAAATCTAAGCTGTCTGAAGTGTTTTTCCAAAGTTATCAATATTTTTATGTTTGGCTTTCCGGAATCGACCTTATCTCAGGCTGAACACGCATTTTCTTCATTGTGCCATAACTTTGCAAGGAAGCTTCAGAACATGAAATTTTCACCTCCCACTATAGCAGAAAGGGTCTTTCTAGTAGTTGCACATCAAATCTAAGCTGTCTGTATAGTTTTTCCTGAGTTATCAACATTTTTATGTTTGGCGTTCTGAAATCAACCTCATCTCAGGTTGAAAACGCGTTTTACGCATTGTGCCATAACTTTGCAGGGAAGCTTCAGAACATGATATTTTCACCTCCCACTATAGCAGAAAGGGTCTTTCTCGTAGTTGCACATCAAATCTAAGCTGACTGAAGTGTTTTTCGAAAGTTTTCAACATTTTTTTGTTTGGTGTTCCTGAATCGACCTTATCTCAGGCCTAAAATGCGTTTTCTGCATTGTGCCATAACTTTGCAGGGCAGCTTCAGAACATGAAATTTTCACCTCCCACTATAGCAGAAAGGGTCTTTTCAGTAGTTGCACATCAAATCTAAGCTGTCTGTAGAGTTTTTCCTCAGTTATCAACATTTTTAAGTTTGGCGTTCCGGAATCGACCTTATCTCAGGCAGAAAACGCGTTTTCTGCATTGTGCCATAACTTTGCAGGGAAGCTTCAGAACATGAAATTTTCACCTCCCACTATAGCAGAAAGGGTCTTTCTAGGAGTTGCACATCAAATCTAAGCTGTCTGTATAGTTTTTCCTGAGTTATCAACATTTTTATGTTTGGCGTTCTGAAATCAACCTCATCTCAGGATGAAAACGCGTTTTACGCCTTTTGCATAAATTTGCAGGGAAGCTTCAGAACATGGAATTTTCACTACCAACTATAGCAGAAAGGGTCTTTCTAGTATTTGCACATCAACTCTAAGCTGTCTGAAGTGTCTTTCCAAAGTTATCAACATTTTTATGTTTGGCGTTCCGGAATCGACATTATCTCAGGCTGAAAACGCGTTTTACGCATTGTGCCAAAACTTTGCAGGTAAGCTTCAGAACATGAAATTTTCACCTGCCACTATAGCAGAAATGGTCTTTCTAGTAGTTGCACATCAAATCTAAGCTGTCTCCAGTCTTTTTCCAAAGTTAGCAACATTTTTATGTTTGGCGTTCCGGAATCGACCTTATCTCAGGCTGAAAACGCGTTTTACGCCTTTTGCATAAATTTGCATGGAAGCTTCAGAACATGGAATTTTCACTACCAACTATAGCAGAAAGGGTCTTTCTAGTATTTGCACATCAACTCTAAGCTGTCTGAAGTGTCTTTCCAAAGTTATCAACATTTTTATGTTTGGCGTTCCGGAATTGACCATATGTGAGGCTGAAAACGCGTTTTCTGCATTGTGACATAACTTTGCAGGGAAGCTTCAGAACATGAAATTTTCACCTCCCATTAGAGCAGAAAGGGTATTTCTAGTAGTTGCACATCAAATCGAAGCTGTTTGAATTGTTTTTCCAAAGTTATCAACACTTTTATGTTTGGTTTTCCGGAATCAACCTTATCTTAGGCTGAAAACGCGTTTCCTGCATTGTGGCATAACTTTGCAGGGACGCTTCAGAACATCGAATTTTCAATTCCCATTATAGCAGAAAGGGTCTTTCTCATTCTTCAACATAAAATCTAAGCTGTCTGAAGTGTTTTTCCAAAGTTATCAACATTTTTATGTTTGGCATTCCGGAATCGACTTTATCTCAGGCTGAAAACGTGTTTCCTGCATTGTGGCATAACTTTGCTGGGAAGCTTCAGAACATCGAATTTTCACCTCCCACAATGGCAGAAATGGTCTTTCTAGTAGTTGCACATCAAATCGAAGCTGTCTGAAGTGTTTTTCCAGATTTATGAACATTTTTATCTTTGGCGTTCCGGAATCGACCTTATCTCAGGTTGAAAACGCGTTTTACGCATGGTGCCATAACTTTGCAGGGAAGCTTCAGAACATCGAATTTTCACCTCCCACTATAGCAGAAAGGGTGTTTCTAGTAGTTGCACATCAAATCTAGGCTGTCTGAAGTGTTTTTCCAAAGTTATCAACATTTTTATGTTAGGCGTTTCGGAACCCACCTTATCTCAGGCTGTAAACGCTTTTTTTGCATTGTGCCATAACTTTGGAGGGAAGCTTCAGAACACGAAATTTTAACCTCCCACTATAGCAGAAAGGGTCTATCTCGTAGTTGCACATCAAATCTAAGCTGTCTAAAGAGTTTTTCCCAAGTTATCAATATTTTTATGTTTGGCGTTCCGGAATCGACCTTATCTCAATCTGAAAACGCGTTTCCTGCATTGTGGCATAACTTTGCAGGGAATCTTCAGAACATCGAATTTTCACCTCCCACAATGGCAGAAATTGTCTTTCTAGTAGTCGCACATCAAATCTAAGCTGTCTGAAGTGTTTTTCCAGAATTATGAACATGTTTATGTTTGGCGTTCCGGAATCGACCTTATCTCAGGCTGAAAACGCGTTTTACGCATTGTGCCATAACTTTGGTGGGAAGCTTCAGATCATCGAATATTCACCACCCACTATATCAGAAAGGGTCTTTCTAGTAGTTGCACATCAAATCTAAGCTGTCTAAAGAGTTTTTCCAAAGTTATCAATATTTTTATGTTTGGCGTTCCGGAATCGACCTTATCTCAGGCTGAAAACGCGTTTCCTGCATTGTGGCATAACTTTGCAGGGAAGCTTCAGAACATCGAATTTTCACCTCCCACAATGGCAGAAATGGTCTTTCTAGTAGTTGCACATCAAATCTAAGCTGTCTGAAGTGTTTTTCCAGAATTATGAACATGTTTATGTTTGGCCTTCCGGAATCTACCTTATCTCAGGCTGAAAACGCGTTTTACGCATGGTGCCATAACTTTGCAGGGAAGCTTCAGAACATCGAATTTTCACCTCCCACAATGGCAGAAACGGTCTTTCTCGTAGTTGCACATCAAATCTAAGCTGTCTGAAGTGTTTTTCCAAAGTCATCAACATTTTTATCTTTGGCGTTCCGGAACCCACCTTATCTCAGGCTGAAAACGCGTTTTCTCCATTGTGCCAAAACTTTGCAGGGAAGCTTCAGAACATGAAATTTTCACCTCCCATTATAGCAGAAATGGTCTTTCTAGTACTTGCACATCAAATCTAAGCTGTCTGAAGTGTATTTCAAAAGTTATCATATTTTTTATGTTTGGCGTTCCTGAATCGACCTTATCTCAGGCTGAAAACGCGTTTTCGGAATTGTGCCATGACTTTGCAGGGAAGCTTCGGAACATGAAATTTTCACCTCCCACTATAGCAGAAAGGGTCTTTCTAGTAGTTGCACCATCAAAGCTAAGCTGTCTGAAGTGTTTATCCAAAGTTATCAACATTTTAATGTTTGGCGTTCCGCAATCGACCTTATCTCAGGCTGAAAATGCGTTTTACGCATTGTGCCATAACTTTGGAGGGAACCTTCAGAACATCGAATTTTCACCACCCACTATATCAGAAAGGGTCTTTCTAGTAGTTGCACATCAAATCTAAGCAGTCTGAGGTGTTTTCCCAAAGTTATCTACATTTTTATGTTTGGCGTTCCGGAATCGAACTTATCTCAGGCTGAAAACGTGTTTTCTGCATTGTGCCATAGCTTTGCAGGGAAGCTTCAGAACATGACATTTTAACCTGCCACTATAGCAGAAAAGGTCATTCTAGTAGTTGCACATCAAATCTAAGCTGTCTTGAAGTGTTTTTCTGCAGTTATCAACATTTTTATGTTTGGCATTCCGGAATCGACCTTATGTCAGGATGAAAACGCGTTTTACGCATTTTGCCATAACTTTGCGGGGAAGCTTCAGAACATGAAATTTCCACATCGCAGTATAGCAGAATATGTCTTTCTAGTAGTTGCACATCAAATCTTAGCTGTCTGAAGTGTTCTTCCAAAATTCTCAACATTTTTATGTTTGGCGTTCTGAAATCAACCTCATCTCAAGCTGAAAACGCGTTTTCTGCATTGTGCCATAACATTGCAGGGAAGCTTCAGAGCATGAAATTTTAACATCCCACTGTAGCAGAAAGAGTCTTTCTAGTAGTTGCACATTCAATCTAAGCTGTCTGAACTGTTTTTCGAAAGTTATCAACACCTTTATGTTTGGCGTTCCGAAACCCACCTTATCTCAGGCTGAAAACGCGTTTTACGCATTGTGGCATAACTTTGCAGGGAAGCTTCAGAACATGAAATTTTCACCTCCCACTATAGCAGAAAGGGTCTTTCAAGTAGTTGCACTTCAAATCTAAGCTGTCTGAAGTGTTTTTCGAAAGTTATCAACATTTTTATGTTTGGCGTTCCGGAACCCACCTTATCTCAGGCTGAAAACGCGTTTCCTGCATTGTGGCATAACTTTGCAGGGAAGCTTCAGAACATGAAATTTTCATATCCCACTATCGCAGAAAGGGTCTTTCTCGTAGTTGCACATCAAATCTAAGCTGTCTGAAGTGTTTTTCCAAAGTTATCAACATTTTTATGTTTGGCGTTCCGGAATCCACCTTATCTCAGGCTGAAAACGCGTTTTCTGCATTGTGCCATAACATTGCAGGGAAGCTTCAGAACATGAAATGTTCACCTCCCACCATAGCTGAAAGGGTCTTTCTCATAGTTGCAGATCAAATCTACGCTGTCTGAAGTGTTTGTCCAAAGTTATCAACATTCTTATGTTTGGCGTTCCGGAATCAACCATATCTCAGGCTGAAAACGTGTTTTCTGCATTGTGCCATAACTTTGCAGGGAAGCTTCAGAACATGAAGTTTCCAGATCCCAGTATAGCAGAATATGTCTTTCTAGTAGTTGCACATCAAATCTTAGCTGTCTGAAGTGTTCTTCCAAAGTTCTCAACATTTTTATGTTTGGCGTTCTGAAATCAACCTCATCTCAGGCTGAAAACGCGTTTCCTGCATTGTGGCATAACTTTGCAGGGAAGCTTCAGAACATGAAATTTTCACCTCCCACTACAGCAGAAAGGGTCTTTCTAGCAGTTTCACATGAAATCTAAGCTGTCTGAAATGTTTTTCCAAAGTTATCAACAGTTTTATGTTTGGCATTCCGGAATCGACCTTATCTCAGGCTGTAAACGCGTTTTACGCATGGTGCCATAACTTTGCTGGGAAGCTTCAGAACATCAAATTTTCACCTCCCACAATAGCAGAAACGGTCTTTCTAGTAGTTGCACATCAAATCTAAGCTGTCTGAAGTGTTTTTCCAAAGTTATCAACATTTTTATGTTTGGCGTTCCGGAATCGACATTATCTCAGGCTGAAAACGCGTTTTACGCATTGTGCCAAAACTTTGCAGGTAAGCTTCAGAACATGAAATTTTCACCTGCCACTATAGCAGAAATGGTCTTTCTAGTAGTTGCACATCAAATCTAAGCTGTCTCCAGTCTTTTTCCAAAGTTAGCAACATTTTTATGTTTGGCGTTCCGGAATCGACCTTATCTCAGGCTGAAAACGCGTTTTACGCCTTTTGCATAAATTTGCATGGAAGCTTCAGAACATGGAATTTTCACTACCAACTATAGCAGAAAGGGTCTTTCTAGTATTTGCACATCAACTCTAAGCTGTCTGAAGTGTCTTTCCAAAGTTATCAACATTTTTATGTTTGGCGTTCCGGAATTGACCATATGTGAGGCTGAAAACGCGTTTTCTGCATTGTGACATAACTTTGCAGGGAAGCTTCAGAACATGAAATTTTCACCTCCCATTAGAGCAGAAAGGGTATTTCTAGTAGTTGCACATCAAATCGAAGCTGTTTGAATTGTTTTTCCAAAGTTATCAACACTTTTATGTTTGGTTTTCCGGAATCAACCTTATCTTAGGCTGAAAACGCGTTTCCTGCATTGTGGCATAACTTTGCAGGGACGCTTCAGAACATCGAATTTTCAATTCCCATTATAGCAGAAAGGGTCTTTCTCATTCTTCAACATAAAATCTAAGCTGTCTGAAGTGTTTTTCCAAAGTTATCAACATTTTTATGTTTGGCATTCCGGAATCGACTTTATCTCAGGCTGAAAACGTGTTTCCTGCATTGTGGCATAACTTTGCTGGGAAGCTTCAGAACATCGAATTTTCACCTCCCACAATGGCAGAAATGGTCTTTCTAGTAGTTGCACATCAAATCGAAGCTGTCTGAAGTGTTTTTCCAGATTTATGAACATTTTTATCTTTGGCGTTCCGGAATCGACCTTATCTCAGGTTGAAAACGCGTTTTACGCATGGTGCCATAACTTTGCAGGGAAGCTTCAGAACATCGAATTTTCACCTCCCACTATAGCAGAAAGGGTGTTTCTAGTAGTTGCACATCAAATCTAGGCTGTCTGAAGTGTTTTTCCAAAGTTATCAACATTTTTATGTTAGGCGTTTCGGAACCCACCTTATCTCAGGCTGTAAACGCTTTTTTTGCATTGTGCCATAACTTTGGAGGGAAGCTTCAGAACACGAAATTTTAACCTCCCACTATAGCAGAAAGGGTCTATCTCGTAGTTGCACATCAAATCTAAGCTGTCTAAAGAGTTTTTCCCAAGTTATCAATATTTTTATGTTTGGCGTTCCGGAATCGACCTTATCTCAATCTGAAAACGCGTTTCCTGCATTGTGGCATAACTTTGCAGGGAATCTTCAGAACATCGAATTTTCACCTCCCACAATGGCAGAAATTGTCTTTCTAGTAGTCGCACATCAAATCTAAGCTGTCTGAAGTGTTTTTCCAGAATTATGAACATGTTTATGTTTGGCGTTCCGGAATCGACCTTATCTCAGGCTGAAAACGCGTTTTACGCATTGTGCCATAACTTTGGTGGGAAGCTTCAGATCATCGAATATTCACCACCCACTATATCAGAAAGGGTCTTTCTAGTAGTTGCACATCAAATCTAAGCTGTCTAAAGAGTTTTTCCAAAGTTATCAATATTTTTATGTTTGGCGTTCCGGAATCGACCTTATCTCAGGCTGAAAACGCGTTTCCTGCATTGTGGCATAACTTTGCAGGGAAGCTTCAGAACATCGAATTTTCACCTCCCACAATGGCAGAAATGGTCTTTCTAGTAGTTGCACATCAAATCTAAGCTGTCTGAAGTGTTTTTCCAGAATTATGAACATGTTTATGTTTGGCCTTCCGGAATCTACCTTATCTCAGGCTGAAAACGCGTTTTACGCATGGTGCCATAACTTTGCAGGGAAGCTTCAGAACATCGAATTTTCACCTCCCACAATGGCAGAAACGGTCTTTCTCGTAGTTGCACATCAAATCTAAGCTGTCTGAAGTGTTTTTCCAAAGTCATCAACATTTTTATCTTTGGCGTTCCGGAACCCACCTTATCTCAGGCTGAAAACGCGTTTTCTCCATTGTGCCAAAACTTTGCAGGGAAGCTTCAGAACATGAAATTTTCACCTCCCATTATAGCAGAAATGGTCTTTCTAGTACTTGCACATCAAATCTAAGCTGTCTGAAGTGTATTTCAAAAGTTATCATATTTTTTATGTTTGGCGTTCCTGAATCGACCTTATCTCAGGCTGAAAACGCGTTTTCGGAATTGTGCCATGACTTTGCAGGGAAGCTTCGGAACATGAAATTTTCACCTCCCACTATAGCAGAAAGGGTCTTTCTAGTAGTTGCACCATCAAAGCTAAGCTGTCTGAAGTGTTTAGCCAAAGTTATCAACATTTTAATGTTTGGCGTTCCGCAATCGACCTTATCTCAGGCTGAAAATGCGTTTTACGCATTGTGCCATAACTTTGGAGGGAACCTTCAGAACATCGAATTTTCACCACCCACTATATCAGAAAGGGTCTTTCTAGTAGTTGCACATCAAATCTAAGCAGTCTGAGGTGTTTTCCCAAAGTTATCTACATTTTTATGTTTGGCGTTCCGGAATCGAACTTATCTCAGGCTGAAAACGTGTTTTCTGCATTGTGCCATAGCTTTGCAGGGAAGCTTCAGAACATGACATTTTAACCTGCCACTATAGCAGAAAAGGTCATTCTAGTAGTTGCACATCAAATCTAAGCTGTCTTGAAGTGTTTTTCTGCAGTTATCAACATTTTTATGTTTGGCATTCCGGAATCGACCTTATGTCAGGATGAAAACGCGTTTTACGCATTTTGCCATAACTTTGCGGGGAAGCTTCAGAACATGAAATTTCCACATCGCAGTATAGCAGAATATGTCTTTCTAGTAGTTGCACATCAAATCTTAGCTGTCTGAAGTGTTCTTCCAAAATTCTCAACATTTTTATGTTTGGCGTTCTGAAATCAACCTCATCTCAAGCTGAAAACGCGTTTTCTGCATTGTGCCATAACATTGCAGGGAAGCTTCAGAGCATGAAATTTTAACATCCCACTGTAGCAGAAAGAGTCTTTCTAGTAGTTGCACATTCAATCTAAGCTGTCTGAACTGTTTTTCGAAAGTTATCAACACCTTTATGTTTGGCGTTCCGAAACCCACCTTATCTCAGGCTGAAAACGCGTTTTACGCATTGTGGCATAACTTTGCAGGGAAGCTTCAGAACATGAAATTTTCACCTCCCACTATAGCAGAAAGGGTCTTTCAAGTAGTTGCACTTCAAATCTAAGCTGTCTGAAGTGTTTTTCGAAAGTTATCAACATTTTTATGTTTGGCGTTCCGGAACCCACCTTATCTCAGGCTGAAAACGCGTTTCCTGCATTGTGGCATAACTTTGCAGGGAAGCTTCAGAACATGAAATTTTCATATCCCACTATCGCAGAAAGGGTCTTTCTCGTAGTTGCACATCAAATCTAAGCTGTCTGAAGTGTTTTTCCAAAGTTATCAACATTTTTATGTTTGGCGTTCCGGAATCCACCTTATCTCAGGCTGAAAACGCGTTTTCTGCATTGTGCCATAACATTGCAGGGAAGCTTCAGAACATGAAATGTTCACCTCCCACCATAGCTGAAAGGGTCTTTCTCATAGTTGCAGATCAAATCTACGCTGTCTGAAGTGTTTGTCCAAAGTTATCAACATTCTTATGTTTGGCGTTCCGGAATCAACCATATCTCAGGCTGAAAACGTGTTTTCTGCATTGTGCCATAACTTTGCAGGGAAGCTTCAGAACATGAAGTTTCCAGATCCCAGTATAGCAGAATATGTCTTTCTAGTAGTTGCACATCAAATCTTAGCTGTCTGAAGTGTTCTTCCAAAGTTCTCAACATTTTTATGTTTGGCGTTCTGAAATCAACCTCATCTCAGGCTGAAAACGCGTTTCCTGCATTGTGGCATAACTTTGCAGGGAAGCTTCAGAACATGAAATTTTCACCTCCCACTACAGCAGAAAGGGTCTTTCTAGCAGTTTCACATGAAATCTAAGCTGTCTGAAATGTTTTTCCAAAGTTATCAACAGTTTTATGTTTGGCATTCCGGAATCGACCTTATCTCAGGCTGTAAACGCGTTTTACGCATGGTGCCATAACTTTGCTGGGAAGCTTCAGAACATCAAATTTTCACCTCCCACAATAGCAGAAACGGTCTTTCTAGTAGTTGCACATCAAATCTAAGCTGTCTGAAGTGTTTTTCCAAAGTTATCTACATTTTTATGTTTGGCGTTCCGGAATCGAACTTATCTCAGGCTGAAAACGTGTTTTCTGCATTGTGCCATAGCTTTGCAGGGAAGCTTCAGAACATGAAATTTTCACCTCCCACTATAGCAGAAAGGGTCTTTCCAGTAGTTGCACATCAAATGTAAGCGGTCTGAAGTGTATTTCAAAAGTTATCAACTTTTTTATGTTTGACGTTCCTGAATCGACCTTATCACAGGCTGAAAACGCGTTTTACGCATTGTGCCATAACTTTGCCGTGAAGCTTCAGAACATGAAATTTTCACCTCCCACAATGGCAGAAAGGGTCTTTCTAGTAATTGCAAATCAAATCTAAGCTGTCTGAAGTGTTTTTCCAAAGTTATTAATATTTTTATGTTTGGCGTTCCAGAATCGACTTTATCTCAGGCTGAAAACCTGTTTTACGCATTGTGCCATAACTTTGCATAAAGCTTCAGAACATTACATTTTCACATCCCACTATAGCAGAAAGGGTCTTTCTCGTAGTTGCACGCCAAATCTAAGCTGACAGATGTGTTTTTCCGAAGTTATCAACATTTTTATGTTTGGCGTTCCGGAATCGACCTTATATCAGGCTGAAAACGCCTTTTTTGCATTGTGCCATAACTTTGCAGGGAAGCTTCAGAACATGAAATTTCTACATCCCAATATAGCAGAAAGGGTCTTTCTAGTAGTTGCACATCAAATCGAAGCTGTTTGAATTGTTTTTCCAAAGTTATCAACACTTTTATGTTTGGTGTTCCGGAATCGACCTTATCTCAATCTGAAAACCCTTTTCCTGCATTGTGGCATAACTTTGCAGGGAAGCTTCAGAACATGAAATTTTCACCTCCCACTACAGCAGAAATGGTCTTTCTAGTACTTGCACATCAAATCTAAGCTGTCTGAAGTGTTTTTCGGAAGTTATTAACATTTTTATGTTTGGCGTTCCAGAATTGACCTTATGTGAGGCTGAAAAGGCGTTTTCTGCATTGTGACATAACTTTGCAGGGAAGCTTCAGAACATGAAATTTCCACGACCCACGATAGCAGAAAGGGTCTTTCTAGTAGTTGCACATCAAATCGAAGCTGTTTGAATTGTTTTTCCAAAGTTATCAACATTTTTCTGTTTGGCGTTCTGGAACCCACCTTATCTCAGGCTGAAAACGCGTTTTCTGCGTTGTGCCATAACTTTGCAGGGAAGCTTCAGAACATGAAATTTCTACATCCCACTATAGCAGAAAGGGTCTTTCTAGTAGTTGCACATCAAATCGAAGCTGTTTGAATTGTTTTTCCAAAGTTATCAACATTTTTCTGTTTGGCGTTCTGGAACCCACCTTATCTCAGGCTGAAAACGCGTTTTCTGCGTTGTGCCATAACTTTGCAGGGAAGCTTCAGAACATGAAATTTCTACATCCCACTATAGCAGAAAGGGTCTTTCTAGTAGTTGCACATCAAATCGAAGCTGTTTGAATTGTTTTTCCAAAGTTATCAACACTTTTATGTTTGGTGTTCCGGAATCAACCTTATCTCAGGCTGAAAACGCGTTTTACGCATTGTGCCATAACTTTGCAGGAAAGCTTCAGAACATCGAATTTTCACCTCCCACAATTGCAGAAATGGTCTTTCTAGTAGTTGCACATCAAATCTAAGCTTTCTGAAGTGTTTTTCCAGAATTATGAACATGTTTATGTTTGGCGTTCCGGAATTGACCTTATCTCAGGCTGAAATCGCGTTTTACGCATTGTGCCATAACTTTGCATAAAGCTTCAGAACATGAAATGTTCACCTCCCACTATAGCAGAAAGGGTCTTTCAAGTAGTTGCAGATCAAATCTAAGCTGTCTGAAATGTTTTTTCGAAAGTTATCAACATTTTTATGTTTGGCGTTCTGGAACCCACCTTATCTCAGTCTGAAAATGTGTTTTCTGCATTGTGCCCTATCTTTGCAGGGAAGTTTCAGAACATGAAATTTTCACCTCCCGCTATAATAGAGAGGGTCTTTCTAGTAGTTGCACATCGAATCTAAGCTGTCTGAAATGTTTTTCCAAAGTTATCAACATTTTTATGTTTGGCGTTCTGGAACCCACCTTATCTCAGTCTGAAAACGTGTTTTTTGCATTGTGCCATAACTTTGCAGGGATGCCACAGAACATGAAATTTTCACCTGCCGCTGTAGTAAAAAGGGTCGTTCTAGTAGTTGCACATCAAATCCAAGCTGTCTGAAGTGGCTTTCCAAAGTTATCAACATTTTTATGTTTGGAGTTCCGGAATCAACCTTATCTCAGGCTGAACACCCGTTTTCTTCATTGTGCCATAACTTTGCAGGGATGCATCAGAACATGACATTTTAAACTTCCACTATAGCAGAAAAGGTCTTTCTAGTAGTTGCACAAAAAAATTCTAATCTGTCTGAAGTGTTTTTCCAAAGTTATCAACATTTTTATGTTTGGCGTTCCGGAACCCACCTTATCTCAGGCTGAAAACGTGTTTTCTGCATTGTGCCATAACTTTGCAAGGAAGCATCAGAACATGAAATTTTATAATTGCGCTATAGCAGAAAAGGTCTTTCTAGTAGGTGTACATCAAATCTAAGCTCTATGAAGTGTTTTTCCAAAGTTATCCACATTTTAATGTTTGGCGTTCCGGAATCGACCTTATCTCAGGCTGAAAACGCGTTTTACGCATTGTGCCATAACTTTGCATAAAGCTTCAGAACATGAAATTTTCACCTCCCACGATAGCAGAAAGGGTCTTTCTAGTAGTTGCAGATCAAAACTAAGCTGTCTGAAATGTTTTTCCAAAGTTATCAACAGTTTTATGTTTGGCATTCCGGAATCGGCCTTATCTCAGGCTGTAAACGCGTTTTACGAATGGTGCCATAACTTTGCTGGGAAGCTTCAGAACATCAAATTTTCACCTCCCACAATAGCAGAAACAGTCTTTCTAGTAGTTGCACATCAAATCTAAGCTGTCTGAAGTGTTTTTCCAAAGTTATCTACATTTTTATGTTTGGTGTTCCGGAATCGAACTTATCTCAGGCTGAAAACGTGTTTTCTGCATTGTGCCATAGCTTTGCAGGGAAGCTTCAGAACATGAAATTTTCACCTCCCACGATAGCAGAAAGGGTCTTTCTAGTAGTTGCACATTAAAGCTAAGAGGTCTGAAGTGTTTTTCCAAACTTATCAACATTTTTATGTTTGGCGTTCCGGAACCCATCTTATCTCAGGCTGAAAACGCGTTTTACGCATTGTGCCATAACTTTGCCGTGAAGCTTCAGAACATGAAATTTTCACCTCCCACAATGGCAGAAAGGGTCTTTCTAGTAATTGCAAATCAAATCTAAGCTGTCTGAAGTTTTTTTCCAAAGTTATCAACATTTTTATGTTTGGCGTTCCGGAATCGACTTTATCTCAGGCTGAAAACGTGTTTTACGCATTGTGCCATAACTTTGCATAAAGCTTCAGAACATTACATTTTCACATCCCACTATAGCAGAAAGGGTCTTTCTCGTAGTTGCACGCCAAATCTAAGCTGACAGATGTGATTTTCCGAAGTTATCAACATTTTTATGTTTGGCGTTCCGGAATCGACCTTATATCAGGCTGAAAACGCCTTTTTTGCATTGTGCCATAACTTTGCAGGGAAGCTTCAGAACATGAAATTTTCAACTCCCACTACAGCAGAAAGGGTCTTTCTAATAGTTGCACGTCAAATATATGCTGTCTGAAGTGTTTTTCCGAAGTTATCAACATTTTTATGTTTGGCGTTCCGGAACCCACCTTATCTCACTCTGTAAGCGTGTTTTTTCAAATCTAACCTGTCTGAAGTGTTTTTCCAAATTAATCAACATTCTTATGTTTGGCGTTCCGGAATCAACCTTATCTCAGGCTGAAAACGCGTTTTCTGCATTGTGTCATCACTTTGCAGGAAAGATGCAGAATATGAAATTTTCACCTCTCACTATAGCAGAAAGGGTCTTTCTAGTAGTTGCACAACAAATCTAAGCTGTCTGAAGTGTTTTTCAAAAGTTATCAACATTTTTATGTTTGGCGTTCCGGATCGCACCTTATTGAAAACGCCTTTTTTGCATTGTGCCATAACTTTGCAGGGAAGCTTCAGAACATGAAATTTTCAACTCCCACTACAGCAGAAAGGGTCTTTCTAGTAGTTGCACGTCAAATATATGCTGTCTGAAGTGTTTTTCCGAAGTTAACAACATTTTTATGTTTGGCGTTCCGGAATTGACCTTATGTGAGGCTGAAAACGCGTTTTCTGCATTGTGCCATAACTTTGCAGGGAAGCTTCAGAACATGAAATTTTCGCCTCCCACTACAGCATAAAGTGTCTTTCTAGTAGTTGCACATCAGATCGAAGCTGTTTGAAGTGTTTTTCCAAAGTTATGAACACTTTTATGTTTGGCGTTCCGGAGTCGACCTTAACTCAGGCTGAAAACACGATTTACGCATTCTGCCATAACTTTGCAGGGAAACTTCAGATCATGAAATTTCCACATCACAGTATATCAGAATATGTCTTTCTAGTAGTTGCACATCAAATCTTAGCTGTCTGAAGTGTTCTTCCAAAGTTCTCAACATTTTTATGTTTGGCGTTCGGAAATCAACCTCATCTCAGGTTGAAAACGCGTTTTCTGCATTGTGCTATAACATTGCAGGGAAGCTTCAGAGCATGAAATTTTAACATCCCACTATAGCAGAAAGGGTCTTTCTAGTAGTTGCACATTAAATCTAAGCTCTCTGAAGTGTTTTTCGAAAGTTATCAACACTTTTATGTTTGGCGTTCCGAAACCCACCTTATCTCAGGCTGAAAACGCGTTTTACGCATTGTGCCATAACTTTGCATAAAGCTTCAGAACATGAAATTTTCACCTACCACTATAGCAGAAAGGGTCTTTCTAGTAGTTGCACTTCAAATCTAAGCTGTCTGAAGTGTTTTTCGAAAGTTATCAACATTTTTTTGTTTGGCCTTCGGGAACCCACCTTATCTCAGGCTGAAAACGCGTTTTACGCATTGTGCCATAACTTTGCATAAAGCTTTAGAACATGAAATTTTCACCTCCCACTATAGCAGAAAGGGTCTTTCTAGTAGTTGCACATCAAATCTAAGCTGTCTGAAGTGGCTTTCCAAAGTTATCAACATTTTTATTTTTGACGTTCCGGAATACACCTTATCTCAGGCTGAACATCCGTTTTCTGCATTGTGCCATAACTTTGCAGGGAGGCATCAGAAAATGACATTTTAAAGTTCCACAATAGCAGAAAAGGTCTTTATAGTAGTTGCATATCAAATCTAAGCTGCCTGAAGTGTTTTTCCAAAGTTATTAACACTTTTATGTTTGGCGTTCCGGAACCCACCTTATCTCAGGCTGAACACCTGTTTTCTGCATTGTGCCATAACTTTGCAGGGAAGCTTCAGAACATGAAATTTTCATATCCCACTATAGCAGAAAGGGTCTTTCTCGTAGTTGCACATCAAATATAAGCTGTCTGAAGTGTTTTTCCAAAGTTATCAACATTTTTATGTTTAGCGTTCCGGAATCCACCTTATCTCAGGCTGAAAACGTGTTTTCTGCATTGTGCCATAACATTGCAGGGAAGCATCAGAACATGAAATGTTCACCTCCCACTATAGCTGAAAGGGTCTTTCTCATAGTTGCAGATCAAATCTACGCTGTCTGAAGTGTTTGTCCAAAGTTATCAACATTCTTATGTTTGGCGTTCCAGAATCAACCATATCTCAGGCTGAAAACGTGTTTTCTGCATTGTGCCATAACTTTGCAGGGAAGCTTCAGAACATGAAATTTCCACATCCCAGTATAGCAGAATATGTCTTTCTAGTAGTTGCACATCAAATCTTAGCTGTCTGAAGTGTTCTTCCAAAGTTCTCAACATTTTTATGTTTGGCGTTCTGAAATCAACCTCATCTCAGGCTGAAAACGCGTTTTCTGCATTGTGCCATAACATTGCAGGGAAGCTTCAGAGCATGAAATTTTAACATCCCACTGTAGCAGGAAGGGTCTTTCTAGTAGTTGCACATTCAATCTAAGCTGTCTGAACTGTTTTTCGAAAGTTATCAACACCTTTATGTTTGGCGTTCCGAAACCCACCTTATCTCAGGCTGAAAACGCGTTTTACGCATTTTGCCATAACTTTGCATAAAGCTTCAGAACATGAAAATTTCACCTCCCACTATAGCAGAAAGGGTCTTTCTAGTAGTTGCACTTCAAATCTAAGCTGTCTGAAGTGTTTTTCGAAAGTTATCAACATTTTTATGTTTGGCGTTCCGGAACCCACCTTATCTCAGGCTGAAAACGCGTTTCCTGCATTGTGGCATAACTTTGCAGGGAAGCTTCAGAACATGAAATTTTCACCTCCCACTACAGCAGAAAGGGTCTTTCTAGTAGTTTCACATGAAATCTAAAATGTCTGAAGTGTTTTTCCAAAGTTTTCAACATTTTTTTGTTTGGCCTTCGGGAACCCACCTTATCTCAGGCTGAAAACGCGTTTTACGCATTGTGCCATAACTTTGCATAAAGCTTTAGAACATGAAATTTTCACCTCCCACTATAGCAGAAAGGGTCTTTCTAGTAGTTGCACATCAAATCTTAGCTGTCTGAAGTGTTCTTCCAAAGTTCTCAACATTTTTATGTTTGGCGTTCTGAAATCAACCTCATCTCAGGCTGAAAACGTGCTTAACGCATTGTTCCATAACTTTGCAGGGAAGCTTCAGAACATGAAATTTTCACCTCCCACAATGGCAGAAAAGGTCTTTCTAGTAGTTGCAGATCAAATCTAAGCTGTCTGAAGTGTTTTTCCAAAATTATCAACATTTTTATGTTTGGCGCTCTGGACCCCACCTTATCTCAGTCTGAAAACGTGTTTTTTGCATTGTGCCATAACTTTGCAGGGATGCCTCAGAACATGAAATTTCTACCTGCCGCTATAGTAGAAAGGGTCTTTCTAGTAGTTGCTCATCGAATCTAAGCTGTCTTAAGTGTCTTTTCGAAGTTATCAACACATTTATGTTTGGCGTTCCAGAATCGACCTTATCTCAGCCTGAAAACGCGTTTTACGCATGGTGCCATAACTTTGCAGGGAAGCTTCAGAACATCAAATTTTCACCTCCCACAATGGCAGAAAGGGTCTTTCTAATAGTTGCACATCAAATCTAAGCTGTCTTAAATGTTTTTCCAAAGTTATCAACATTTTTATGTTTGGCGTTCTGGAACCCCCCTTATCTCAGGCTGAAAACGCGTTTTCTGCATTGTGCCATAACTTTACTGGGAAGCTTCAGAATATGATATTTTAACCTCCCGCTATTGCAGAAAGGGTCTGTCTTGTAGTTGCACATCAAATCTAAGCTGTCTGAAGTGTTTTTCCAAAGTTATCAACATTTTTATGTTTGGCGTTCCGGAACCCACCTTATCTCAGGCTGAAATCGCGTTTCCTCCATTGTGCCATAACTTTGCAGGGAAGCTTCAGAACATGAAATTTTCACCTCCCACTATAGCAGAAAGGGTCTTTCTAGTACTTGCACATCAAATCTAAGCTGTCTGAAGTGTATTTCAAAAGTTATCAACTTTTTTATGTTTGGCGTTCCTGAATCAACCTTATCTCAGGCTGAAAACGCGTTTAACGCATTGTTCCATAAATTTGCAGGGAAGCTTCAGAACATCGAATTTTCAACTCCCACTATAGCAGAAAGGGACTTTCTAGTAGTTGCACATCAAAGCTAAGCTGTCTGAAGTGTTTTTCCAAAGTTATCAACATTTTTATGTTTGGTGTACCGGAATCGACCTTATCTCAGGCTGAAAACGCGTTTTCTGCATTGTGCCATAACTTTGCAAGGAAGCTTCAGAACATGAAATTTTAAACTTGCGCTATAGCAGAAAAGGTCTTTCTAGTAGTTGTACATCAAATCTAAGCTGTTTGAAGTGTTTTTCCAAAGTTATCCACATTTTAATGTTTGGCGTTCCGGAATCGACCTTATCTCAGGCTGTAAACGCGTTTTACGCATGGTGCCATAACTTTGCAGGAAAGCTTCAGAACATTAAATTTTCAACTCCCACTATAGCAGAAAGGGTCTTTCTAGTAGTTGCACATCAAATCTAAGCTGTCTGAAGTGTTTTTCCAAAGTTATCAATATTTTTATGTTTGGCTTTCCGGAATTGACCTTATCTCAGGCTGAAAACGCGTTTTCTGCATTGTGCCGTAACTTTGCAGGGAGACTTCAGAACATGAAATTTTCTCCTCCCACTATAGCAGAAAGGGTATTTCTAGTAGTTGCACATCAAATCTTAGCAGTCTGAAGTGTTTGTCCAAAGTTCTGAACATTTTTATGTTTGGCGTTCTGAAATCAATCTTATCTCAGGCTGAAAACGCGTTTTACGTACTGTGCCATAACTTTGCAGGGAAGCTTCAGAACATGAAATTTTAACCTCCCACTATAGCAGAAAGGGTCTTTCTAGTATTTGCACATCAAATCTAAGCTGTCGAAAGTGTTTTTCCAAAGTTATCAACATTTTTATTTTTGGCGTTTCGGAAGCGAACTTATCTCCGGATGAAAACGCGTTTTCTGCATTGTGCCGTAACTTTGCAGGGAAGCTTCAGAACATGAAATATTAACCTCCCACTATAGCAGAAAAGGTCATTCGAGAAGTTGCACATAAAATCTAAGCTGTCTTGAAGTGTTTTTCTGAAGTTATCAACATTTTTATGTTTGGCGTTCCGGAACCCACCTTATCTAAGCTTGAAAACGCGTTTTACATATTTTGCCATAACTTTGCAGGGAAGCTTCAGAACATGAAATTTTAACATCCCACTATGGCAGAAAGGGTCTTTCTAGTAGTTGCACATCAAATCTAAGCTGTCTGAAGTGTTTTTCCAAAGTTATCAATATTTTTATGTTTGGCGTTTCGGAATCGACCTTATCTCAGGCTGAAAACGCATTTCCTGCATTGTGGCATAACTTTGCAGGGAAGCTTCAGAACATGAAATTTTCACCTCCCACTGTAGCTAAAAGGGTCTTTCTAGTAGTTTCACATCAAATCTAAGCTGTCTGAAGTGTTTTTCCAAAGTTATCAACATTTTTATGTTTGGCGTTCTGGAACCCACCTAATCTCAGGCTGAAATCGCGTTTCCTGCATTGTTGCATAACTTTGCAGGGATGCTTCAGAACATGAAATGTTCGCCTCCCACTATAGCAGATAGGGTCATTCGAGGAGTTGCACATCAAATCTAAGCTGTCTGAAGTGTTTTTCCAAAGTTATCAACATTTTTATGTTTTGCGTTCTGGAACCCACCTTATCTCAGGCTGAAAACGCGTTTTCTGCATTGTGCCATAACTTTGCAGGGAAGCTTCAGAACATGAAATTTTAACATCCCACTATGGCAGAAAGGGTCTTTCTAGTAGTTGCACATCAAATCTAAGCTGTCTGAAGTGTTTTTCCAAAGTTATCAATATTTTTATGTTTGGCGTTTCGGAATCGACCTTATCTAAGGCTGAAAACGCATTTCCTGCATTGTGGCATAACTTTGCAGGGGTTCTTCAGAACATGAAATTTTCACCTCCCACTGTAGCTAAAAGGGTCTTTTATCGTAGTTGCACATCAAATCTAAGCTGTCTGAAGTGTTTTTCCAAAGTTATCAACATTTTTATGTTTGGCGTTCGGGAACCCACCTAATCTCGGGCTGAAAACGCGTTTCCTGCATTGTTGCATAACTTTGCAGGGATGCTTCACAACTTGAAATGTTCGCCTCCCACTATAGCAGATAGGGTCTTTCGAGGAGTTGCACATCAAATCTAAGCTGTCTGAAGTGTTTTTCGAAAGTTATCTACATTTTTATGTTTGGCGTTCCGGAACACACCTTATCTCAGGCTGAAAACGCGTTTTCTGCATTGTGCCATAACTTTGCAGGGAAGCTTCAGAACATGAAATTTTCAGCTCCCACTGTAGCAGAAAGGGTCTTTCTCGTAGTTGCACATGAAATATAAGCTGTCTAAAGTGTTTTTCCAAAGTTATCAACATTTTTTTGTTTGGCGTTCCGGAACCCACCTTATGTCAGGCTGAAAACGCGTTTTCTGCATTGTGCCATAACTTTGCTGGGAAGCTTCAGAACATGACATTTTCAGCTCCCACTGTAGCAGAAAGGGTCTTACTAGTAGTTGGAAATCAAATCTAAGCTGTCTGAAGTGTTTTTCCAAAGTTATCAACATTTTTATGTTTGAAGTTCCGGAACCCACCTTGTCTCAGGCTGAAAACGCGTTTTCAGCATTGTGCGATAACTTTGAAGGAAAGCTTCAGAACATGAAAGTTTGACCTCCCACAATAGCATAAAGGGTCTTTCTTGTAGTTGCACATCAAATCGAAGCTGTCTGGAGTGTTTTTCCAAAGTTATCAACGTTTTTACGTTTGGCGTTCCGGAACCCACCTTATCTCAGGCTGAAAACGCGTTTTCTGCATTTTGCCATAACTTTGCAGGAAGCTTCACAACATGAAATTTTCACGTCCCACTATAGATGAAAGGGTCTTTCTAGTAGTTGTACATCAAATCTAAGCTGTCTGAAATGTTTTTTCCAAAGTTATCAACATTTTTATGTTTGGCGTTCCGGAACCCACCTTAACTCAGGCTGAAAACGCGTTTTTTGCATTGTGCCATAACTTTGCTGGAAGCTTCAGAACATGAAATTTTCACCTCCCACTACAGCAGAAAGGGTCTTTCGAGTAGTTGCACATCAAATCTAAGCTGTCTGAAATGTTTTTTCCAAAGTTATCAACATTTTTATGTTTGGCGTTCCGGAACCCACCTTATCTCTGGCTGAAAACGCATTTTCTGCTTTGTGCCATAACTTTGCTGGGAATCTTTAGAACATGAAATTTTAACCTCCCACAATAGCATAAAGGGTCTTTCTTGTAGTTGCACATCAAATCTAAGCTATCTGAAGTGGTTTCCCAAAGTTATCAACATTTTTATGTTTGGCGTTCCGGAACCCACCTTTTTTCAGGATGAAAAGGCGTTTTCTGCATTGTGCCATAACTTTGCTGGGAATCTTTAGAACATGAAATTTTTACCTCCCACAATAGCATAAAGGGTCTTTCTTGTATTTGCACATCAAATCTAAGCTATCTGAAGTGTTTTTCCAAAGTTATCAACATTTTTATGTTTGGCGTTCCGGAACCCACCTCATCTCTCGCTGAAAAAGCGTTTTCTGCTTTGTGCCATAACTTTGCTGGGAATATTCAGAACATGAAATTTTAAGCTCCCACAATAGCATAAAGGGTCTTTCTTGTCGTTGCACATCAAATCTAAGCTGTCTGAAGTGTTTTTCCAAAGTTATCAACATTTTTACATTTGGCGCTCCGGAACCCACATTACCTCTGGCTGAAAACGCGTTTTCTGCATTGTGCCATAACTTTGCTGGGAATCTTTAGATCATGAAATTTTAACCTCCCACAATAGCATAAAGGGTCTTTCTTGTAGTTGCACATCAAATCTAAGCTGTCTGAAGTGGTTTCCCAAAGTGATCAACATTTTTATGTTTGGCGTTCCGGAACCCACCTTTTTTCAGGCTGAAAACGCGTTTTCTGCATTGTTCCTTAACTTTGCAGGGAAGCATCAGAACATGAAATTTTCAACTCCCACTATGACAAACAGGGTCTTTCTAATAGTTGCACATCAAATCTAATCTGTCTGAAGTGTTTTTCGAAAGTTATCAACAATTTTATGTTTGGCGTTCCGGAACCCAGCTTATCTCAGGCTGAAAACGCCTTTTCTGCATTGTGCCATAACTTTGCAGGGAAGCTTCAGAACATGAAATTTTCACCTCCCACTATAGCAGAAAGGGTATTTCTCGTAGTTGCACATGAAATATAAGCTGTCTGAAGTGTTTTTCGAAAGTTATCAACATTTTTATGTTTGGCGTTCCGGAACCCACCTTATCTCAGGCTGAAAACGCGTTTTCTGCATTGTGCCATAACTTTGCAGGAAGCTTCAGAACATGAAATTTTCACCTCCCACTATAGCAGAAAGGGTCTTTCTAGTAGTTGCACATCAAATCTAAGCTGTCTGAAATGTTTTTTCCAAAGTTATCAACATTTTTATGTTTGGCGTTCCGGAACCCACCTTATCTCAGGCTAAAAACGCGTTTTCTGCATTGTGCCATAACTTTGCAGGAAGCTTCAGAACATGAAATTTTCACCTCCCACTATAGCAGAAAGGGTCTTTCTAGTAGTTGCACATCAAATCTAAGCTGTCTGAAATGTTTTTTCCAAAGTTATCAACATTTTTATGTTTGGCATTCAGGAATCGACCTTATCTCAGGATGAAAATGCATTTTCTGCATTGTCCCATAACTTTCCAGGGAAGCTTCAGAACATGAAATTTTGAGCTCCCACTATAGCAGAAAGGTTCTTTCTATTAGTTGCACATCAAATCTAAGCTTTCTGATATGTTTTTCCAAAGTTATCAACATTTTTATGTTTGCCGCTCCGGAACCCACATTATCTCGGGCTGAAAACGCGTTTTCTGCATTGTGCCATAACTTTGCAGGGAAGCTTCAGAACATGAAATTTTAACCTCCCACTGTAGCAGAAAGGGTCTTTCTAGTAGTTGCACATCAAATCTAAGCTGTCTGAAGTGTTTTTCCAAAGTTATCAACATTTTTAAGTTTGGCGTTCCGGAACCCACCTTATCGCAGGCTGAAAACGTGTTTTCTGCATTGTTCCTTAACTTTGCAGGGAAGCATCAGAACATGAAATTTTCAGCTACCACTATGACAAACAGGGTCTTTCTAATAGTTGCACATCAAATCTAATCTGTCTGAAGTGTTTTTCGAAAGTAATCAACATTTTTCTGTTTGGCGTTCCGGAACCCACCTTGTCTCAGGTTGAAAACGCGTTTTATGCATTGTGCCATAACTTTGACGGAAAGCTTCAGAACATGAAAGTTTCACCTCCCACTATAGCAGAAAGAGTCTTTTTAGTAGTTACACATCAAATCTAAGCTGTCTGAAGTGTTTTTCCAAAGTTATCAATATTTCTATGTTTGGCGTTCCGGAATCGACCTTATCTCAGGCTGAAAGCGCGTTTCACGCATTGTCCCATCACTTTCCAGGGAAGCTTCAGAACATGAAATTTTGACCTCCCACTCTAGCAGAAAGGGTCTTTCTAGTAGTTGCACATCAAATCTAAGCAGTTTGAAGTGTTTTTCCAAAGTTATCAACATTTTTATGTTTGACGTTCCGGAATCAACCTTATCTCAGGCTGAAAACGCGTTTTACGCATTGCGCCATAACTTTGCAGGAATGCTTCAGAACATGAAATTTTCAATTCCCACTAAAGCAGAAAGGGTTTTTCTCCTATTTGCACATCAAATCTAAGCTGTCTGAAATGATTTTCGAAATTTATCAACATTTTTATGTTTGCCGTTCAGGAATCGACCTTATCTCAGGCTGAAAACCCGTTTTCTGCATTGTGCCTTAACTTTGCAGGGAAGCTTCAGAACATGAAATTTTCACCTCCCACTATAGCAAAAAGGGTCTTTCTAGTAGTTGCACATCAAATCTAAGCTGTCTGAAGTTTTTTTTCCAAAGTTATCAACATTTTGATGTTTGGCGTTTCGGAATCGACCTTATCTAATGATGAAAACGCGATTCCTGCATTGTGCCAAAACTTTGTAGGTAAGCTCCAGAACATGAAATTTTCACCTCCCACTATAGCAGAAAGGGTCTTTCTAGTAGTTGCACATCAAATCTAAGCTGTCTTGAAGTGTTTTTCTGAAGTTATCAACATTTTTATGTTTGGCGTTCCGGAACCCACCTTATCTCAGCCTGAAAACGCGTTTTACATATTTTGCCATAACTTTGGAGGGAAGCTTCAGAACATGACATTTTTACATCCCACTATAGCAGAAAGGGTCTTTCAAGTAGTTGCACATCAAATCTAAGCTGTCTGAAGTGTTTTTCCAAAGTTATCAATATTTTCATGTTTGGCGTTCCGGAATCGACCTTATCTCAGGCTGAAAACGCGTTTCCTGCATTGTGGCATAACTTTGCAGGGAAGCTTCAGAACATGAAATGTCCGCCTCCCACTGTAGCAGATAGGGTCTTTCTAGTAGTTGCACATCAAATGTAAGCTGTCTGAAGTGTTTTTCTGAAGTTATCAACATTTTTATGTTTCGCGTTCCGGAACCCACCTTATCTCACCCTGAAAACGCGTTTTACATATTTTGCCATAACTTTGCAGGGAAGCTTCAGAACATGAAATTTTAACATCCCACTATGGCAGAAAGGGTCTTTCTAGTAGTTGCACATCAAATCTAAGCTGTCTGAAGTGTTTTTCCAAAGTTATCAACATTTTTATGTTTGGCGTTCTGGAACCCACCTAATCTCGGGCTGAAAACGCGTTTCCTGCATTGTTGCATAACTTTGCAGGGATGCATCAGAACATGAAATGTTCGCCTCCCACTATAGCAGATAGGGTCTTTCGAGGAGTTGCACATCACATCTAAGCTGTCTGAAGTGTTTTTCCAAAGTTATCAACATTTTTATGTTTGGCGTTCTGGAACCCACCTAATCTCAGGCTGAAAACGCGTTTTCTGCATTGTGCCATAACTTTTCAGGGAAGCTTCAGAACATGAAATGTTCGCCTCCCACTATAGCAGATAGGGTCTTTCTAGTAGTTGCACATCAAATCTAAGCTGTCTGAAGTGTTTTTCCAAAGTTATCAATATTTTTATGTTTGGCGTTCCGGAATCGACCTTATCTCAGGCTGAAAACGCGTTTCCTGCATTGTGGCATAACTTTGCAGGGAAGCTTCAGAACATGAAATTTTCACCTCCCACTGTAGCTAAAAGGGTCTTTCTTGTAGTTGCACATCAAATCTAAGCTGTCTGAAGTGTTTTTCCAAAGTCATCAATATTTTTATGTTTGGCGTTCTGGAACCCACCTAATTCCAGGCTGAAAACGCATTTCCTGCATTGTTGCATAACTTTGCAGGGATGCATCAGAACATGAAATGTTCGCCTCCCACTATAGCAGATAGGGTCTTTCGAGGAGTTGCACATCAAATCTAAGCTGTCTGAAGTGTTTTTCCAAAGTTATCAACATTTTTATGTTTGGCGTTCTGGAACCCACCTTATCTCAGGCTGAAAACGCGTTTTCTGCAATGTGCCATAACTTTGCAGGGCAGCTTCAGAACATGAAGTTTTAACCTCCCACTATAGCAGAAAAGGTCATTCTAGTAGTTGCACATCAAATATAAGCTGTTTGAAGTGTTTTCCCAAAGTTATCAACATTTTTATGTTTGGCGTTTCGGAATCGACCTTATGTCCGGCTGAAAATGCGTTTTCTGCATTGTGCCATAACTTTGCAGGGAAGCTTGAGAACATGAAGTTTTAACCTCCCACTATAGCAGAAAAGGTCATTCTAGTAGTTGCACATCAAATCTAAGCTGTCTTGAAGTGTTTTTCTGAAGTTATCAACATTTTTATGTTTGGCGTTCCGGAACCCACCTTATCTCAGCCTGAAAACGCGTTTTACATATTTTGCCATAACTTTGCAGGGAAGCTTCAGAACATGAAATTTTTACATCCCACTATAGCAGAAAGGGTCTTTCTCGTAGTTGCACATCAAATCTAAGCTGTCTGAAGTGTTTTTCCAAAGTTATCAACATTTTTATGTTTGGCGTTTCGGAACTCACCTTATCTCAGGCTGAAAACGCGTTTTGTGCATTGTGCCATAACTTCTCAGGGAAGCTTCAGAACATGAAATGTTCACCTCCCACTATAGCAGAAAGGGTCTTTCTAGTCGTTGCACATCAAATCTAAGCTGTCTGAAGTGTTTTTCCAAAGTTATCAACATTTTTATGTTTGGCGTTTCGGAACTCACCTTATCTCAGGCTGAAAACGCGTTTTCTGCATTGTTCCTTAACTTTGCAGAGAAGCTTCAGAACATGAAATTTTCAACTCCCACTATAACAGACAGGGTCTTTCGAGTAGTTGCACATCAAATCTAAGCTGTCTGAAGTGTTTTTCCAAAGATATCAACATTTTTATGATTGGCGTTCCGGAACCCACCTAATCTCAGGCTGAAAACGCGTTTTCTGTTGAGTGCCATAACTTTGCAGGGCAGCTTCAGAACATGACATTTTCACCTCCCACTATAGCAGAAAGTGTCTTTCCAGTAGTTGCACATCAAATCTAAGCTGTCTGATGTGTTTTTCCAAAGTTATCAACATTTTTATGTTTGGCGTTCCGGAATCGACCTTATCTCAGGCTGAAAACGCGTTTTACGCCTTTTGCGTAAATTTGCAGGGACGCTTCAGAACATGGAATTTTCACTACCAACTATAGCAGAAAGGGTCTTCCTAGTATTTGCACATCAACTCTAAGCTATCTGAAGTGTCTTTCCAAAGTTATCAACATTTTTATGTTTGGCGTTTCGGAACCCACCTTATGTCAGGATGAAAATGCGTTTTCTGCATTGTGCCATAAATTTGCAGGGAAGCTTCAGAACATGAAATTTTAACCTGCCACTATAGCAGAAATGGTCTTTCTAGTAGTTACACATCAAATCTAAGCTGTCTGAAGTGTTTTTCCAAAGTTGCCTACATTTTTATGTTTGATGTTCCGGAATCTACCTTTTCTCAGGCTAAAAACGCGTTTTCTGCATTGTGCCATAACTTTGCAGGGAAGCTTCAGAACATGAAATTTTCTCCTCCGACTATAAGCATAAAGGGTCTCTCTAGTAGTTGCACATCAAATCTAACCTGTCTGAAATGTTTTTCCAAAGTTATCAACATTTTTATGTTTGGCGTTCCGGAACCCACCTTTTGTCAGGCTGAAAATGCGTTTTCTGCATTGTGCCACAACTTTGCAGGGAAGCTTAAGAACATGAAATTTTAACCTCCCACAATAGCAAAAAGGGTCTTTCTAGTAGTTGCACATCAAATCTAAGCTGTCTGAAGTGTTTTTCCAAAGTTATCAACATTTTTATGTTTGGCGTTCCGGAACCCACCTTTTGTCAGGCTGAAAACGCGTTTTCTGCATTGTTCCATAACTTTGCAGCGAAGCTTCAGAACATGAAATTTTAACCTCCCACTATAGCAGAAAGGGTCTTTCTCGTAGTTGCACATCAAATCTAAGCTGTCTGAAGTGTTTTTCGAAAGTTTTCAAGATTTTTATGTTTGGTGTTCCTGAATCGACCTTATCTCAGGCTGAAAACGCGTTTTCTGCATTGTGCCATAACTTTGCAGGGAAGCTTCAGATCATGAAATGTTCATTTCCCACTATAGCAGAAAGGGTCTTTCACGTAAAAAGCACATCAAATCGAAGCTGTCTGAAGTGTTTGTCCAAAGTTATCAACATTTTTATGTTTGGCGTTCCGGAATCAACGTTATCTCAGGCTGAAAACGCATTTTACGCATTGTGCCATAACTTTGCAGGAAAGCTTCAGAACATGACATTTTCACATCCCACTATAGCAGAAAGGGTCTTTCTAGTAGTTGCACATCAAATCTAAGCTGTTTGACGTGTTTTTCCAAAGTTATCAACATTTTTATGTTTGGCGTTCCGGAATCGACCTTATCTCAGGCTGAATACACGTTTTCTGCATTGTGCCATAACTATGCAGGGAAGCTTCAGAACATGAAATTTTCACCTCCCACTGTAGCAGAAAGGGTCTTTCTAGTAGTTGCACATCAAATCTAAGCTGTCTGAAGTGTTTTTCCAAAGTTATCATATTTCTATGTTTGGCGTTCCAGAATTGACCTTGTCTCATGCTGAAAACGTATTTTCTGCTTTGTGCCATAACTTTGCAGGGAAGTTTCAGAACATGAAATTTACACCTCCCACTATAGCAGAAATGGTCTTTCTAGTAGTTGCACATCAAATCTAAGCTGTCTGAAGTGTTTTTCCAAAGTTATCAACATTATTATGGTTGGCGTTCCGAAACCCACCTTATCTCAGGCTGAAAACGCGTTTTCTGCATTGTGCCATAACTTTGTAGGGAAGCTTCAGAACATAAAATTTTCACCTCCCACTATAGCAGAAAGGGTCTTTCTAGTAGTTGCACATCAAATGTAAGCTGTCTGATGGGGTTTTCGAAAGTTATCAACATTTTTTTGTTTTATGTTCCGGAAACCACCTTATCACAGGCTGAAAACGCTTTTTCTGCCTTGTGCCATAACTTTGCAGGGAAGCTTCAGACCATGACATTTTCACATCCCACTCTAGCAGAAAGGGACTTTCTAGTAGTTGCACATCAAATCTAAGCTGTTGGACGTGTTTTTCCAAAGTTATCAACATTTTTATGTTTGGCGTTCCGGAATCGACCTTATCTCAGGCTGAATACGCGTTTTCTGCATTGTGCCATAACTTTGCTGGGGATCCTCAGAACATGAAATTTTCACGTCCCACTATCGCAGAAACGGTCTTTCTAGTAGTTGCACATCAAATCTAAGCTGTTTGAAGTGTTTTTCCAAAGTTATCAACATTTTTATGCTTGGCGTTCCGAAACCCACCTTATCTCAGGCTGAAAACGCATTTTCTGCAGTGTGCCATACCTTTGCAGAGAAGCTTCAGAACATGAAATTTTCACCTCCCACTATAGCAGAAAGGGTCTTTCTAGTAGTTGCACATCAAATCTAAGCTGTTTGAAGTGTTTTTCCAAAGCTATCAACATTTTTATGTTTGGCGTTCCGGAACCCACCTTATTGAAAACGCCTTTTCTGCATTGTGCCATAACTTTGCAGGGAAGCCTCAGAACATGAATTTTTCACCTCCCACTATAGCAGAAAGGGTCTTTCTAGTAGTTGCACATCAAATCGAAGCTGTCTGAAGTGTTTTCCCAAAGTTATCATATTTTTTTGTTTGGCGTTCCGGAACCCACCTCATCTCAGGCTGAAAACTCGTTTTCTGCATTGTGATATAACTTTGCAGGGAAGCTTCAGAACTTGAAATTTTAAACTGCCACTATAGCAGAAAGGGTCTTTCTAGTAGTTGCACAACAAATCTAAGCTGTCTGAAGTGTTTTTCGAATGTTATCAACATTTTTATGTTTGGCGTTCCGGATCGCACCTTATTGAAAACGCCTTTTCTGCATTGTGCCATAACTTTGCAGGGAAACTTCAGAACATGAAATTTTCACCTCCCACTATACCAGAAAGGGTCTTTCTAGTAGTTGCACATCAAATCTAAGCTGTCTGAAGTGTTTCTCCAAAGTTATCATATTTTTTTGTTTGGCGTTCCGGAACCCACCTTATCTCAAGCTCAAAACGCGTTTTCTGCATTGTGCCATAACTTTGCAGGGAAGCTTCAGAACATGAAATTTCCACATCCCACTATAGCAGAAAGGGTCTTTCTAGTAGTTGCACATCAAATCTAAGCTGTCTGAAGTGTTTTTCCAAAGTTATCAACATTTTTATGTTTGGCGTTCCGGAATCAACCTTATCTCAGGCTAAAAACGCGTTTTACGCATTGTGCCATAACTTTGCAGGAAAGCTTCAGAACATGAAATTTTCACCTCCCACTATAGCAGAAATGGTCTTTCTAGTACTTGCACATCAAATCTAAGCTGTCTGAAGTGTTTTTCCGAAGTTATTAACATTTTTATGTTTGGCGTTCCGGAATTGACCTTATGTGAAGCTGAAAACGCGTTTTCTGCATTGTGACATAACTTTGCAGGGAAGCTTCAGAACATGAAATTTTCACGACCCACGATAGCAGAAAGGGTCTTTCTAGTAGTTGCACATCAAATCGAAACTGTTTGAATTGTTTTTCCAAAGTTATCAACATTTTTATGTTTGGCGTTCTGGAACCCACCTTATCTCAGGCTGAAAACGCGTTTTCTGCATTGTGCCATAAATTTGCAGGGAAGCTTCAGAACATGAAATTTCTACATCCCAATATAGCAGAAAGGGTCTTTCTAGTAGTTGCACATCAAATCGAAGCTGTTTGAATTGTTTTTCCAAAGTTATCAACACTTTTATGTTTGGTGTTCCGGAATCAACCTTATCTTAGGTTGAAAACGCGTTTTACGCATTGTGCCATAACTTTGCAGGAAAGCTTCAGAACATGAAATTTTCAACTCCCACTATAGCAGAAAGGGTCTTTCTAGTAGTTGCACATCAAATCTAAGCTGTCTAAAGAGTTTTTCCCAAATTTTCAATATTTTTATGTTTGGCATTCCGGAATCGACCTTATCTCAATCTGAAAACCATTTTCCTGCATTGTGGCATAACTTTGCAGGGAAGCTTCAGAACATCGACTTTTCAACTCCCACAATGGCAGAAATGGTCTTTCTAGTAGTTGCACATCAAATCTAAGCTGTCTGAAGTGTTTTTCCAGAATTATTAACATGTTTATGTTTGGCGTTCCGGAATCGACCTTATCTCAGGCTGAAAACGCGTTTTACGCATTGTGCCATAACTTTGGTGGGAAGCTTCATATCATCGAATATTCACCACCCACTATATCAGAAAGGGTCTTTCTAGTAGTTGCACATCAAATCTAAGCTGTCTAAAGAGTTTTTCCAAAGTTATCAAAATTTTTAAGTTTGGCATTCCGGAATCGACCTTATGTGATGCTGAAAACTCGTTTTCTGCATTGTGCCATAACTTTGCAGGGAAGCTTCAGAACATGAAATTTTCACCTCCCACTACAGCAGAAATGGTCTTTCTAGTACTTGCACATCAAATCTAAGCTGTCTGAAGTGTTTTTCGGAAGTTATTAACATTTTTATGTTTGGCGTTCCGGAATTGACCTTATGTGAGGCTGAAAACGCGTTTTCTGCATTGTGACATAACTTTGCAGGGAAGCTTCAGAACATGAAATTTCCACGACCCACGATAGTAGAAAGGGTCTTTCTAGTAGTTGCACATCAAATCGAAGCTGTTTGAATTGTTTTTCCAAAGTTATCAACATTTTTATGTTTGGCGTTCTGGAACCAACCTTATCTCAGGCTGAAAACGCGTTTTCTGCATTGTGCCATAACTTTGCAGGAAAGCTTCAGAACATCGAATTTTCACCTCCCACAATGGCAGAAATGGTCTTTCTAGTAGTTGCACATCAAATCTAAGCTGTCTGAAGTGTTTTTCCAGAATTATGAACATGTTTATGTTTGGCGTTCCGGAATTGACCTTATCTCAGTCTGAAATCGCGTTTTACGCATTGTGCCATAACTTTGCATAAAGCTTCAGAACATGAAATGTTCACCTCCCACTATAGCAGAAAGGGTCTTTCAAGTAGTTGCAGATCAAATCTAAGCTGTCTGAAATGTTTTTTCCAAAGTTATCAACATTTTTATGTTTGGCGTTCTGGAACCCACCTTATCTCAGTCTGAAAATGTGTTTTCTGCATTGTGCCCTATCTTTGCAGGGAAGTTTCAGAACATGAAATTTTCACCTCCCGCTATAATAGAGAGGGTCTTTCTAGTAGTTGCACATCGAATCTAAGCTGTCTGAAATGTTTTTCCAAAGTTATCAACATTTTTATGTTTGGCGTTCTGGAACCCACCTTATCTCAGTCTGAAAACGTGTTTTTTGCATTGTGCCATAACTTTGCAGGGATGCCACATAACACGAAATTTTCACCTGCCGCTGTAGTAGAAAGGGTCGTTTTAGTAGTTGCACATCAAATCCAAGCTGTCTGAAGTGGCTTTCCAAAGTTATCAACATTTTTATGTTTGGAGTTCCGGAATCAACCTTATCTCAGGCTGAACACCCGTTTTCTTCATTGTGCCATAACTTTGCAGGGATGCATCAGAACATGACATTTTAAACTTCCACTATAGCAGAAAGGGTCTTTCTAGTAGTTGCACATCAAATCTAAGCTGTCTGAAGTGTTTTTCCAAAGTTATCAACATTTTTATGTTTGGCGTTCCGGAATCAACCTTATCTCAGGCTGAAAACGCGTTTTCTGCATTGTGCCATAACTTTGCAAGGAAGCTTCAGAACATGAAATTTTATAATTGCGCTATAGCAGAAAAGGTCTTTCTAGTAGGTGTACATAAAATCTAAGGTCTCTGAAGTGTTTTTCCAAAGTTATCCACATTTTAATGTTTGGCGTTCCGGAATCGACCTTATCTCAGGCTGAAAACGCGTTTTACGCATTGTGCCATAACTTTGCATAAAGCTTCAGAACATGAAATGTTCACCTCCCACGATAGCAGAAAGGGTCTTTCTAGTAGTTGCAGATCAAAACTAAGCTGTCTGAAATGTTTTTCCAAAGTTATCAACAGTTTTATGTTTGGCATTCCGGAATCGACCTTATCTCAGGCTGTAAACGCGTTTTACGAATGGTGCCATAACTTTGCTGGGAAGCTTCAGAACATCAAATTTTCACCTCCCACAATAGCAGAAACGGTCTTTCTAGTAGTTGCACATCAAATCTAAGCTGTCTGAAGTGTTTTTCCAAAGTTATCTACATTTTTATGTTTGGTGTTCCGGAATCGAACTTATCTCAGGCTGAAAACGTGTTTTCTGCATTGTGCCATAGCTTTGCAGGGAAGCTTCAGAACATGAAATTTCCACATCCCACTATAGCAGAAAGGGTCTTTCTAGTAGTTGCACATTAAAGCTAAGAGGTCTGAAGTGTTTTTCCAAACTTATCAACATTTTTATGTTTGGCGTTCCGGAACCCATCTTATCTCAGGCTGAAAACGCGTTTTCTGCATTGTGCGATACCTTTGCAGGGAAGCTTCAGAACATGAAATTTTCACCTCCCACTATAGCAGAAAGGGTCTTTCCAGTAGTTGCACATCAAATGTAAGCGGTCTGAAGTGTATTTCAAAAGTTATCAACTTTTTTATGTTTGACGTTCCTGAATCGACCTTATCACAGGCTGAAAACGCGTTTTACGCATTGTGCCATAACTTTGCCGTGAAGCTTCAGAACATGAAATTTTCACCTCCCACAATGGCAGAAAGGGTCTTTCTAGTAATTGCAAATCAAATCTAAGCTGTCTGAAGTGTTTTTCCAAAGTTATCAACATTTTTATGTTTGGCGTTCCGGAATCGACTTTATCTCAGGCTGAAAACGTGTTTTACGCATTGTGCCATAACTTTGCATAAAGCTTCAGAACATTACATTTTCACATCCCACTATAGCAGAAAGGGTCTTTCTCGTAGTTGCACGCCAAATCTAAGCTGACAGATGTGTTTTTCCGAAGTTATCAACATTTTTATGTTTGGCGTTCCGGAATCGACCTTATATCAGGCTGAAAACGCCTTTTTTGCATTGTGCCATAACTTTGCAGGGAAGCTTCAGAACATGAAATTTTCAACTCCCACTACAGCAGAAAGGGTCTTTCTAGTAGTTGCACGTCAAATATATGCTGTCTGAAGTGTTTTTCCGAAGTTATCAACATTTTTATGTTTGGCGTTCCGGAACCCACCTTATCTCACTCTGTAAACATGTTTTCTGCATTGTGCCATACCTTTGGAGGAAAGCTTCAGAACATGACATTTTCAAATCCCACTATAGCAGAAAAGGTCTTTCTAGTAATTGCACATCAAATCTAAGCTGTCTGATGTGTTTTTCCAAAGTTATCAACATTTTTTATGTTTGGCATTCCAGAATCGACCTTATCTCTGGCTGAAAACGCGTTTTACTCATTGTGCCATAACTTTGCATAAAGCTTCAGAACATGAAATTTTCACCTCCCACTATAGCAGAAAGGGTCTTTCTCATAGTTGCACATCAAATCTAATCTGTCTGAAGTGTTTTTCCAAAGTTATCATATTTTTTTGTTTGGCGTTCTGGAACCCATCTTATCTCAGGCTGAAAAGGCGTTTTCTGCATTGTGCCATAACTTTGCAGGGAAGCTTCAGAACATGAAATTTTCAACTCCGACTATAGCAGAAAGGGTCTTTCGAGTAGTTGCATGTCAAATCTAAGCTGTCTGATGTGTTTTTCCAAAGTTATCAACATTTTTTATGTTTGGCATTCCAGAATCGACCTTATCTCTGGCTGAAAACGCGTTTTCTGCATTGTGATATAACTTTGCAGGGAAGCTTCAGAACATGAAATTTTAACCTGCCACTATAGCAGAAAAGGTCCTTCTAGTAGTTGCACATCAAATCTAACCTGTCTGAAGTGTTTTTCCAAATTAATCAACATTCTTATGTTTGGCGTACCGGAATCAACCTTATCTCAGGCTGAAAACGCGTTTTCTGCATTGTGTCATCATTTTGCAGGAAAGATGCAGAATATGAAATTTTCACCTCTCACTATAGCAGAAAGGGTCTTTCTAGTAGTTGCACAACAAATCTAAGCTGTCTGAAGTGTTTTTCGAAAGTTATCAACATTTTTATGTTTGGCGTTCCGGATCGCACCTTATTGAAAACGCCTTTTTTGCATTGTGCCATAACTTTGCAGGGAAGCTTCAGAACATGAAATTTTCAACTCCCACTACAGCAGAAAGGGTCTTTCTAGTAGTTGCACGTCAAATATATGCTGTCTGAAGTGTTTTTCCGAAGTTATCAACATTTTTATGTTTGGCGTTCCGGAATTGACCTTATGTGAGGCTGAAAACGCGTTTTCTGCATTGTGCCATAACTTTGCAGGGATGCATCAGAAAATGACATTTTAAAGTTCCACAATAGCAGAAAAGGTCTTTATAGTAGTTGCATATCAAATCTAAGCTGCCTGAAGTGTTTTTCCAAAGTTATTAACACTTTTATGTTTGGCGTTCCGGAACCCACCTTATCTCAGGCTGAACACCTGTTTTCTGCATTGTGCCATAACTTTGCAGGGAAGCTTCAGAACATGAAATTTTCATATCCCACTATAGCAGAAAGGGTCTTTCTCGTAGTTGCACATCAAATATAAGCTGTCTGAAGTGTTTTTCCAAAGTTATCAACATTTTTATGTTTAGCGTTCCGGAATCCACCTTATCTCAGGCTGAAAACGTGTTTTCTGCATTGTGCCATAACTTTGCAGGGAAGCTTCAGAACATGAAATTTCCACATCCCAGTATAGCAGAATATGTCTTTCTAGTAGTTGCACATCAAATCTTAGCTGTCTGAAGTGTTCTTCCAAAGTTCTCAACATTTTTATGTTTGGCGTTCTGAAATCAACCTCATCTCAGGCTGAAAATGCGTTTTCTGCATTGTGCCATAACATTGCAGGGAAGCTTCAGAGCATGAAATTTTAACATCCCACTGTAGCAGAAAGGGTCTTTCTAGTAGTTTCACATGAAATCTAAAATGTCTGAAGTGTTTTTCCAAAGTTTTCAACATTTTTTTGTTTGGCCTTCGGGAACCCACCTTATCTCAGGCTGAAAACGCGTTTTACGCATTGTGCCATAACTTTGCATAAAGCTTTAGAACATGAAATTTTCACCTCCCACTATAGCAGAAAGGGTCTTTCTAGTAGTTGCACATCAAATCTAAGCTGTCTGAAGTGTTTTTCCAAACTTTTCAACATTTTTATGTTTGGCGTTCCGGAACCCACCTTATCTCAGGCTGAACACCCGTTTTCTGCATTGTGCCATAACTTTGCAGGGAAGCTTCAGAACATGAAATTTTCATATCCCACTATGGCAGAAAGGGTCTTTCTCGTAGTTGCACATCAAATCTAAGCTGTCTGAAGTGTTTTTCCAAAGTTATCAACATTTTTATGTTTGGCGTTCCGGAATCCACCTTATCTCAGGCTGAAAACGCGTTTTCTGCATTGTGCCATAACATTGCAGGGAAGCTTCAGAACATGAAATGTTCTCCTCCCACCATAGCTGAAAGGGTCTTTCTCATAGTTGCAGATCAAATCTACGCTGTCTGAAGTGTTTGTCCGAAGTTATCAACATTCTTATGTTTGGCGTTCCGGAATCAACCATATCTCAGGCTGAAAACGTGTTTTCTGCATTGTGCCATAACTTTGCAGGGAAGCTTCAGAACATGAAGTTTCCAGATCCCAGTATAGCAGAATATGTCTTTCTAGTAGTTGCACATCAAATCTTAGCTGTCTGAAGTGTTCTTCCAAAGTTCTCAACATTTTTATGTTTGGCGTTCTGAAATCAACCTCATCTCAGGCTGAAAACGCGTTTCCTGCATTGTGGCATAACTTTGCAGGGAAGCTTCAGAACATGAAATTTTCACCTCCCACTACAGCAGAAAGGGTCTTTCTAGCAGTTTCACATGAAATCTAAGCTGTCTGAAATGTTTTTCCAAAGTTTTCAACATTTTTTTGTTTGGCCTTCGGGAACCCACCTTATCTCAGGCTGAAAACGCGTTTTACGCATTGTGCCATAACTTTGCATAAAGCTTTAGAACATGAAATTTTCACCTCCCACTATAGCAGAAAGGGTCTTTCTAGTAGTTGCACATCAAATCTAAGCTGTCTGAAGTGTTTTTCCAAAATTATCAACACTTTTATTTTTGGCGTTCCAGAATCGACCTTATCTCAGCCTGAAAACGCGTTTTACGCATGGTGCCATAACTTTGCAGGGAAGCTTCAGAACATCAAATTTTCACCTCCCACAATGGCAGAAAGGGTCTTTCTAATAGTTGCACATCAAATCTAAGCTGTCTTAAATGTTTTTCCAAAGTTATCAACATTTTTATGTTTGGCGTTCTGGAACCCACCTTATCTCAGGCTGAAAACGCGTTTTCTGCATTGTGCCATAACTTTGCAGGGAAGCTTCAGAATGTGATATTTTAACCTCCCGCTATTGCAGAAAGGGTCTGTCTTGTAGTTGCACATCAAATCTAAGCTGTCTTAAATGTTTTTCCAAAGTTATCAACATTTTTATGTTTGGCGTTCCGGAACCCACCTTATCTCAGGCTGAAAACGCGTTTTACGCATTGTCCCATAACTTTGCATCAAGCTTCAGAACATGAAATTTTCACCTCCCACGATAGCAGAAAGGGTCTTTCTAGTAGTTGCAGATCAAAACTAAGCTGTCTGAAATGTTTTTCCAAAGTTATCTACATTTTTATGTTTGGCGTTTCGGAATCGAACTTATCTCAGGCTGAAAACGTGTTTTACGCATGGTGCCATAACTTTGCTGGGAAGATTCAGAACATCAAATTTTCACCTCCCACAATAGCAGAAACGGTCTTTCTAGTAGTTGCACATTAAAGCTAAGCTGTCTGAAGTGTTTTTCCAAACTTATCAACATTTTTATGCTTGGCGTTCCGAAACCCATCTTATCTCAGGCTGAAAACACGTTTTACGCATTGTTCCATAACTTTGCCGTGAAGCTTCAGAACATGAAATTTTCACCTCCCACAATGGCAGAAAGGGTCTTTCTAGTATTTGCAAATCAAATGTAAGCTGTCTGAAGTGTTTTTCCAAAGTTATCAACACTTTTATGTTTGGCGTTCCGGAATCGACCTTATCTCAGGCTGAAAACGCGTTTTACGCATTGTGCCACAACTTTGCATAAAGCTTCAGAACATGAAATTTTCACCTCCCTCTATAGCAGAAAGTGTCTTTCTAGTAGTTTCACGTGAATTCTAAGCTGTCTGAAGTGTTTTTCCAAAGTTATCAACATTTTTATGTTTGGCGTTCCGGAATCGACTTTATCTCAGGCTGAAAACGTGTTTTCCGCATTGTGCCATAACTTTTCAAGGAAGCTTCAGAACATGAAATTTTAAACTTCCACCATTGCAGAAAAGGTCTTTCTGGTAGTTGCACATCAAATCTAAGCTGTCTGAAGTGTTTTTCGCAACTTTTCAACATTTTTATGTTTGGCGTTCGGGAACCCACCTTATCTCAAGCTGAAAACGCGTTTTACGCATTGTGCCATAACTTTGCAGGGAAGCCTCAGAACAAGAAATTTTCACCTACCGCTATAGTAGAAAGGGCCTTTCTAGTAGTTGCACATCAAATCTAAGCTGTCTGAAGTGTCTTTAATAAGTTATCAACATTTTTATGTTTGGCATTCCAGAATCGACCTTATCTCTGGCTGAAAACGCGTTTTCTGCATTGTGCCACAACTTTGCAGGGAAACTTCAGAACATGAAATTTTCACCTCCCACAATAGCATATAGGGTCTTTCTAATAGTTGCACATCAAATCGAAGCTGTCTGAAGTGTTTTTCCAAAGTTATCAACATTTTTATGTTTGGCGTTCCGGAATCGACCTTATCTCAGGCTGAAAACGTGTTTAACGCATTGTTCCATAACTTTGCAGGGAAGCTTCAGAACATGAAATTTTCACCTCCCACAATGGCAGAAAGGGTCTTTCTAGTAGTTGCACATCAAATCTAAGCTGTCTGAAGAGTTTTTGCAAAATTATCAACATTTTCATATTTGGCGTTCCGGAATCGACCTTATCTCAGGCTGAAAATGTGTTTTACGCATTGTGCCATAACTTTGCATGGAAGCTTCAGAACATCGAATTTTCAACTCCCACTATAGCAGAAAGAGTCTTTCAAGTAGTTGCAGATCAAATCTAAGCTGTCTGAAATGTTTTTCCAAAGTTATCAACATTTTTATGTTTGGCGTTCTGGACCCCACCTTATCTCAGTCTGAAAACGTGTTTTTTGCATTGTGCCATAACTTTGCAGGGAAGCCTCAGAACATGAAATTTCCACCTGCCGCTATAGTAGAAAGGGTCTTTGTAGTAGTTGCTCATCGAATCTAAGCTGTCTTAAGTGTCTTTTCGAAGTTATCAACACTTTTATGTTTGGCGTTCCAGAATCGACCTTATCTCAGCCTGAAAACGCGTTTTACGCATGGTGCCATAACTTTGCAGGGAAGCTTCAGAATATGATATTTTAACCTCCCGCTATTGCAGAAAGGGTCTGTCTTGTAGTTGCACATCAAATCTAAGCTGTCTGAAGTGTTTTTCCAAAGTTATCAACATTTTTATGTTTGGCGTTCCGGAACCCACCTTATCTCAGGCTGAAAACGCGTTTTCTCCATTGTGCCATAACTTTGCAGGGAAGCTTCAGAACATGAAATTTTCACCTCCCACTATAGCAGAAAGGGTCTTTCTAGTAGTTGCAGATCAAAACTAAGCTGTCTGAAATGTTTTTCCAAAGTTATCAACAGTTTTATGCTTGGCATTCCGGAATCGACCTTATCTCAGGCTGTAAACGCGTTTTACGCATGGTGCCATAACTTTGCTGGGAAGATTCAGAACATCAAATTTTCACCTCCCACAATAGCAGAAACGGTCTTTCTAGTAGTTGCACTTCAAATCTAAGCTGTCTGAAGTGTTTTTCCAAAGTTATATACATTTTTATGTTTGGCGTTTCGGAATCGAACTTATCTCAGGCTGAAAACGTGTTTTCTGCATTGTGCCATAACTTTGTAGGGAAGCTTCAGAACATGAAATTTTCACATCCCACTATAGCAGAAAGGGTCTTTCTAGTAGTTGCACATTAAAGCTAAGCTGTCTGAAGTGTTTTTCCAAACTTATCAACATTTTTATGCTTGGCGTTCCGAAACCCATCTTATCTCAGGCTGAAAACGTGTTTTACGCATTGTTCGATAACTTTGCCGTGAAGCTTCAGAACATGAAATTTTCACCTCCCACAATGGCAGAAAGGGTCTTTCTAGTAGTTGCAAATCAAATGTAAGCTGTCTGAAGTGTTTTTCCAAAGTTATCAAAACTTTTATGTTTGGCGTTCCGGAATCGACCTTATCTCAGGCTGAAAACGCGTTTTACGCATTGTGCCACAACTTTGCATTAAGCTTCAGAACATGAAATTTTCACCTCCCTCTATAGCAGAAAGGGTCTTTCTAGTAGTTTCACGTGAATTCTAAGCTGTCTGAAGTGTTTTTCCAAAGTTATCAACATTTTTACGTTTGGCGTTCCGGAATCGACTTTATCTCAGGCTGAAAACGTGTTTTCCGCATTGTGCCATAACTTTGCCGTGAAGCTTCAGAACATGAAATTTTCACCTCCCACAATGGCAGAAAGGGTCTTTCTAGTAGTTGCACATCAAATCTAAGCTGTCTGAAGTGTTTTTCCAAACTTTTCAACATTTTTATGTTTGGCGTTCGGGAACCCACCTTATCTCAAGCTGAAAACGCGTTTTCTGCATTGTGCCATAACTTTGCAGGAAACTTCAGAATATGAAATTTTAACCTCCCACTATTGCAGAAAGGGTCTGTCTTGTTGTTGCACATCAAATCTAAGCTGTCTGATGTGTTTTTCCAAAGTTATCAACATTTTCATGTTTGGCGTTCCGGAATCGACCTTATCTCTGGCTGAAAACGCGTTTTACGCATTGTGCCATAACTTTGCAGGAAACTTCAGAATATGAAATTTTAACCTCCCACTATTGCAGAAAGGGTCTGTCTTGTTGTTGCACATCAAATCTAAGCTGTCTGAAGTGTTTTTCCAAAGTTATCAACATTTTTATGTTTGGCGTTCCGGAACCCACCTTATCTCAGGCTGAAAACGCGTTTTCTCCATTGTGCCATAACTTTGCAGGGAAGCTTCAGAACATGAAATTTTCACCTCCCACTATAGCAGAAAGGGTCTTTCTAGTAGTTGCAGATCAAAACTAAGCTGTCTGAAATGTTTTTCCAAAGTTATCAACAGTTTTATGCTTGGCATTCCGGAATCGACCTTATCTCAGGCTGTAAACGCGTTTTACGCATGGTGCCATAACTTTGCTGGGAAGATTCAGAACATCAAATTTTCACCTCCCACAATAGCAGAAACGGTCTTTCTAGTAGTTGCACTTCAAATCTAAGCTGTCTGAAGTGTTTTTCCAAAGTTATCTACATTTTTATGTTTGGCGTTTCGGAATCGAACTTATCTCAGGCTGAAAACGTGTTTTCTGCATTGTGCCATAACTTTGTAGGGAAGCTTCAGAACATGAAATTTTCACATCCCACTATAGCAGAAAGGGTCTTTCTAGTAGTTGCACATTAAAGCTGAGCTGTCTGAAGTGTTTTTCCAAACTTATCAACATTTTTATGCTTGGCGTTCCGAAACCCATCTTATCTCAGGCTGAAAACGTGTTATACGCATTGTTCGATAACTTTGCCGTGAAGCTTCAGAACATGAAATTTTCACCTCCCACAATGGCAGAAAGGGTCTTTCTAGTAGTTGCAAATCAAATGTAAGCTGTCTGAAGTGTTTTTCCAAAGTTATCAAAACTTTTATGTTTGGCGTTCCGGAATCGACCTTATCTCAGGCTGAAAACGCGTTTTACGCATTGTGCCACAACTTTGCATTAAGCTTCAGAACATGAACTTTTCACCTCCCTCTATAGCAGAAAGGGTCTTTCTAGTAGTTTCACGTGAATTTTAAGCTGTCTGAAGTGTTTTTCCAAAGTTATCAACATTTTTACGTTTGGCGTTCCGGAATCGACTTTATCTCAGGCTGAAAACGTGTTTTCCGCATTGTGCCATAACTTTGCCGTGAAGCTTCAGAACATGAAATTTTCACCTCCCACAATGGCAGAAAGGGTCTTTCTAGTAGTTGCACATCAAATCTAAGCTGTCTGAAGTGTTTTTCCAAACTTTTCAACATTTTTATGTTTGGCGTTCGGGAACCCACCTTATCTCAAGCTGAAAACGCGTTTTCTGCATTGTGCCATAACTTTGCAGGAAACTTCAGAATATGAAATTTTAACCTCCCACTATTGCAGAAAGGGTCTGTCTTGTTGTTGCACATCAAATCTAAGCTGTCTGATGTGTTTTTCCAAAGTTATCAACATTTTCATGTTTGGCGTTCCGGAATCGACCTTATCTCAGGCTGAAAACGCGTTTTACGCATTGTGCCATAACTTTGCAGGAAACTTCAGAATATGAAATTTTAACCTCCCACTATTGCAGAAAGGGTCTGTCTTGTTGTTGCACATCAAATCTAAGCTGTCTGATGTGTTTTTCCAAAGTTATCAACATTTTCATGTTTGGCGTTCCGGAATCGACCTTATCTCAGGCTGAAAACGCGTTTTACGCATTGTGCCATAACTTTGCATAAAGCTTCAGAACATGAAATTTTCACCTCCCACTATAGCAGAAAGGGTCTTTCGAGTAGTTGCAGATCAAATCTAAGCTGTCTGAAATGTTTTTCCAAAGTTATCAACATTTTTATGTTTGCCGTTCTGGAACCCACCTTATCTCAGTCTGAAAACGTGTTTTCTGCATTGTGCCATAACTTTGCAGGGAAGCCTCAGAACAAGAAATTTTCACCTACCGCTATAGTAGAAAGGGCCTTTCTAGTAGTTGCAAATCAAATGTAAGCTGTCTGAAGTGTTTTTCCAAAGTTATCAACACTTTTATGTTTGGCGTTCCGGAATCGACCTTATCTCAGGCTGAAAACGCGTTTTACGCATTGTGCCACAACTTTGCATAAAGCTTCAGAACATGAAATTTTCACCTCCCTCTATAGCAGAAAGGGTCTTTCTAGTAGTTTCACATGAATTCTAAGCTGTCTGAAGTGTTTTTCCAAAGTTATCAACATTTTTATGTTTGGCGTTCCGGAATCGACCTTATCTCAGGCTGAAAACGCGTTTTACGCATTGTGCCATAACTTTGCATAAAGCTTCAGAACATTACATTTTCACATCCCACTAAAGCAGAAAGGGTCTTTCTAGTAGTTGCACATCAAATCTAAGCTGTCTGAAGTGTATTTCAAAAGTTATCATATTTTTTATGTTTGGCGTTCCTGAATCGACCTTATCTCAGGCTGAAAACGTGTATTCTGCATTGTGCCATAACATTGCAGGGAAGCCTCAGAACAAGAAATTTTCACCTACCGCTATAGTAGAAAGGGCCTTTCGAGTAGTTGCACATCAAATCTAAGCTGTCTGAAGTGTCTTTAATAAGTTATCAACATTTTTATGTTTGGCGTTCTGGAACCCACCTCATCTCTGGCTGAAAACGCGTTTTCTGCATTGTGCCACATCTTTGCAGGGAAACTTCAGAACATGAAATTTTCACCTCCCACAATAGCATATAGGGTGTTTCTAATAGTTGCACATCAAATCTAAGCTGTCTGAAGTGTTTTTCCAAAGTTATCAACATTTTTATGTTTGGCGTTCCGGAATCGACCTTATCTCAGGCTGAAAACGCGTTTTACGCATTGTGCCATAACTTTGCATAAAGCTTCAGAACATTACATTTTCACATCCCACTAAAGCAGAAAGGGTCTTTCTAGTAGTTGCACATCAAATCTAAGCTGTCTGAAGTGTATTTCAAAAGTTATCATATTTTTTATGTTTGGCGTTCCTGAATCGACCTTATCTCAGGCTGAAAACGTGTTTAACGCATTGTTCCATAACTTTGCAGGGAAGCTTCAGAACATGAAATTTTCACCTCCCACAATGGCAGAAAGGGTCTTTCTAGTAGTTGCACATCAAATCTAAGCTGTCTGAAATGTTTTTCCAAAGTTATCAACATTTTTATGTTTGGCGTTCTGGACCCCACCTTATCTCAGTCTGAAAACGTGTTTTTTGCATTGTGCCATAACTTTGCAGGGAAGCCTCAGAACATGAAATTTCCACCTGCCGCTATAGTAGAAAGGGTCTTTCTAGTAGTTGCTCATCGAATCTAAGCTGTCTTAAGTGTCTTTTCGAAGTTATCAACACTTTTATGTTTGGCGTTCCAGAATCGACCTTATCTCAGCCTGAAAACGCGTTTTACGCATGGTGCCATAACTTTGCAGGGAAGCTTCAAAACATCACATTTTCACCTCCCACAATGGCAGTCAGGGTCTTTCTAGTAGTTGCACATCAAATCTAAGCTGTCTGAAATGTTTTTCCAAAGTTATCAACATTTTTATGTATGGCGTTCTGGAACCCACCTTATCTCAGGCTGAAAACGCGTTTTCTGCATTGTGCCATAACTTTGCAGGGAAGCTTCAGAACATGAAATTTTCACCTCCCACTATAGCAGAAAGTGTCTTTCTAGTAGTTGCACATCAAATCTAAGCTGTCTGAAGTGTATTTCAAAAGTTATCAACTTTTTTATGTTTGGCGTTCCTGAATCAACCTTATCTCAGGCTGAAATGCGTTTAACGCATTGTTCCATAAATTTGCAGGGAAGCTTCAGAACATTGAATTTTCAACTCCCACTATAGCAGAAAGGGACTTTCTAGTAGTTGCACATCAAAGCTAAGCTGTCTGAAGTGTTTTTCCAAAGTTATCAACATTTTTATGTTTGGTGTACCGGAATCGACCTTATCTCAGGCTGAAAACGCGTTTTCTGCATTGTGCCATAACTTTGCAAGGAAGCTTCAAAATATGAAATTTTAAACTTGCGCTATAGCAGAAAAGGTCTTTCTAGTAGTTGTACATCAAATCTAAGCTGTCTGAAGTGTTTTTCCAAAGTTATCAATATTTTTATGTTTGGCGTTCCGGAATCGACCTTATCTCAGGCTGAAAACGCGTTTCCTGGATTGTTGCATTACTTTGCAGGGATGCTTCAGAACATGAAATGTTCGCCACCCACTATAGCAGATAGGGTCTTTCGAGGAGTTGCACATCAAATCTAAGCTGTCTGAAGTGTTTTTCCAAAGTTATCAACATTTTTATGTTTGGCGTTCTGGAACCCACCTTATCTCAGGCTGAAAATGCGTTTTACATATTTTGCCATAACTTTGCAGGGAAGCTTCAGAACATTAAATTTTCAACTCCCACTATAGCAGAAAGGGTCTTTCTAGTAGTTGCACATCAAATCTAAGCTGTCTGAAGTGTTTTTCCAAAGTTATCAACATTCTTATGTTTGGCGTTCCGGAATCAACCTTATCTCAGACTGAAAACGTGTTTTCTGCATTGTGCCATAACTTTGCAGGGAAACTTCAGAACATGAAATTTTCACGTCCAACTATAGCAGAAAGGTTCTTTCTAGTAGTTGCACATCAAATCTAAGCTGTCTGAAGTGTTTTTCCAAAGTTATCAACATTTTTATGTTTGGCGTTCTGTAACCCACCTTATCTCAGGCTGAAAACGCGTTTTCTGCATTGTGCCGTAACTTTGCAGGGAGACTTCAGAACATGAAATTTTCTCCTCCCACTATAGCAGAAAGGGTATTTCTAGTAGTTGCACATCAAATCTTAGCAGTCTGAAGTGTTTTTCCAAAGTTCTGAACATTTTTATGTTTGGCGTTCTGAAATCAATCTTATCTCAGGCTGAAAACGCGTTTTACGTACTGTGCCATAACTTTGCAGGGAAGCTTCAGAACATGAAATTTTAACCTCCCACTATAGCAGAAAGGGTCTTTCTAGTATTTGCACATCAAATCTAAGCTGTCGAAAGTGTTTTTCCAAAGTTATCAACATTTTTATTTTTGGCGTTTCGGAAGCGAACTTATCTCCGGATGAAAACGCGTTTTCTGCATTGTGCCATAACTTTGCAGGGAAGCTTCAGAACATGAAATATTAACCTCCCACTATAGCAGAAAATGTCATTCGAGAAGTTGCACATAAAATCTAAGCTGTCTTGAAGTGTTTTTCTGAAGTTATCAACATTTTTATGTTTGGCGTTCCGGAACCCACCTAATCTCAGCCTGAAAACGCGTTTTACATATTTTGCCATAACTTTGCAGGGAAGCTTCAGAACATGAAATTTTAACATCCCACTATGGCAGAAAGGGTCTTTCTAGTATTTGCACATCAAATCTAAGCTGTCTGAAGTGTTTTTCCAAAGTTATCAACATTTTTATGTTTGGCGTTCTGTAACCCACCTTATCTCAGGCTGAAAACGCGTTTTCTGCATTGTGCCGTAACTTTGCAGGGAGACTTCAGAACATGAAATTTTCTCTTCCCACTATAGCAGAAAGGGTATTTCTAGTAGTTGCACATCAAATCTTAGCAGTCTGAAGTGTTTTTCCAAAGTTCTGAACATTTTTATGTTTGGCGTTCTGAAATCAATCTTATCTCAGGCTGAAAACGCGTTTTACGTACTGTGCCATAACTTTGCAGGGAAGCTTCAGAACATGAAATTTTAACCTCCCACTATAGCAGAAAGGGTCTTTCTAGTAGTGGCACATCAAATCTAAACTGTCGAAAGTGTTTTTCCAAAGTTATCAACATTTTTATTTTTGGCGTTTCGGAAGCGAACTTATCTCCGGATGAAAACGCATTTTCTGCATTGTGCCATAACTTTGCAGGGAAGCTTCAGAACATGAAATTTTAACTTCCCACTATAGCAGAAAAGGTCATTCGAGAAGTTGCACATAAAATCTAAGCTGTCTTGAAGTGTTTTTCTGAAGTTATCAATATTTTTATGTTTGGCGTTCCGGAACCCACCTTATCTCAGCCTGAAAACGCGTTTTACATATTTTGCCATAACTTTGCAGGGAAGCTTCAGAACATGAAATTTTAACATCCCACAATGGCAGAAAGGGTCTTTCTAGTAGTTGCACATCAAATCTAAGCTGTCTGAAGTGTTTTTCCAAAGTTATCAATATTTTTATGTTTGGCGTTTCGGAATCGACCTTATCTCAGGCTGAAAACGCATTTCCTACATTGTGGCATAACTTTGCAGGGAAGCTTCAGAACATGAAATTTTCACCTCCCACTGTAGCTAAAAGGGTCTTTCTAATAGTTGCACATCAAATCTAAGCTGTCTGAAGTGTTTTTCCAAAGTTATCAACATTTTTATGTTTGGCGTTCTGGAACCCACCTAATCTCGGGCTGAAAACGCGTTTCCTGCATTGTTGCATAACTTTGCAGGGATGCTTCACAACATGAAATGTTCGCCTCCCACTAGAGCAGATAGGGTCTTTCGAGGAGTTGCACATCAAATCTAAGCTGTCTGAAGTGTTTTTCCAAAGTTATCAACATTTTTATGTTTGGCGTTCTGGAACCCACCTTATCTCAGGCTGAAAACGCGTTTTCTGCATTGTGCCATAACTTTGCAGGGAAGCTTCAGAACATGAAATTTTCACCTCCCACTATAGCAGAAAGTGTCTTTCTAGTAGTTGCACATAAAATCTAAGTCGTCTGAAGTGTTTTTCCAAAGTTATCATCATTCTTATGTTTGGCGTTCCGGAATCAACCTTATCTCAGGCTGAAAACGCGTTTTCTGCACTGTGCCATAACTTTGCAGGGAAGCTTCAGAACATGAAATTTTCACCTCCCACTATATCAGAAAGGGTATTTCTAATAGTTACACATCAAATCTAAGCTGACTGACGTGTTTTTCCGAAGTTATTAACATTTTTATGTTTGGCGTTCCGGAATCGACCTTATCTCAGGCTGAAAACGCCTTTTACACATTGTTTCATAACTTTGCCGGGAAGGTTGAGAACATCAAATTTTCACCTCCCACTATAGCAGAAAGGGTTTTTCTAGTAGTTGCATATCAAATCTAAGCTGTCTGAAGTGTTTTTCCAAAGTTATCAACATTTTTATGTTTGGCGTGCCGGAACCCACCTTATCTCAGGCTGTGAGCGCGTTTTCTGCAATGTGGCATAACTTTGGAGGAAAGCTTCAGAACATGAAATTTTCAATTCCCATTATAGCAGAAAGGGTCTTTCTCGTACTTGCACATCAAATCTTAGCTGTCTGAAGTGTTTTTTGAAAGTTTTCAACATTTTTATGTTTGGCATTCCTGAATCGACCTTATCTGAGGCTGAAAATGCGTTTTCTGCAATGTGCCATAACTTTGCAGGGAAGTTTCAGAACATGACATTTTCAACTCCCACTATAGCAGAATGGGTCTTTCTAGTAGTTGCACATCAAATCTAAGCTGTCTGAAGTGTTTTTCCAAATTTATCAAAATTTTTATGTTTGGCATTCCGGAATCGACCTTATCTCAGGATGAAAACGCGTTTTCTGCATTGTGCCGTAACTTTGCAGGGAAGCTTCAGAACATGACATTTTCACCTCCCACTATAGCAGAAAGGGTCTTTCTAGTAGTTGCACATCAAATCTAAGCTGTCTGAAGTGTTTTTCCAAAGTTATCAATATTTTTATGTTTGGCGTTTCGGAATCGACCTTATCTCAGGCTGAAAACGGATTTCCTGCATTGTGGCATAACTTTGCAGGGAAGCTTCAGAACATGAAATTTTCACCTCCCACTGTAGCTAAAAGGGTCTTTCTAGTAGTTGCACATCAAATCTAAGCTGTCTGAAGTGTTTTTCCAAAGTTATCAACATTTTTATTTTTGGCGTTCTGGAACCCACCTAATCTCTGGCTGAAAACGCGTTTCCTGCATTGTTGCATAACTTTGCAGGGATGCTTCCGAACATGAAATGTTCGCCTCCCACTACAGCAGAAAGGGTCTTTCTAGTAGTTGCATGTCAAATCTAAGCTGTCTGAAGTGTTTTTCCAAAGTTATCAACATTTTTATGTTTGGCGTTCTGGAACCCACCTAATCTCAGGCTGAAAACGCGTTTTCTGCACTGTGCCATAACTTTGCAGGGAAGCTTCAGAACATGAAATTTTCACCTCCCACTATATCAGAAAGGGTATTTCTAATAGTTGCACATCAAATCGAAGTTGTCTGAAGTGTTTTTCCAAAGTTATCAACATTCTTATGTTTGGCGTTCCGGAATCAACCTTATCGCAGACTGAAAACGTGTTTTCTGCATTGTGCCATAACTTTGCAGGGAAACTTCAGAACATGAAATTTTCACGTCCAACTATAGCAGAAAGGTTCTTTCTAGTAGTTGCACATCAAATCTAAGCTGTCTGAAGTGTTTTTCCAAAGTTATCAATATTTTTATGTTTGGCTTTCCGGAATCGACCTTATCTCAGGCTGAAAACGCGTTTCCTGCATTGTGGCATAACTTTGCAGGGATGCTTCAGAACATGAAATTTTCACCTCCCACTGTAGCAGAAAGGGTCTTTCGAGTAGTTGCACATCAAATCGAAGCTGACTGATGTGTTTTTCCGAAGTTATTAACGTTTTTATGTTTGGCGTTCCGGAATCGACCTTATCTCAGGCTGAAAACGCCTTTTACACATTGTTTCATAACTTTGCCGGAAAGGTTGAGAACATCAAATTTTCACCTCCCACTATAGCAGAAAGGGTCTTTCTAGTAGTTGCACATCAAATCTAAGCTGTCTGAAGTGTTTTTCCAAAGTTATCAACATTTTTATGTTTGGCATTCCGGAACCCACCTTATCTCAGGCTGTGAGCGCGTATTCTGCATTGTGGCATAACTTTGGAGGAAAACTTCAGAACATGGAATTTTCAATTCCCATTATAGCAGAAATGGTCTTTCTCGTACTTGCACATCAAATCTAAGCTGTCTGAAGTGTTTTTTCAAAGTTATCATATTTTTATGTTTGGCGTTCCGGAATCGACCTTATCTCAGGCTGAAAACGTGTTTTCTGCAATGTGCCATAACTTTGCAGGGAAGCTTCAGAACATGAAATTTTCAACTCCCACTACAGCAGAAATGGTCTTTCTCGTAGTTGCATGTCAAATCTAAGCTGTCTGAAGTGTTTTTCCAAAGTTATCAACATTTTTATGTTTGGCATTCCAGAATCGACCTCATCTCAGGATGAAAACGCGTTTTCTGCATTGTGCCACAACTTTGCAGGGAAACATCAGAACATGAAATTTTCACCTCCCACTATAGCAGAAAGGGTCTTTCTAGTAGTTGCACATCAAATCTAAGCTGTCTGAAGTGTTTTTTCAAAGTTATCATATTTTTATGTTTGGCGTTCCGGAATTGACCTTGTCTCATGCTGAAAACGCGTTTTCTGCATTGTGCGATAACTTTGCAAGGAAGCTTCAGAACATCACATTTCAACATCCCACTATAGCAGAAAGGGTCTTTCTAGTAGTTGCACATCAAATCTAAGCTGTTTGAAGTGTTGTTCGAAAGTTATCAACATTTTTATGTTTGGCGTTCCGGAATCGACCTTATCTCAGGCTGATAACGCGATTTACGCATTCTGCCATAACTTTGCAGGGAAGCTTCTGAACATGAAATTTTCAAATCCCACTATAGCAGAAACGGTCTTTCTAGTAGTTGTACATCAAATCTAAGCTGTCTGAAGTGTTTTTCGAAAGTTATCAACATTTTTATGTTTGGCGTTCCGGATCCCACCTTATCTCAGGCTGAAAAGTGTTTTTGTGCATTGTGCCATAACTTTTCAGGGAAGCTTCAGAACATGAAATTTTAACCTCCCACTACAGCAGAAAGGGTCTTTCTAGTAGTTGCACGTCAAATCTAAGCTGTCTGAAGTGTTTTTCGAAAGTTATCAACATTTTTATGTTTGGCATTCCAGAATCGACCTTATCTCTGGCTGAAAACGCGTTTTCTGCATTGTGCCACAACTTTACAGGGAAACTTCAGAACATGAAATTTTCACCTCCCACTATAGCAGAAAGGGTCTTTCTAGTAGTTGCACATCAAATCTAAGCTGTCTGAAGTGTTTTTTAAAAGTTATCATATTTTTATGTTTGGCGTTCCGTAATTGATCTTGTCTCATGCTGAAAACGCGTTTTCTGCATTGTGCCATAACTTTGCAGGGAAGTTTCAGAACATGACATTTCAACATCCCACTATAGCAGAAAGGGTCTTTCTAGTAGTTGCACATCAAATCTAAGCTGTTTGAAGTGTTTTTCGAAAGTTATCAACATTCTTATGTTTGGCGTTCCGGAATCGACCTTATCTCAGGCTGATAACGCGATTTACGCATTCGGCCATAACTTTGCAGGGAAGCTTCTGAACATGAAATTTTCAAATCCCACTATAGCAGAAAGGGTCTCTCTAGTAGTTGCACATCAAATCTAAGCTGTCTGAAGTGTTTTTCCAAAGTTATCAACATTTTTATGTTTGGCGTTCTGGAACCCACCTAATCTCAGGCTGAAAATGCGTTTTACACAATTTGCCATAACTTTGCAGGAAAGCTTCAGAACATGAAATTTTTACCTCCCACTAAAGCAGAAAGGGTCTTTCTAGTAGTTACGCATCAAATCTAAGCTGTCTGAAGTGTTTTTCCAAAGTTATCAACATTTTTATGTTTGGCGTTCTGAAATCAACCTCATCTCAGGCTGAAAACGCGTTTCCTGCATTGTGTCATAACTTTGCAGCGAAGCTTCAGAACTTGAAATTTTCACCTCCCACTATAGCAGAGAGGGTCTTTCTCGTAGTTGCACATCAAATCTAAGCTGTCTGAAGTGTTTTTCCAAAGTTATCAATATTTTTATGTTTGGCGTTCCGGAATCGACCTTATCTCAGGCTGAAAACGCGTTTCCTGCATTGTTGCATAACTTTGCAGGGATGCTTCAGAACATGAAATGTTCGCCACCCACTATAGCAGATAGGGTCTTTCTAGTAGTTGCACATCAAATCTAAGCTGTTTGAAGTGTTTTTCCAAAGTTAACACCATTCTTATGTTTGGCGTTCCAGAAACAACCTTATCTCAGGCTGAAAATGCGTTTTACACAATTTGCAATAACTTTGCAGGAAAGCTTCAGAACATGAAATTTTTACCTCCCACTATACCAGAAAGGGTCTTTCTAGTAGTTGCACATCAAATCTAAGCTGTCTGAAGTGTTTTTCCAAAGTTATCAACATTTTTATGTTTGGTGTTCTGGAACCCACCTTATCTCAGGCAGAAAACGCGTTTTCTGCATTGTGCCATAACTTTGCAGGGAGACTTCAGAACATGAAATTTTCTCCTCCCACAATAGCAAAAAGGGTCTTTCTAGTAGTTACACATCAAATCTAAGCTGTCTGAAGTGTTTTTCAAAAGTTATCAACATTTTTATGTTTGGCGTTCCGGAACCCACCTTATCTCAGCCTGAAAACGCGTTTTACATATTTTGCCATAACTTTGCAGGGAAGCTTCAGAACATGAAATTTTCAACTCCCACTATAGCAGAAAGGGTCTTTCTAGTAGTTGCACATCAAATCTAAGCTGTCTGAAGTGTTTTTCCAAAGTTATCAATATTTTTATGTTTGGCTTTCCGGAATCGACCTTATCTCAGGCTGAAAACGCGTTTTCTGCATTGTGCCATAACTTTGCAGGGAAGCTTCAGAACATGAAATTTTCACTTCCCACTATAGCAGAAAGTGTCTTTCTAGTAGTTGCACATCAAATCTAAGCTGTTTGAAGTGTTTTTCCAAAGTTAACACCATTCTTATGTTTGGCGTTCCAGAAACAACCTTATCTCAGGCTGAAAATGCGTTTTATACAATTTGCAATAACTTTGCAGGAAAGCTTCAGAACATGAAATTTTTACCTCCCATTATAGCAGAAAGGGTCTTTCTAGTAGTTGCACATCAAATCTAAGCTGTCTGAAGTGTTTTTCCAAAGTTATCAACATTTTTATGTTTGGCGTTCTGGAACCCACCTTATCTCAGGCTGAAAACGTGTTTTCTGCATTGTGCCATAACTTTGCAGGGAGACTTCAGAACATGAAATTTTCTCCTCCCACAATAGCAGAAAGGGTCTTTCTAGTAGTTGCACATCAAATCTAAGCTGTCTGAAGTGTTTTTCAAAAGTTATCAACATTTTTATGTTTGGCGTTCCGGAACCCACCTTATCTCAGCCTGAAAACGCGTTTTACATATTTTGCCATAACTTTGCAGGGAAGCTTCAGAACATGAAATTTTCAACTCCCACTATAGCAGAAAGGGTCTTTCTAGTAGTTGCACATCAAATCTAAGCTGTCTGAAGTGTCTTTCCAAAGTTATCAACATTTTTATTTTTGGCGTTCTGGAACCCACCTTATCTCAGGCTGAAAACGCGTTTTCTGCACTGTGCCATAACTTTGCAGGGAAGCTTCAGAACATGAAATTTTCACCTCCCACTATATCAGAAAGGGTATTTCTAATAGTTGCACATCAAATCTAAGCTGTCTGAAGTGTTTTTCCAAAGTTATCAACATTCTTATGTTTGGCGTTCCGGAATCAACCTTATCGCAGACTGAAAACGTGTTTTCTGCATTGTGCCATAACTTTGCAGGGAAACTTCAGAACATGAAATTTTCACGTCCAACTATAGCAGAAAGGTTCTTTCTAGTAGTTGCACATCAAATCTAAGCTGTCTGAAGTGTTTTTCCAAAGTTATCAATATTTTTATGTTTGGCTTTCCGGAATCGACCTTATCTCAGGCTGAAAACGCGTTTCCTGCATCGTGGCATAACTTTGCAGGGATGCTTCAGAACATGAAATTTTCACCTCCCACTGTAGCAGAAAGGGTCTTTCGAGTAGTTGCACATCAAATCGAAGCTGACTGATGTGTTTTTCCGAAGTTATTAACGTTTTTATGTTTGGCGTTCCGGAATCGACCTTATCTCAGGCTGAAAACGCCTTTTACACATTGTTTCATAACTTTGCCGGGAAGGTTGAGAACATCAAATTTTCACCTCCCACTATAGCAGAAAGGGTCTTTCTAGTAGTTGCACATCAAATCTAAGCTGTCTGAAGTGTTTTTCCAAAGTTATCAACATTTTTATGTTTGGCATTCCGGAACCCACCTTATCTCAGGCTGTGAGCGCGTATTCTGCATTGTGGCATAACTTTGGAGGAAAACTTCAGAACATGAAATTTTCAATTCCCATTATAGCAGAAATGGTCTTTCTCGTACTTGCAGATCAAATCTAAGCTGTCTGAAGTGTTTTTCCAAAGTTATCAACATTTTTATGTTTGGCATTCCAGAATCGACCTCATCTCAGGCTGAAAACGCGTTTTCTGCATTGTGCCACAACTTTGCAGGGAAACATCAGAACATGAAATTTTCACCTCCCACTATAGCAGAAAGGGTCTTTCTAGTAGTTGCACATCAAATCTAAGCTGTCTGAAGTGTTTTTTCAAAGTTATCATATTTTTATGTTTGGCGTTCCGGAATTGACCTTGTCTCATGCTGAAAACGCGTTTTCTGCATTGTGCGATAACTTTGCAGGGAAGCTTCAGAACATGACATTTCAACATCCCACTATAGCAGAAAGGGTCTTTCTAGTAGTTGCACATCAAATCTAAGCTGTTTGAAGTGTTGTTCGAAAGTTATCAACATTTTTATGTTTGGCGTTCCGGAATCGACCTTATCTCAGGCTGATAACGCGATTTACGCATTCTGCCATAACTTTGCAGGGAAGCTTCTGAACATGAAATTTTCAAATCCCACTATAGCAGAAAGGGTCTTTCTAGTAGTTGTACATCAAATCTAAGCTGTCTGAAGTGTTTTTCGAAAGTTATCAACATTTTTATGTGTTGCGTTCCGGAATCAACCTTATCTCAGGCTGAAAACGCGTTTTCTGCATTGTGCCATAACTTTGCAGGGAAGCTTCAGAACATGAAATTTTCACCTCCCACTATAGCAGAAATGGTTTTTCTAGTAGTTGCACATCAAATCTAAGCGGTCTGATGTGTTGTTCCAAAGTTATCAACAATTTTATGTTTGGCGTTCCGGATCCCACCTTATCTCAGGCTGAAAAGTGTTTTTGTGCATTGTGCCATAACTTTTCAGGGAAGCTTCAGAACATGAAATTTTAACCTCCCACTACAGCAGAAAGGGTCTTTCTAGTAGTTGCACGTCAAATCTAAGCTGTCTGAAGTGTTTTTCGAAAGTTATCAACATTTTTATGTTTGGCATTCCAGAATCGACCTTATCTCTGGCTGAAAACGCGTTTTCTGCATTGTGCCACAACTTTACAGGGAAACTTCAGAACATGAAATTTTCACCTCCCACAAGAGCAGAAAGGGTCTTTCTAGTAGTTGCACATCAAATCTAAGCTGTCTGAAGTGTTTTTTAAAAGTTATCATATTTTTATGTTTGGCGTTCCGTAATTGACCTTGTCTCATGCTGAAAACGCGTTTTCTGCATTGTGCCATAACTTTGCAGGGAAGTTTCAGAACATGACATTTCAACATCCCACTATAGCAGAAAGGGTCTTTCTAGTAGTTGCACATCAAATCTAAGCTGTTTGAAGTGTTTTTCGAAAGTTATCAACATTCTTATGTTTGGCGTTCCGGAATCGACCTTATCTCAGGCTGATAACGCGATTTACGCATTCGGCCATAACTTTGCAGGGAAGCTTCTGAACATGAAATTTTCAAATCCCACTATAGCAGAAAGGGTCTCTCTGGTAGTTGCACATCAAATCTAAGCTGTCTGAAGTGTTTTTCCAAAGTTATCAACATTTTTATGTTTGGCGTTCTGGAACCCACCTAATCTCAGGCTGAAAATGCGTTTTACACAATTTGCCATAACTTTGCAGGAAAGCTTCAGAACATGAAATTTTTACCTCCCACTAAAGCAGAAAGGGTCTTTCTAGTAGTTACGCATCAAATCTAAGCTGTCTGAAGTGTTTTTCCAAAGTTATCAACATTTTTATGTTTGGCGTTCTGAAATCAACCTCATCTCAGGCTGAAAACGCGTTTCCTGCATTGTGTCATAACTTTGCAGCGAAGCTTCAGAACTTGAAATTTTCACCTCCCACTATAGCAGAGAGGGTCTTTCTCGTAGTTGCACATCAAATCTAAGCTGTCTGAAGTGTTTTTCCAAAGTTATCAATATTTTTATGTTTGGCGTTCCGGAATCGACCTTATCTCAGGCTGAAAACGCGTTTCCTGCATTGTTGCATAACTTTGCAGGGATGCTTCAGAACATGAAATGTTCGCCACCCACTATAGCAGATAGGGTCTTTCTAGTAGTTGCACATCAAATCTAAGCTGTTTGAAGTGTTTTTCCAAAGTTAACACCATTCTTATGTTTGGCGTTCCAGAAACAACCTTATCTCAGGCTGAAAATGCGTTTTACACAATTTGCAATAACTTTGCAGGAAAGCTTCAGAACATGAAATTTTTACCTCCCACTATACCAGAAAGGGTCTTTCTAGTAGTTGCACATCAAATCTAAGCTGTCTGAAGTGTTTTTCCAAAGTTATCAACATTTTTATGTTTGGTGTTCTGGAACCCACCTTATCTCAGGCAGAAAACGCGTTTTCTGCATTGTGCCATAACTTTGCAGGGAGACTTCAGAACATGAAATTTTCTCCTCCCACAATAGCAGAAAGGGTCTTTCTAGTAGTTGCACATCAAATCTAAGCTGTCTGAAGTGTTTTTCAAAAGTTATCAACATTTTTATGTTTGGCGTTCCGGAACCCACCTTATCTCAGCCTGAAAACGCGTTTTACATATTTTGCCATAACTTTGCAGGGAAGCTTCAGAACATGAAATTTTCAACTCCCACTATAGCAGAAAGGGTCTTTCTAGTAGTTGCACATCAAATCTAAGCTGTCTGAAGTGTTTTTCCAAAGTTATCAACATTTTTATGTTTGGCGTTCTGGAACCCACCTAATCTCAGGCTGAAAACGCGTTTTCTGCATTGTGCCATAGCTTTGCAGGGAAACTTCAGAACATTAAATTTTCACGTCCAACTATAGCAGAAAGGTTCTTTCTAGTAGTTGCACATCAAATCTAAGCTGTTTGAAGTGTTTTTCCAAAGTTAACACCATTTTTATGTTTGGCGTTCCAGAAACAACCTTATCTCAGGCTCAAAACGCGTTTTGCGCAATTTGCCATAACTTTGCAGGAAAGCCTCAGAACATGAAATTTTCACCTCCCACTATAGCAGAAAGGGTCTTTCTAGTAGTTGCACATCAAATCTAAGCTGTCTGAAGTGTTTTTCCAAAGTTATCAACATTTTTATGTTTGGCGTTCTGGAACCCACCTTATCTCAGGCTGAAAACGTGTTTTCTGCATTGTGCCATAACTTTGCAGGGAGACTTCAGAACATGAAATTTTCTCCTCCCACAATAGCAGAAAGGGTCTTTCTAGTAGTTGCACATCAAATCTAAGCTGTCTGAAGTGTTTTTCAAAAGTTATCAACATTTTTATGTTTGGCGTTCCGGAACCCACCTTATCTCAGGCTGAAAATGCGTTTTATACAATTTGCAATAACTTTGCAGGAAAGCTTCAGAACATGAAATTTTTACCTCCCACTATAGCAGAAAGGGTCTTTCTAGTAGTTGCACATCAAATCTAAGCTGTCTGAAGTGTTTTTCCAAAGTTATCAACATTTTTATGTTTGGCGTTCTGGAACCCACCTTATCTCAGGCTGTAAACGTGTTTTCTGCAATGTGCCATAACTTTGCAGGGAGACTTCAGAACATGAAATTTTCTCCTCCCACAATAGCAGAAAGGGTCTTTCTAGTAGTTGCACATCAAATCTAAGCTGTCTGAAGTGTTTTTCAAAAGTTATCAACATTTTTATGTTTGGCGTTCCGGAACCCACCTTATCTCAGCCTGAAAACGCGTTTTACATATTTTGCCATAACTTTGCAGGGAAGCTTCAGAACATGAAATTTTCAACTCCCACTATAGCAGAAAGGGTCTTTCTAGTAGTTGCACATCAAATCTAAGCTGTCTGAAGTGTTTTTCCAAAGTTATCAATATTTTTATGTTTGGCTTTCCGGAACTGACCTTATCTCAGGCTGAAAACGCGTTTCCTGCATTGTGGCATAACTTTGCAGGGATGCTTCAGAACATGAAATTTTTACCTCCCACTATAGCAGAAAGGGTCTTTCTAGTAGTTGCACATCAAATCTAAGCTGTCTGAAGTGTTTTTCCAAAGTTATCAACATTTTTATGTTTGGCGTTCTGGAACCCACCTTATCTCAGGCTGTAAACGTGTTTTCTGCAATGTGCCATAACTTTGCAGGGAGACTTCAGAACATGAAATTTTCTCCTCCCACAATAGCAGAAAGGGTCTTTCTAGTAGTTGCACATCAAATCTAAGCTGTCTGAAGTGTTTTTCAAAAGTTATCAACATTTTTATGTTTGGCGTTCCGGAACCCACCTTATCTCAGCCTGAAAACGCGTTTTACATATTTTGCCATAACTTTGCAGGGAAGCTTCAGAACATGAAATTTTCAACTCCCACTATAGCAGAAAGGGTCTTTCTAGTAGTTGCACATCAAATCTAAGCTGTCTGAAGTGTTTTTCCAAAGTTATCAATATTTTTATGTTTGGCTTTCCGGAACTGACCTTATCTCAGGCTGAAAACGCGTTTCCTGCATTGTGGCATAACTTTGCAGGGATGCTTCAGAACATGAAATTTTCACCTCCCACTGCAGCAGAAAGGGTCTTTCTAGTAGTTGCACATCAAATCTAAGCTGTCTGAAGTGTTTTTCCAAAGTTATCAACATTTTTATGTTTGGCGTTCTGGAACCCACCTAATCTCAGGCTGAAAACGTGTTTTCTGCATTGTGCCTTAGCTTTGCAGGGAAACTTCAGAACATGAAATTTTCACGTCCAACTATAGCAGAAATGTTCTTTCTAGTGGTTGCACATCAAATCTAAGCTGTTTGAAGTGTTTTTCCAAAGTTAACACCATTTTTATGTTTGGCGTTCCAGAAACAACCTTATCTCAGGCTGAAAACGCGTTTTGCGCAATTTGCCATAACTTTGCAGGAAAGCCTCAGAACATGAAATTTTCACCTCCCACTATAGCAGAAAGGGTCTTTCTAGTAGTTGCACATCAAATCTAAGCTGTCTGAAGTGTTTTTCCAAAGTTATCAACATTTTTATTTTTGGCGTTCTGGAACCCACCTTATCTCAGGCTGAAAACGCGTTTTCTGCATTGTGCCATAACTTTGCAGGGAGACTTCAGAACATGAAATGTTCGCCTCCCACTATAGCAGATAGGGTCTTTCTAGTAGTTGCACATCAAATCTAAGTTGTCTGAAGTGTTTTTCCAAAGTTATCAACATTCTTATGTTTGTCGTTCCGGAATCAACCTTATCTCAAGCTGAAAACGTGTTTTGTGCATTGTGCCATAACTTTGCAGGGAAGCCTCAGAACATGAAATTTTCACCTGTCGCTATAGTAGAAAGGGTCTTTATAGTAGTTGCACATCAAGTCTAAGCTGTCTGAAGTGTTTTTCCAAAGTTATCAACATTTTTATGTTTGGCGTTCCGGAATCAACCTTATCACAGCCTGAAAACGCGTTTTCTGCTTTGTGCCATAACTTTGCAGGGAAGCATCAGAATATGAAATTTTCAACTCCCAATATTGCTGAAAGAGTCTGTCTTGTAGTTGAACATCAAAACTAAGCTTTCTGAAGTGTTTTTCCAAAGTTATCAACATTTTTATGTTTGGCGTTCCGGAATCGACCTTATCTGAAGCTGAAAACGCGTTTTACGCATTGTGCCATAACTTTGCAGGGAAGCTTCAGAACATCGAATTTTCACCACCCACTATAGCAGAAATGGTCTTTCTAGTAGTTGCACATCAAATCTAAGCTGTTTGAAGTGTTTTTCCAAAGTTATCAACATTTTTATGTTTGGCGTTCAGGAATCGACCTTATCTCAGGCTGAAAACGCGATTTACGCATTCTGCCATAACTTTGCAGGGAATCTTCAGAACATGAAATTTTCATATTCCGCTATAGCAGAAAGGGTCTTTCTAGTAGTTGCACATCAAATCTAAGCTGTCTGAAGTGTTTTTCCAAAGTTATCAACATTTTTATGTTTGGCGTTCCGGAATCGACCTTGTCTCATGCTGAAAACGCGTTTTCTGCATTGTGCCATAACTTTGCAGGGAAGCTTCAGAACATGACATTTAAACATCCCACTATAGCAGAAAGGGTCTTTCTAGTAGTTGCACATCAAATCTAAGCTGTTTGAAGTGTTTTTCCAAAGTTATCAACATTTTTATGTTTGGCGTTCCGGAATCGACCTTATCTCAGGCTGAAAACGCGTTTTCTGCAATGTGCCATAACTTTGCAGGGAAGCTTCAGAACATTAAATTTTCAACTTCCACTATAGCAGAAAGGCTTTTTCTTGTAGTTGCACATCAAATCTAAGCTGTCTGAAGTGTTTTTCCGAAGTTATTAACATTTTTATGTTTGGCGGTCCGGAATTGACCTTATGTGAGGCTGAAAACGCGTTTTCTGCATTGTGCCATAACTTTGCAGGGAAGCTTCCGAACATGAAATTTTCAACTCCCACTATAGCAGAAAGACTTTTTCCAGTAGTTGCACATCAAATCTAAGCTGTCTGAAGTGTTTTTCCAAAGTTATCAACATTTTTATGTTTGGCTTTCCGGAATCGACCTTATCTCAGGCTGAAAACGCGTTTTCTGCAATGTGCCATAACTTTGCAGGGAAGCTTCAGAACATGAAATTTTCAACTCCCACTATGGCAGAAAGGCTTTTTCCAGTAGTTGCACATCAAATCTAAGCTGTCTGAAGTGTTTTTCCAAAGTTATCAACATTTTTATGTTTGGCTTTCTGGAATCCACCTTATCTCAGGCTGTAAAAGCGTTTTCTGCATTGTGCCATAACTTTGCAGGGAAGCTTCAGAACATGACATTTAAACATCCCACTATAGCAGAAAGGGTTTTTCTAGTAGTTGCACATCAAATCTAAGCTCTTTGAAGTGTTTTTCGAAAGTTATCAACATTTTTATATTTGGCGTTCCTGAATCGACCTTATCTCAGGCTGAAAACACGTTTTCTGCATTGTGCCATAACTTTGCAGGGAAACTTCAGAACATGACATTTTCACCTCCCACTATAGCATAAAGGGTCTCTCTAGTAGTTGCACATCAAATCTAAGCTGTCTGAAGTGTTTTTCCGAAGTTATTAACATTTTTATGTTTGGCGGTCCGGAATTGACCTTATCTCAGGCTGAAAACGCGTTTTACGCATTGTGCCATAACTTTGCAGGGAAGCTTCAGAACATCGAATTTTCACCACCCACTATTGCAGAAAGGGTCTTTCTAGTAATGGCTCATCAAAGCTAAGCTGTCTGAAGTGTTTTTCCAAACTTATCTACATTTTTATGTTTGGCGTTCTGGAACCCATCTTATCTCAGGCTGAAAACGCATTTTCTGCATTGTGCCACAACTTTGCAGGAAAGCTTCAGAACATGAAATATTCACATGCCACTATAGCAGAAAGGGTCTTTCTAGTAGTTGCACATCAAATCTAAGCTGTTTGAAGTGTTTTTCCAAAGTTATCAACATTTTTATGTTTGGCCTTCAGGAATCGACCTTATCTCAGGCTGAAAACGCGATTTACGCATTCTGCCATAACTTTGCAGGGAATCTTCAGAACATGAAATTTTCATATTCCGCTATAGCAGAAAGGGTCTTTCTAGTAGTTGCACATCAAATCTAAGCTGTCTGAAGTGTTTTTCCAAAGTTATCAACATTTTTATGTTTGGCGTTCCGGAATCGACCTTATCTCATGCTGAAAACGCGTTTTCTGCATTGTGCCATAACTTTGCAGGGAAGCTTCAGAACATGACATTTAAACATCCCACGATAGCAGAAAGGGTCTTTCTAGTAGTTGCACATCAAATCTAAGCTGTTTGAAGTGTTTTTCCAAAGTTATCAACATTTTTATGTTTGGCGTTCCGGAATCGACCTTATCTCAGGCTGAAAATGCGTTTTCTGCAATGTGCCATAACTTTGCAGGGAAGCTTCAGAACATTAAATTTTCAACTTCCACTATAGCAGAAAGGCTTTTTCTTGTAGTTGCACATCAAATCTAAGCTGTCTGAAGTGTTTTTCCGGAGTTATTAACATTTTTATGTTTGGCGGTCCGGAATTGACCTTATGTGAGGCTGAAAACGCGTTTTCTGCATTGTGCCATAACTTTGCAGGGAAGCTTCGGAACATGAAATTTTCAACTCCCACTATAGCAGAAAGACTTTTTCCAGTAGTTGCACATCAAATCTAAGCTGTCTGAAGTGTTTTTCCAAAGTTATCAACATTTTTATGTTTGGCTTTCCGGAATCGACCTTATATCAGGCTGAAAACGCGTTTTCTGCAATGTGCCATAACTTTGCAGGGAAGCTTCAGAACATGAAATTTTCAACTCCCACTATGGCAGAAAGGCTTTTTCCAGTAGTTGCACATCAAATCTAAGCTGTCTGAAGTGTTTTTCCAAAGTTATCAACATTTTTATGTTTGGCTTTCCGGAATCCACCTTATCTCAGGCTGTAAAAGCGTTTTCTGCATTGTGCCATAACTTTGCAGGGAAGCTTCAGAACATGACATTTAAACATCCCACTATAGCAGAAATGGTTTTTCTAGTAGTTGCACATCAAATCTAAGCTCTTTGAAGTGTTTTTCGAAAGTTATCAACATTTTTATATTTGGCGTTCCTGAATCGACCTTATCTCAGGCTGAAAACACGTTTTCTGCATTGTGCCATAACTTTGCAGGGAAACTTCAGAACATGACATTTTCACCTCCCACTATAGCATAAAGGGTCTCTCTAGTAGTTGCACATCAAATCTAAGCTGTCTGAAGTGTTTTTCCGAAGTTATTAACATTTTTATGTTTGGCGGTCCGGAATTGACCTTATGTGAGGCTGAAAACGCGTTTTCTGCATTGTGCCATAACTTTGCAGGGAAGCTTCCGAACATGAAATTTTCAACTCCCACTATAGCAGAAAGACTTTTTCCAGTAGTTGCACATCAAATCTAAGCTGTCTGAAGTGTTTTTCCAAAGTTATCAACATTTTTATGTTTGGCTTACCGGAATCGACCTTATCTCAGGCTGAAAACGCGTTTTCTGCAATGTGCCATAACTTTGCAGGGAAGCTTCAGAACATGAAATTTTCAACTCCCACTATAGCAGAAAGGCTTTTTCCAGTAGTTGCAGATCAAATCTAAGCTGTCTGAAGTGTTTTTCCAAAGTTATCAACATTTTTATGTTTGGCTTTCCGGAATCCACCTTATCTCAGGCTGTAAAAGCGTTTTCTGCATTGTGCCATAACTTTGCAGGGAAGCTTCAGAACATGACATTTAAACATCCCACTATAGCAGAAAGGCTTTTTCTAGTAGTTGCACATCAAATCTAAGCTGTTTGTAGTGTTTTTCGAAAGTTATCAACATTGTTATATTTGGCGTTCCTGAATCGACCTTATCTCAGGCTGAAAACACGTTTTCTGCATTGTGCCATAACTTTGCAGGGAAGCTTCAGAACATGAAATTTTCAACTCCCACTACAGCAGAAAGGGTCTTTCTAGTAGTTGCACGTCAAATCTAAGCTGTCTGAAGTGTTTTTCCAAAGTTATCAACATTTTTATGTTTGGCATTACAGAATCGACCTTATCTCTGGCTGAAAACGCGTTTTCTTCATTGTGCAATAACTTTGCAGGGAAACTTCAGAACATGAAATTTTCACCTCCTACTATAGCAGAAAGGGTCTCTCTAGTAGTTGCACATCAAATCTAAGCTGTCTGAAGTGTTTTTCCGAAGTTATTAACATTTTTATGTTTGGCGTTCCGGAATTGACCTTATGTGAGGCTGAAAACGCGTTTTCTGCATTGTGCCATAACTTTGCAGGGAAGCTTCAGAACATGAAATTTTCAACTCCCACTATAGCAGAAAGGCTTTTTCCAGTCGTTGCACATCAAATCTAAGCTGTCTGAAGTGTTTTTCCAAAGTTATCAACATTTTTATGTTTGGCGTTCCGGAATTGACCTTATGTGAGGCTGAACACGAGTTTTCTGCATTGTGCCATAACTTTGCAGGGAAGCTTAAGAACATGAAATTTTAACCTCCCACTATAGCAGAATGCGTCTTTCTAGTAGGTGCACATCAAATATTAGCTGTCTGATGTGTTTTTCCAAAGTTATCAACATTTTTATGTTTGGCGTTTCGGAATCGACCTTATCTCAGCCTGAAATCGCGCTTTACATATTTTGCCATAACTTTGCAGGGAAGCTACAGAACATGACATTTTCACCTCCCACTATAGCAGAAAGGGTTTTTCTAGTAGTTGCACATCAAATCTAAGCTGTCTGAAGTGTTGTTCCAAAGTTATCAACATTTTTATGTTTGGTGTTCTGGAACCCACCTTATCTCAGGCTAAAAACGCGTTTTCTGGATAGTGCCATAACTTTGCAGGGAGACTTCAGAACATGAAAGTTTAACATCCCACTATAGCAGAATGGGTTTTTCTAGTAGTTGCACGTCAAATCTAAGCTGTCTGAAGTGTTTTTCCAAAGTTATCAACATTCTTATGTTTGGCGTTCCGGAATCAACCTTATCTCAGGCTGAAAACGCGTTTTACGCATTGTGGCATAACTTGCAGGGAAGCTTCAGAACATGAAATTTTCTCCTCCCACTATAGCAGAAAGGGTCTTTCTAATAGTTGCACATCAAATCTAAGCTGTCTGAAGTGTTTTTCGAAAGTTATCAACATTTTTATGTTTGGCGTTCCGGAACCCACCTTATCTCAGCCTGAAAACGCGTTTTACATATTTTGCCATAACTTTGCAGGGAAGCTTCAGAACATGAAATGTTCGCCTCCCACTATAGCAGATAGGGTCTTTCTAGTAGTTGCACATCAAATCTAAGCTGACTGAAGTGTTTTTCGAAAGTTTTCAACATTTTTTTGTTTGGTGTTCCTGAATCGACCTTATCTCAGGCCTAAAATGCGTTTTCTGCATTGTGCCATAACTTTGCAGGGCAGCTTCAGAACATGAAATTTTCACCTCCCACTATAGCAGAAAGGGTCTTTTCAGTAGTTGCACATCAAATCTAAGCTGTCTGTAGAGTTTTTCCTCAGTTATCAACATTTTTAAGTTTGGCGTTCCGGAATCGACCTTATCTCAGGCAGAAAACGCGTTTTCTGCATTGTGCCATAACTTTGCAGGGAAGCTTTAGAACATGAAATTTTCACCTCCCACTAGAGCAGAAAGGGTATTTCTAGTAGTTGCACAACAAACTAAGCTGTCTGAAGTGTTTTTCGAAAGTTATCAACATTTTTATGTTTGGCGTTCCGGAATCGACCTTATCTCAGGATGAAAAATCGTTTTCTGCATTGTCCCATAACTTTGCAGGGAAGCTTCAGAAAATGAAATTCTGACCTCCCAATATGCAAGAAAGGGTCTTTCTAGTAGTTGCACATCAAATCTAAGCTGTCTGATGTGTTTTTCCAAAGTTATCAACATTTTTATTTTGGCGTTCTGGAACCCACCTTATCTCAGGCTGAAAACGCGTTTTACGCATTGTGCCATAACTATGCAGGGAAGCTTCAGAACATGAAATTTTCACCTGCCACTATAGCAGAAATGGTCTTTCTAGTAGTTGCACATCAAATCTAAGCTGTCTGCAGTCTTTTTCCAAAGTTAGCAACATTTTTATGTATCGAGGTCCGGAATCGACCTTATCTCAGGCTGAAAACGCGTTTTTCGGAGTAAGCCATAACTTTGCAGGGAAGCTTCAGAACATGGAATTTTCACTGCCAACTATAGCAGAAAGGGTCTTTCTAGTATATGCACATCAACTCTAAGCTGTCTGAAGTGTTTTTCCAAAGTTATCAACATTTTTATGTTTGGCGTTCTGGAACCCACCTTATCTCAGGCTGAAAACGCGTTTTCTGGATAGTGCTATAACTTTGCAGGGAGACTTCAGAACATGAAAGTTTAACATCCCACTATAGCAGAATGGGTTTTTCTAGTAGTTGCACGTCAAATCTAAGCTGTCTGAAGTGTTTTTCCAAAGTTATCAACATTCTTATGTTTGGCGTTCCGGAATCAACCTTATCTCAGGCTGAAAACGCGTTTTACGCATTGTGGCATAACTTGCAGGGAAGCTTCAGAACATGAAATTTTCTCCTCCCACTATAGCAGAAAGGGTCTTTCTAATAGTTGCACATCAAATCTAAGCTGTCTGAAGTGTTTTTCGAAAGTTATCAACATTTTTATGTTTGGCGTTCCGGAACCCACCTTATCTCAGCCTGAAAACGCGTTTTACATATTTTGCCATAACTTTGCAGGGAAGCTTCAGAACATGAAATTTTAACATCCCACTATAGCAGAAAGGGTCTTTCTAGTAGTTGCACATCAAATCTAAGCTGTCTGAAGTGTTTTTCCAAAGTTATCAACATTCTTATGTTTGGAGATCCAGAATCAACCTTATCTCAGGCTGAAAACGCGTTTTACGCAATGTGCCATAACTTTGCAGGAAAGCTTCACAACAAGAAATTTTCAACTCCCACTATAGCAGAAACGGTCTTTCTAGTAGTTGCACATCAAATCTAAGCTGTCTGAAGTGTTTTTCCAAAGTTATCAATATTTTTATGTTTGGCTTTCCGGAATTGACCTTATCTCAGGCTGAACACGCATTTTCTTCATTGTGCCATAACTTTGCAAGGAAGCTTCAGAACATGAAATTTTCACCTCCCACTATAGCAGAAAGGGTCTTTCTAGTAGTTGCACATCAAATCTAAGCTGTCTGTATAGTTTTTCCTGAGTTATCAACATTTTTATGTTTGGCGTTCTGAAATCAACCTCATCTCAGGATGAAAACGCGTTTCACGCATTGTGCCATAACTTTGCAGGGAAGCTTCAGAACATGATATTTTCACCTCCCACTATAGCAGAAAGGGTCTTTCTCGTAGTTGCACATCAAATCTAAGCTGACTGAAGTGTTTTTCGAAAGTTTTCAACATTTTTTTGTTTGGTGTTCCTGAATCGACCTTATCTCAGGCCTAAAATGCGTTTTCTGCATTGTGCCATAACTTTGCAGGGCAGCTTCAGAACATGAAATTTTCACCTCCCACTATAGCAGAAAGGGTCTTTTCAGTAGTTGCACATCAAATCTAAGCTGTCTGTAGAGTTTTTCCTCAGTTATCAATATTTTTAAGTTTGGCGTTCCGGAATCGACCTTATCTCAGGCAGAAAACGCGTTTTCTGCATTGTGCCATAACTTTGCAGGGAAGCTTTAGAACATGAAATTTTCACCTCCCACTAGAGCAGAAAGGGTATTTCTAGTAGTTGCACAACAAACTAAGCTGTCTGAAGTGTTTTTCGAAAGTTATCAACATTTTTATGTTTGGCGTTCCGGAATCGACCTTATCTCAGGATGAAAAATCGTTTTCTGCATTGTCCCATAACTTTGCAGGGAAGCTTCAGAACATGAAATTCTGACCTCCCAATATGCCAGAAAGGGTCTTTCTAGTAGTTGCACATCAAATCGAAGCTGTTTGAATTGTTTTTCCAAAGTTATCAACACTTTTAAGTTTGGTTTTCCGGAATCAACCTTATCTTAGGCTGAAAACGCGTTTCCTGCATTGTGGCATAACTTTGCAGGGACGCTTCAGAACATCGAATTTTCACCTCCCACAATGGCAGAAATGGTCTTTCTAGTAGTTGCACATCAAATCGAAGCTGTCTGAAGTGTTTTTCCAGATTTATGAACATTTTTCTCTTTGGCGTTCCGGAATCGACCTTATCTCAGGTTGAAAACGCGTTTTACGCATGGTGCCATAACTTTGCAGGGAAGCTTCAGAACATCGAATTTTCACCTCCCACTATAGCAGAAAGGGTGTTTCTAGTAGTTGCACATCAAATCTAGGCTGTCTGAAGTGTTTTTCCAAAGTTATCAACATTTTTATGTTAGGCGTTTCGGAACCCACCTTATCTCAGGCTGTAAACGCTTTTTTTGCATTGTGCCATAACTTTGGAGGGAAGCTTCAGAACACAAAATTTTAACCTCCCACTATAGCAGAAAGGGTCTATCTAGTAGTTGCACATCAAATCTAAGCTGTCTAAAGAGTTTTTCCCAAGTTATCAATATTTTTATGTTTGGCGTTCCGGAATCGACCTTATCTCAATCTGAAAACGCGTTTCCTGCATTGTGGCATAACTTTGCAGGGAATCTTCAGAACATCGAATTTTCACCTCCCACAATGGCAGAAATTGTCTTTCTAGTAGTTGCACATCAAATCTAAGCTGTCTGAAGTGTTTTTCCAGAATTATGAACATGTTTATGTTTGGCGTTCCGGAATCGACCTTATCTCAGGCTGAAAACGCGTTTTACGCATTGTGCCATAACTTTGGTGGGAAGCTTCAGATCATCGAATATTCACCACCCACTATATCAGAAAGGGTCTTTCTAGTAGTTGCACATCAAATCTAAGCTTTCTAAAGAGTTTTTCCAAAGTTATCAATATTTTTATGTTTGGCGTTCCGGAATCGACCTTATCTCAGGCTGAAAACGCGTTTCCTGCATTGTGGCATAACTTTGCAGGGAAGCTTCAGAACATCGAATTTTCACCTCCCACAATGGCAGAAATGGTCTTTCTAGTAGTTGCACATCAAATCTAAGCTGTCTGAAGTGTTTTTCCAGAATTATGAACATGTTTATGTTTGGCCTTCCGGAATCGACCTTATCTCAGGCTGAAAACGCGTTTTACGCATGGTGCCATAACTTTGCAGGGAAGCTTCAGAACATCGAATTTTCACCTCCCACAATGGCAGAAACGGTCTTTCTAGTAGTTGCACATCAAATCTAAGCTGTCTGAAGTGTTTTTCCAAAGTCATCAACATTTTTATCTTTGGCGTTCCGGAACCCACCTTATCTCAGGCTGAAAACGCGTTTTCTCCATTGTGCCATAACTTTCCAGGGAAGCTTCAGAACATGAAATTTTCACCTCCCATTATAGCAGAAATGGTCTTTCTAGTACTTGCACATCAAATCTAAGCTGTCTGAAGTGTATTTCAAAAGTTATCATATTTTTTATGTTTGGCGTTCCTGAATCGACCTTATCTCAGGCTGAAAATGCGTTTTACGCATTGTGCCATAACTTTGGAGGGAACCTTCAGAACATCGAATTTTCACCACCCACTATATCAGAAAGGGTCTTTCTAGTAGTTGCACATCAAATCTAAGCAGTCTGAGGTGTTTTCCCAAAGTTATCAACATTTTTATGTTTGGCGTACCGGAATCGACCTTATCTCAGGCTGAAAACGAGTTTTCTGCATTGTGCCATAACTTTGCAGGGAAGCTTCAGAACATGAAATTTTAAACTTGCGCTATAGCAGAGAAGGTCTTTCTAGTAGTTGTACATCAAATCTAAGCTGTCTGAAGTGTTTTTCCAGAATTATGAACATGTTTATGTTTGGCGTTCCGGAATCGACCTTATTTCCGGCTGAAAACGCGTTTTACGCATTGTGCCATAACTTTGCAGGGAAGCTTCAGAGCATGACATTTTAACCTGCCACTATAGCAGAAAAGGTCATTCTAGTAGTTGCACATCAAATCTAAGCTGTCTTGAAGTGTTTTTCTGCAGTTATCAACATTTTTATGTTTGGCATTCCGGAACCCACCTTATCTCAGCCTGAAAACGCGTTTTACATATTTTGCCATAACTTTGCAGGGAAGCTTCAGAACATGAAATTTTAACATCCCACTATAGCAGCAAGGGTCTTTCTAGTAGTTGCACATCACATCTAAGCTGTCTGAGGTGTTTTTCGAAAGTTATCAACACTTTTATGTTTGGCGTTCCGAAACCCACCTTATCTCAGGATGTAAACGCGTTTTACGCATTGTGCCATAGCTTTGCATAACACTTCAGAACATGAAATTTTCACCTCCCACTATAGCAGAAAGGGTCTTTCTAGTAGTTGCACTTCAAATCTAAGCTGTCTGAAGTGTTTTTCCAAAGTTTTCAACATTTTTTTGTTTGGCCTTCGGGAACCCACCTTATCTCAGGCTGAAAACGCGTTTTACGCATTGTGCCATAACTTTGCATAAAGCTTTAGAACATGAAATTTTCACCTCCCACTATAGCAGAAAGGGTCTTTCTAGTAGTTGCACATCACATCTAAGCTGTCTGAAGTGTTTTTCGAAAGTTATCAACATTTTTATGTTTGGCGTTCCGGAACCCACCTTATCTCAGCCTGAAAACGCGTTTCCTGCATTGTGGCATAACTTTGCAGGGAAGCTTCAGAACATGAAATTTTCACCTCCCACTACAGTAGAAAGGGTCTTTCTTTTAGTTGCACATCAAATCTAAGTTGTCTGAAGTGGCTTTCCAAAGTTATCAACATTTTTATGTTTGACGTTCCTGAATCAACCTTATCTCTGGCTGAACACTCCGTTTTCTGCATTGTGCCATAACTTTGCAGGAATGCATCAGAAAATGACATTTTAAAGTTCCACAATAGCAGAAAAGGTCTTCATAGTAGTTGCACATCAAATCTAAGCTGTCTGAAGTGTTTTTCCAAAGTTATTAACACTTTTATGTTTCGCGTTCCGGAACCCACCTTGTCTCAGGCTGAAAACGCGTTTTCTCCATTGTGCCATAACTTTGCAGGGAAGCTTCAGAACATGAAATTTTCACCTCCCATTATAGCAGAAATGGTCTTTCTAGTACTTGCACATCAAATCTAAGCTGTCTGAAGTGTATTTCAAAAGTTATCATATTTTTTATGTTTGGCGTTCCTGAATCGACCTTATCTCAGGCTGAAAACGCGTTTTCGGAATTGTGCCATGACTTTGCAGGGAAGCTTCGGAACATGAAATTTTCACCTCCCACTATAGCAGAAAGGGTCTTTCTAGTAGTTGCACCATCAAAGCTAAGCTGTCTGAAGTGTTTATCCAAAGTTATCAACATTTTAATGATTGGCGTTCCGCAATCGACCTTATCTCAGGCTGAAAATGCGTTTTACGCATTGTGCCATAACTTTGGAGGGAACCTTCAGAACATCGAATTTTCACCACCCACTATATCAGAAAGGGTCTTTCTAGTAGTTGCACATCAAATCTAAGCAGTCTGAGGTGTTTTCCCAAAGTTATCAACATTTTTATGTTTGGCGTACCGGAATCGACCTTATCTCAGGCTGAAAACGAGTTTTCTGCATTGTGCCATAACTTTGCAGGGAAGCTTCAGAACATGAAATTTTAAACTTGCGCTATAGCAGAGAAGGTCTTTCTAGTAGTTGTACATCAAATCTAAGCTGTCTGAAGTGTTTCTCCAAAGTTATCAACATTTTAATGTTTGGCGTTCCGGAATCGACCTTATCTCAGGCTGAAAACGCGTTTTACGCATTGTGTCATAAGTTTGCATAAAACTTCAGAACATGAAATTTTCACCTCCCACTATAGCAGAAAGGGTCTTTCTAGTAGTTTCACATGAAATCTAAGCGGTCTGAAGTGTTTTTCCAAAGCTTTCAACATTTATATGTTTGACCTTCGGGAACCCACCTTATCTCAGGCTGAAAACGCGTTTTACGCATTGTGCCATAACTTTGCATAAAGCTTCAGAACATGAAATTTTCACCTCCCACTATAGCAGAAAGGGTCTGTCTTGTAGTTGCACATCAAATCTCAGCTGTCTGAAGTGTTTTTCCAAAGTTATCAACATTTTTATGTTTGGCGTTCCGGAATCGACCTTATCTCAGGCTGAAAACGCGTTTTACGCATTGTGCCATAACTTTGGTGGGAAGCTTCAGATCATCGAATTTTCACCACCCACTATATCAGAAAGGGTCTTTCTAGTAGTTGCACATCAAATCTAAGCAGTCTGAAGTGTTTTTCCAAAGTTATCAACATTTTTATGTTTGGCGTACCGGAATCTATCTTATCTCAGGCTGAAGACGTGTTTTCTGCATTGTGCCATAACTTTGCAGGGAAGCTTCAGAACATGAAATTTTCACATCCCACTACAGCAGAAATGGTCTTTCTAGTAGTTGCACATCAAATCTAAGCTGTCTGAAGTGTTTTTCCAAAGTTATCAACATTTTTATGTTTGGCGTTCCGGAATCGACCTTATCTCAGGCTGAAAACGCGTTTTCGGAATTGTGCCATAACTTTGCAGGGAAGCTTCGGAACATGAAATTTTCACCTCCCACTATGGCAGAAAGGGTCTTTCTAGTAGTTGCACATCAAAGCTACTCTGTCTGAAGTGTTTATCCAAAGTTATCAACATCTTTATGTTTGGCGTTCCGGAATCGACCTTATCTCAGGCTGAAAATGCGTTTTACGCATTGTGCCATAACTTTGGAGGGAAGCTTCAGAACATCGAATTTTCACCACCCTCTTTATCAGAAAGGGTCTTTCTAGTAGTTGCACATCAAATCTAAGCAGTCTGAGGTGTTTTCCCAAAGTTATCAACATTTTTATGTTTGGCGTACCGGAATCGACCTCATCTCAGGCTGAAAACGCGTTTTCTGCATTGTGCCATAACTTTGCAGGGAAGCTTCAGAACATGAAATTTTAAACTTGCGCGATAGCAGAAAAGGCCTTTTTAGTAGTTGTACATCAAATCTAAGCTGTCTGAAGTGTTTTTCCAACGTTATCAACATTTTAATGTTTGGCGTTCCGGAATTGACCTTATCTCAGGCTGAAATCGCGTTTTACGCATTGTGCCATAACTTTGCATAAAGCTTCAGAACATGAAATGTTCACCTCCCACTATAGCAGAAAGGGTCTTTCAAGTAGTTGCAGATCAAATCTAAGCTGTCTGAAATGTTTTTTCCAAAGTTATCAACATTTTTATGTTTGGCGATCTGCAACCCACCTTATCTCAGTCTGAAAATGTGTTTTCTGCTTTGTGCCCTAACTTTGCAGGGAAGTTTCAGAACATGAAATTTTCACCTCCCGCTATAATAGAAAGGGTCTTTCTAGTAGGTGCACATCGAATCTAAGCTGTCTGAAGTGTTGTTCCAAAGTTATCAACATTTTAATGTTTGGCGTTCCGGAACCCACCTTTTCTCAGGCTGAAAACGCGTTTTCTGCATTGTGCCATAACTTTGCAAGGAAGCTTCAGAACATGAAATTTTAAAATTGCGCTATAGCAGAAAAGGTCTTTCTAGTAGGTGTACATCAAATCTAAGCTGTCTGAAGTGTTTTTCCAAAGTTATCTACATTTTTATGTTTGGCGTTCTGGAACCCACCTTATCTCAGGCTGAAAACGCGTTTTCTGCAATGTGCCATAACTTTGCAGGGAAGCTTCAGAACATGAAGTTTTAACCTCCCACTATAGCAGAAAAGGTCATTCTAGTAGTTGCACATCGAATCTAAGCTGTCTTGAAGTGTTTTTCTGAAGTTATCAACATTTTTATGTTTGACGTTCCGGAACCCACCTTATCTCAGGCTGAAAACGCGTTTTCTGCATTGTGCCATAACTTTGCAAGGAAGCTTCAGAACATGAAATTTTAAAATTGCGCTATAGCAGAAAAGGTCTTTCTAGTAGGTGTACATCAAATCTAAGCTGTCTGAAGTGTTTTTCCAAAGTTATCTACATTTTTATGTTTGGCGTTCTGGAACCCACCTTATCTCAGGCTGAAAACGCGTTTTCTGCAATGTGCCATAACTTTGCAGGGAAGCTTCAGAACATGAAGTTTTAACCTCCCACTATAGCAGAAAAGGTCATTCTAGTAGTTGCACATCGAATCTAAGCTGTCTTGAAGTGTTTTTCTGAAGTTATCAACATTTTTATGTTTGACGTTCCTGAATCGACCTTATCACAGGCTGAAAACGCGTTTTACGCATTGTGCCATAACTTTGCCGTGAAGCTTCAGAACATGAAATTTTCAACTCCCACAATGGCAGAAAGGGTCTTTCTAGAAATTGCAAATCAAATCTAAGCTGTCTAAAGAGTTTTTCCAAAGTTATCAATATTTTTATGTTTGGCATTCCGGAATCGACCTTATGTGATGCTGAAAACTCGTTTTCTGCATTGTGCCATAACTTTGCAGGGAAGCTTCAGAACATGAAATTTTCACCTCCCACTACAGCAGAAATGGTCTTTCTAGTACTTGCACATCAAATCTAAGCTGTCTGAAGTGTTTTTCGGAAGTTATTAACATTTTTATGTTTGGCGTTCCGGAATTGACCTTATGTGAGGCTGAAAACGCGTTTTCTGCATTGTGACATAACTTTGCAGGGAAGCTTCAGAACATGAAATTTCCACGACCCACGATAGCAGAAAGGGTCTTTCTAGTAGTTGCACATCAAATCGAAGCTGTTTGAATTGTTTTTCCAAAGTTATCAACACTTTTATGTTTGGTGTTCCGGAATCAACCTTATCTCAGGCTGAAAACGCGTTTTACGCATTGTGCCATAACTTTGCAGGAAAGCTTCAGAACATCGAATTTTCACCTCCCACAATGGCAGAAATGGTCTTTCTAGTAGTTGCACATCAAATCTAAGCTGTCTGAAGTGTTTTTCCAGAATTATGAACATGTTTATGTTTGGCGTTCCGGAATCGACCTTATCTCAGGCTGAAAACGCGTTTTACGCATTGTGCCATAACTTTGCATAAAGCTTCAGAACATGAAATTTTCACCTCCCACGATAGCAGAAAGGGTCTTTCTAGTAGTTGCAGATCAAAACTAAGCTGTCTGAAATGTTTTTCCAAAGTTATCAACAGTTTTATGTTTGGCATTCCGGAATCGACCTTATCTCAGGCTGTAAACGCGTTTCACGCATGGTGCCATAACTTTGCTGGGAAGCTTCAGAACATCAAATTTTCACCTCCCACAATAGCAGAAACGGTCTTTCTAGTAGTTGCACATTAAAGCTAAGAGGTCTGAAGTGTTTTTCCAAACTTATCAACATTTTTATGTTTGGCGTTCCGGAACCCATCTTATCTCAGGCTGAAAACTTGTTTTCTGCATTGTGCGATACCTTTGCAGGGAAGCTTCAGAACATGAAATTTTCACCTCCCACTATAGCAGAAAGGGTCTTTCTAGTAGTTGCACGTCAAATCTAAGGTGTCTGAAGTGTTTTTCCAAAGTTATCAACATTTTTATGTTTGGCATTCCAGAATCGACCTTATCTCAGGCTGAAAACGCTTTTTCTGCATTGTGCCACAACTTTGCAGGGAAGCTTCAGAACATGGAATTTTAACCTCCCACTATAGCAGAAAGGGTCTTTCTAGTAGTTGCACATCAAATCTAAGCTGTCGAAAGTGTTTTTCCAAAGTTATCAACATTTTTATTTTTGGCGTTTCGGAAGCGAACTTATCTCCGGATGAAAACGCATTTTCTGCATTGTGCCATAACTTTGCAGGGAAGCTTCAGAGCATGAAATTTTAACCTCCCACTATAGCAGAAAAGGTCATTCGAGAAGTTGCACATAAAATCTAAGCTGTCTGAAGTGTTTTTCCAAAGTTATCATCATTTTTATGTTTGGCGTTCCGGAATCAACCTTATCTCAGGCTGAAAACGCGTTTTCTGCATTGTGCCATAACTTTGCAGGGAAGCTTCAGAACATGAAATGTTCACCTCCCACTATAGCAGAAAGGGTCTTTCTAGTAGTTGCACAACAAATCTAAGCTGTCTGAAGTGTTTTTCCAAAGATATCAACATTTTTATGTTTGGCGTTCCGGAATCGACCTTATGTGATGCTGAAAACTCGTTTTCTGCATTGTGCCATAACTTTGCAGGGAAGCTTCAGAATCTGAAATTTTCACCTCCCGCGATAGCAGAAAGGGTCTTTCGAGTAGTTGCACATCAAATCTAAGCTGTCTGAAATGTTTTTCCAAAGTTCTGAACATTTTTATGTTTGGCGTTCTGAAATCAATCTTATCTCAGGCTGAAAACGCGTTTTACATATTTTGCCATAACTTTGCAGGGAAGCTTCAGAACATGAAATTTTCAACTCCCACTATAGCAGAAAGGGTCTTTCTAGTAGTTTCACATCAAATCTAAGCTGTCTGAAGTGTTTTTCCAGTTATCAATATTTTTATGTTTGGCGTTCCGGAATCGACCTTATCTCAGGCTGAAAACGCGTTTCCTGGATTGTTGCATAACTTTGCAGGGATGCTTCAGAACATGAAATGTTCGCCTCCCACTATAGCAGATAGGGTCTTTCGAGGAGTTGCACATCAAATCTCAGCTGTCTGAAGTGTTTTTCCAAAGTTATCAACATTTTTATGTTTGGCGTTCCGGAACCCACCTTATCTCAGGCTGAAAACGCGTTTTCTGCATTGTGCCATAACTTTGCAGGGAAACTTCAGAACATGAAATTTTCACCTCCAACTATAGCAGAAAGGGTCTTTCTAGTAGTTGCACATCAAATCTAAGCTGTCTGAAGTGTTTTTCCAAAGTTATCAACATTCTTATGTTTGGCGTTCCGGAATCAACCTTATCTCAGGCTGAAAACGCGTTTTACGCATTGTGCCATAACTTTGCAGGAAAGTTTCAGAACATGAAATTTTCAACTCCCACTATAGCAGAAAGGGTCTTTCTAGTAGTTTCACATCAAATCTAAGCTGTCTGAAGTGTTTTTCCAAAGTTATCAACATTTTTATGTTTGGCGTTCTGGAACCCACCTTATCTCAGCCTGAAAACGCGTTTTACATATTTTGCCATAACTTTGCAGGGAAGCTTCAGAACATGAAATTTTAACATCCCACTATGGCAGAAAGGGTCTTTCTAGTAGTTGCACATCAAATCTAAGCTGTCTGAAGTGTTTTTCCAAAGTTATCAACATTTTTATGTTTGGCGTTCTGAAATCAATCTTATCTCAGGCTGAAAACGCGTTTTACGTACTGTGCCATAACTTTGCAGGGAAGCTTCAGAACATGGAATTTTAACCTCCCACTATAGCAGAAAGGGTCTTTCTAGTAGTTGCACATCAAATCTAAGCTGTCGAAAGTGTTTTTCCAAAGTTATCAACATTTTTATTTTTGGCGTTTCGGAAGCGAACTTATCTCCGGATGAAAACGCATTTTCTGCATTGTGCCATAACTTTGCAGGGAAGCTTCAGAGCATGAAATTTTAACCTCCCACTATAGCAGAAAAGGTCATTCGAGAAGTTGCACATAAAATCTAAGCTGTCTTGAAGTTTTTTTCTGAAGTTATCAACATTTTTATGTTTGGCGTTCCAGAACCCACCTTATCTCAGCCTGAAAACGCGTTTCCTGCATTGTTGCATAACTTTGCAGGGATGCTTCAGAACATGAAATGTTCGGCTCCCACTATAGCAGATAGGGTCTTTCGAGGAGTTGCACATCAAATCTTAGCAGTCTGAAGTGTTTTTCCTAAGTTCTGAACATTTTTATGTTTGGCGTTCTGAAATCAATCTTATCTCAGGCTGAAAACGCGTTTTACGTACTGTGCCATAACTTTGCAGGGAAGCTTCAGAACATGAAATTTTAACATCCCACTATGGCAGAAAGGGTCTTTCTAGTAGTTGCACATCAAATCTAAGCTGTCTGAAGTGTTTTTCCAAAGTTATCAACAATTTTATGTTTGGCGTTCCGGAACCCACCTCATCTCAGGCTGAATACGCGTTTTCTGCATTGTGCCATAACTTTGCAGGGAATCTTCAGAACATGAAATTTTCACCTCCCACTATAGCAGAAAGGGTCTTTCTAGTAGTTGCACATCAAATCTAAGCTGTTTGAAGTGTTTTTCCAAAATTATCAACAGTTTTATGTTTGGTGTTCCGGAATCAACCTTATCTCACGCTGAAAACGCGTTTGACGCATTGTGCCATAACTTTGCAGGAAAGCTTCAGAACATGAAATTTTCAATTCCCACAAAAGCAGAAAGGGTTTTTCTCCTACTTGCACATCAAATCTAAGCTGTCTGAAGTGTTTTTCGATAGTTTTCAACATTTTTATATTTGGCGTTCCTGAATCGACCTTATCTCAGGCTGAAAACGCGTTTTCTGCATTGTGCCACAACTTTGCAGGGAAACTTCAGAACATGAAATTTTCACCTCCCACAATAGCAGAAAGGGTCTTTCTAGTAGTTGCACATCAAATCTAAGCTGTCTGAAGTGTTTTTTCAAAGTTATCATATTTTTATGTTTGGCGTTCCGGAATCGACCTTATCTCAGGCTGAAAACGTGTTTTCTGCAATGTGCCATAACTTTGCAGGGAAGCTTCAGAACATGAAATTTTCACCTCCCACTATAGCAGAAAGGGTCTTTCTAGTAGTTGCACGTCAAATCTAAGCTGTCTGAAGTGTTTTTCCAAAGTTATCAACATTTTTATGTTTGGCATTCCAGAATCGACCTTATCTCAGGCTGAAAACGCTTTTTCTGCATTGTGCCACAACTTTGCAGGGAAACTTCAGAACATGAAATTTTCACCTCCCACAATAGCAGAAAGGGTCTTTCTAGTAGTTGCACATCAAATCTAAGCTGTCTGAAGTGTTTTTTCAAAGTTATCAACATTTTTATGTGTGGCGTTCCGGAACCCACCTTATCTCAGCCTGAAAACGCGTTTTACATATTTTGCCATAACTTTGGAGGGAAGCTTCAGAAGATGAAATTTTAACATCCCACTATAGCAGAAAGGGTCTTTCTAGTAGTTGCACATAAAATCTAAGTTGTCTGAAGTGTTTTTCCAAAGTTATCAACATTATTATGTTTGGCGTTCCGGAATCAACCTTATCTCAGACTGAAAACGTATTTTCTGCATTGTGCCATAACTTTGCAGGGAAACTTCAGAACATGAAATTTTCACCTCCAACTATAGCAGAAAGGGTCTTTCTAGTAGTTGCACATCAAATCTAAGCTGTCTGAAGTGTTTTTCCAAAGTTATCAATATTTTTATGTTTGGCGTTCCGGAATCGACCTTATCTCAGGCTGAAAACGCGTTTCCTGCATTGTTGCATAACTTTGCAGGGATGCTTCAGAACATGAAATGTTCGCCTCCCACTAAAGCAGATAGGGTCTTTCGAGGAGTTGCACATCAAATCTAAGCTGTCTGAAGTGTTTTTCCAAAGTTATCAACATTTTTATGTTTGGCGTTCTGGAACCCACCTAATCTCAGGCTGAAAATGCGTTTTACATATTTTGCCATAACTTTGCAGGGAAGCTTCAGAACATGAAATTTTGACATCCCACTATAGCAGATAGGGTCTTTCGAGGAGTTGCACATCAAATCTAAGCTGTCTGAAGTGTTTTTCCAAAGTTATCAACATTCTTATGTTTGGCGATCCAGAATCAACCTTATGTCAGGCTGGAAACGCGTTTTACGCATTGTGCCATATCTTTGCAGGAAAGCTTCAGAACATGAAATTTTCAACTCCCACTATAGCAGAAAGGGTCTTTCTAGTAGTTGCACATCAAATCTAAGCTGTCTGAAGTGTTTTTCCAAAGTTATCAATATTTTTATGTTTGGCTTTCCGGAATCGACCTTATCTCAGGCTGAAAACGCGTTTCCTGCATTGTGGCATAACTTTGCAGGGATGCTTCAGAACATGAAATTTTCACCTCCCACTGTAGCAGAAAGGGTCTTTCTAATAGTTGCACATCAAATCTAAGTTGTCTGAAGTGTTTTTCCAAAGTTATCAACATTCTTATGTTTGCCGTTCCGGAATCAACCTTATCGCAGACTGAAAACGTGTTTTCTGCATTGTGCCATAACTTTGCAGGGAAACTTCAGAACATGAAATTTTCACGTCCAACTATAGCAGAAAGGTTCTTTCTCGTACTTGCACATCAAATCTTAGCTGTCTGAAGTGTTTTTTGAAAGTTTTCAACATTTTTATGTTTGGCGTTCCTGAATCGACCTTATCTCAGGCTGAAAACGCGTTTCCTGCATTGTGGCATAACTTTGCAGGGATGCTTCAGAACATGAAATTTTCACCTCCCACTGTAGCAGAAAGGGTCTTTCGAGTAGTTGCACATCAAATCTAAGCTGTCTGAAGTGTTCTTCCAAAGTTATCAACATTTTTATGTTTGGCATTCCGGAATCGACCTTATCTCAGGCTGAAAACGTGTTTTCTGCAATGTGCCATAACTTTGCAGGGAATCTTCAGAACATAAAATTTTCATATCCCACTATAGCAGAAAGGGTCTTTCTAGTAGTTGCACGTCAAATCTAAGCTGTCTGAAGTGTTTTTCCAAAGTTATCAACATTTTTATGTTTGGCATTCCGGAATCGACCTTATCTCTGGCTGAAAACGCGTTTTCTGCATTGTGCCATAACTTTGCAGGGAAACTCCAGAACATGAAATTTTCACCTCCCACTATAGCAGAAAGGGTCTTTCTAGTAGTTGCACATCAAATCTAAGCTGTCTGAAGTGTTTTTTCAAAGTTATCATATTTTTATGTTTGGCGTTCCGTAATTGACCTTGTCTCATGCTGAAAACGCGTTTTCTGCATTGTGCCATAACTTTTCAGGGAAGCTTCAGAACATGACATTTCAACATCCCACTATAGCAGAATGGGTCTTTCTCGTAGTTGCACATCAAATCTAAGCTGTTTGAAGTGTTTTTCCAAAGTTATCAACATTTTAATGTTTGGCGTTCCGGAATCAACCTTATCTCAGGCTGAAAACGCGTTTTCTGCATTGTGCCATAACTTTGCAAGGAAGCTTCAGAACATGAAATGTTTACCTCCCACTATAGCAGAAAGGGTCTCTCTAGTAGTTGCACATCAAATCTAAGCTGTCTGAAGTGTTTTTCCAAAGTTATCAACATTTTTATGTTTGGCGTTCCGGAACCCACCTTATCTCAGACTGAAAACGCGTTTGACGCATTGTGCCATAACTTTGCAGGAAAGCTTCAGAACATGAAATTTTCAATTCCCACAAAAGCAGAAAGGGTTTTTCTCCTACTTGCACATCAAATCTAAGCTGTCTGAAGTGTTTTTCGATAGTTTTCAACATTTTTATATTTGTCGTTCCTGAATCGACCTTATCTCAGGCTGAAAACACGTTTTCTGCATTGTGCCATAACTTTGCAGGGAAGATTCAGAACATGAAATTTTCAACTCCCACTATAGCAGAAAGGGTCTTTCTAGTAGTTGCGCGTCAAATCTAAGCTGTCTGAAGTGTTTTTCCAATTTTGTCAACATTTTTATGTTTGGCATTCCAGAATCGACCTTATCTCTGGCTGAAAACGTGTTTTCTGCATTGTGCCATAACTTTGCAGGGAAGCTTCAGAACATGAAATGTTCACCTCCCACACTAGCAGAAAGGGTCTCTCTAGTAGTTGCACATCAAATCTAAGCTGTCTGAAGTGTTTTTCCAAAGTTATCAACAATTTTATGTTTGGCGTTCCGGAACCCACGTCATCTCAGGCTGAAAACGCGTTTTCTGCTTTGTGCCATAACTTTGCAGGGAAGCTTCAGTACATGACATTTTCACATCCCACTATAGCAGAAAGGGTCTTTCTAGTAGTTGCACATCAAATCTAAGCTGTCTGAAGTGTATTTCCAAAGTTATAAACATTTTAATGTTTGGCGTTCCGGAATCGACCTTATCTCAGGCTGAATACGCGTTTTCTGCATTTTGCCATAACTTTGCAGGGAAACTTCAGAACATGAAATTTTCACCTCCCACTATAGCAGAAAGGGTCTTTCTAGTAGTTGCACGTCAAATCTAAGGTGTCTGAAGTGTTTTTCCAAAGTTATCAACATTTTTATGTTTGGCATTCCAGAATCGACCTTATCTCAGGCTGAAAACGCTTTTTCTGCATTGTGCCACAACTTTGCAGGGAAACTTCAGAACATGAAATTTTCACCTCCCACCATAGCAGAAAGGGTCTTTCTAGTAGTTGCACATCAAATCTAAGCTGTCTGAAGTGTTTTTTTCAAAGTTATCATATTTTTATGTTTGGCGTTCCGGAATCGACCTTATCTCAGGCTGAAAACGTGTTTTCTGCAATGTGCCATAACTTTGCAGGGAAGCTTCAGAACATGAAATTTTCAACTCACACTATAGCAGAAAGGCTTTTTCCTGTAGTTGCACATCAAATCTAAGCTGTCTGAAGTGTTTTTCCAAAGTTATCAACATTCTTATGTTTGGCGTTTCGGAATCAACCTTATCTCAGGCTGAAAACGCGTTTTCAGCATTGTGCCATCACTTTGCAGGAAAGCTGCAGAATATAAAATTTTCACCTCCTACTATAGCAGAAAGGGTCTTTCTAGTAGTTGCACATCAAATCTAAGCTGTCTGAAGTGTTTTTTCAAAGTTATCAACATTTTTATGTTTGGCGTGCCGGAATCGACCTTATCTAAGGCTGAATACGCGATTTACGCATTCTGCCATAACTTTGGAGGGAATCTTCAGGACACGAAATTTTCATATCCCACTATAGCAGAAAGGGTCTTTCTCGTAGTTCCACATCAAATCTAAGCTGTCTGAAGTGTTTTTCGATAGTTTTCAACATTTTTATATTTGGCGTTCCGGAATCGACCTTATCTCAGGCTGAAAACACGTTTTCTGCATTGTGCCATAACTTTGCAGGGAAGCTTCAGAACATGAAATTTTCAACTCCCACTACAGCAGAAAGGGTGTTTCTAGTAGTTGCACGTCAAATCTAAGCTGTCTGAAGTGTTTTTTCAAAGTTATCATATTTTTATGTTTGGCGTTCCGTAATTGACCTTATCTCATGCTGAAAACGCGTTTTCTGCATTGTGCCATAACTTTGCAGGGAAGCTTCAGAACATGAAATTTTCAACTCCCACTACAGCAGAAAGGGTCTTTCTAGTAGTTGCACATCAAATCTAAGCTGTTTGAAGTGTTTTTCGAAAGTTATCATCATTCTTATGTTTGGCGTTCCGGAATCAACCTTATCTCAGACTGAAAACGTGTTTTCTGCATTGTGCCATAACTTTGGAGGGAAACTTCAGAACATGAAATTTTCACCTCCAACTATAGCAGAAAGGGTCTTTCTAGTAGTTGCACATCAAATCTAAGCTGTCTGAAGTGTTTTTCCAAAGTTATCAACATTCTTATGTTTGGCGTTCCGGAATCCACCTTATCTGAGGCTGAAAAAGCGTTTTACGCATTGTGCCATAACTTTGCAGGAAACCTTCAGAACATGAAATGTTCGCCTCCCACTATAGCAGATAGGATCTTTCTAGTAGTTGCACATCAAATCTAAGCTGTCTGAAGTGTTTTTCCAAAGTTATCAACATTTTTATGTTTGGCGTTCTGGAACCCAACTTATCTCAGGCTGAAAACGCGTTTTCTGCATTGTGCCATAACTTTGCTGGGAAGCTTATGTTTGGCGTTCCAGAAACAACCTTATCTCAGGCTGAAAATGCGTTTTACATATTTTGCCATAACTTTGCAGGGAAGCTTCAGAACATGAAATTTTGACATCCCACTATAGCAGAAAGGGTATTTCTAATAGTTGCACGTCAAATCTAAGTTGTCTGAAGTGTTTTTCCAAAGTTATCAACATTCTTATGTTTGGCGTTCCGGAATCAACCTTATGTCCGGCTGAAAATGCGTTTTCTGCATTGTGCCATAACTTTGCAGGGAAGCTTGAGAACATGAAGTTTTAAGCTCCCACTATAGCAGAAAAGGTCATTCTAGTAGTTGCACTTCAAATCTAAGCTGTCTTGAAGTGTTTTTCTGAAGTCATCAACATTTTTATGTTTGGCGTTCCGTAATTGACCTTATCTCAGGCTGAAAACGCGTTTCCTGCATTGTGGCATAACTTTGCAGGGATGCTTCAGAACATGAAATTTTCACCTCCCACTGTAGCAGAAAGGGTCTTTCTAGTAGTCGCACATCAAATCTAAGCTGTCTGAAGTGTTTTTCCAAAGTTATCAACATTTTTTTGTTTGGCGTTCTGGAACCCACCTAATCTCAGGCTGAAAACGCATTTTCTGCACTGTGCCATAACTTTGCAGGGAAGCTTCTGAACATGAAATTTTCACCTCCCACTATATCAGAAAGGGTATTTCTAATAGTTGCACGTCAAATCTAAGTTGTCTGAAGTGTTTTTCCAAAGTTATCAACATTCTTATGTTTGGCGTTCCGGAATCAACCTTATCGCAGACTGAAAACGTGTTTTCTGCATTGTGCCATAACTTTGCAGGGAAACTTCAGAACATGAAATTTTCACGTCCAACTATAGCAGAAAGGTTCTTTCTAGTAGTTGCACATCAAATCTAAGCTGTCTGAAGTGTTTTTCGAAAGTTATCAACATTTTTATGTTTGGCGTTCTGGAACCCACCTAGTCTCAGGCTGAAAACGCGTTTTCTGCATTGTGCCATAACTTTGCAGGGAAGCTTCAGAACATGAAATTTTTACCTCCCACTATAGCAGAAAGGGTCTTTCTAGTAGTTGCACATCAAATCTAAGCTGTCTGAAGTGTTTTTCGAAAGTTATCAACATTTTTATGATTGGCGTTCCGGAACCCACCTTATCTCAGGCTGAAAACGCGTTTCCTGCATTGTGGCATAACTTTGCAGGGTTGCTTCAGAACATGAAATTTTCACCTCCCACTATACCAGAAAGGGTCTTTCTAGTAGTTGCACATCAAATCTAAGCTGTCTGAAGTGTTTTTCCAAAGTTATCAACATTTTTATGTTTGGCGTTCCGGAATCGACCTTATCTCAGGCTGATAACGCGATTTACGCATTCTGCCATAACTTTGCAGGGAAGCTTCTGAACATGAAATTTTCAAATCCCACTATAGCAGAAAGGGTCTCTCTAGTAGTTGCACATAAAATCTAAGCTGTCTGAAGTGTTTTTCCAAAGTTATCAACATTTTTATGTTTGGCGTTCCGGAACCCACCTTTTCTCAGGCTGAAAATGTGTTTTCTGCATTGTGCCACAACTTTGCAGGGAAGGTTCAGAACATGAAATTTTCACCTCCCACTATAGCAGAAAGGGTCTTTCTCGTAGTTGCGCATCAAATCTAAGCTGTCTGAAGTGTTTTTCCAAAGTTATCAACATTTTTATGTTTGGCGTTCTGAAATCAACCTCATCTCAGGCTGAAAACGAGTTTTACGCATTGTGTCATAACTTTGCAGCGAAGCTTCAGAACTTGAAATTTTTACCTCCCACTATAGCAGAAAGGGTCTTTCTCGTAGTTGCACATCAAATCTAAGCTGTCTGAAGTGTTTTTCCAAAGTTATCAATATTTTTATGTTTGGCGTTCCGGAATCGACCTTATCTCAGGCTGAAAACGCGTTTCCTGCATTGTTGCATAACTTTGCAGGGAAGCTTCAGAACATGAAATGTTCGCCTCCCACTATAGCAGATAGGGTCTTTCGAGGAGTTGCACATCAAATCTAAGCTGTCTGAAGTGTTTTTCCAAAGTTATCAACATTTTTATTTTGGCGTTCTGGAACCCACCTTATCTCAGGCTGAAAACGCATTTTACGCATTGTGCCATAACTTTGCAAGGAAGGTTCAGAACATGATATTATCACATCCCACTATAGCAGAAAGGGTCTTTCTTGTAGTTGCGCATCAAATCTAAGCTGTCTGAAGTGTTTTTCGAAAGTTTTCAACATTTTTATGTTTTGGTGTTCCTGAATCGACCTTATCTCAGGCCGAAAACGCGTTTTACGCATTGTGCCATAACTTTGCAGGGAAGTTTCAGAACATGATATTTTCACCTCCCACTATAGCAGAAAGGGTCTTTCTCGTAGTTGCACATCAAATCTAAGCTGTCTGAAGTGTTTTTCCAAAGTTATCAACATTTTTATGTTTGACGTTCTGGAAACCACCTTATCTCAGGCTGAAAACAGGTTTTCTGCATTGTGCCATGACTTTGCAGGGAAGATTCAGAACATGAAATTTTCACCTCCCACTATAGCAGAAAGGGTCTTTCTCGTAGTTGCTCATCAAATCTAAGCTGTCTGAAGTGTTTTTCCAAAGTTATCAACATTTTTATGTTTGGTGTTCCTGAATCGACCTTTTCTCAGGCTGAAAACGCGTTTTGCGCAATTTGCCATAACTTTGCAGGAAAGCCTTAGAACATGAAATTTTCATCTCCCACTATAGCAGAAAGGGTATTTGTAGTAGTTGCACATCAAATCTAAGCTGTCTGAAGTGTTTTTCCAAAGATATCAACATTTTTATGTTTGGCGTTCTGAAACCCACCTTATCTCAGGCTGAAAACGCGTTTTCTGCATTGTTCCTTAACTTTGCAGAGAAGCTTCCGAACATGAAATTTTCAACTCCCATATAACAGACTGGGTCTTTCGAGTAGTTGCACATCAAATATAAGTTGTCTGAAGTGTTTCTCGAAAGCTATCAACATTTTTATGTTTGGCGTTACGGAAACGACCATATCTCGGGCTGAAAACGCGTTTTCTGCATTGTGCCATAACTTTGCAGGGAAGCTTCAGAACATGAAATTTTCACCTCCCACTATAACAGACAGGGTCTTTCTAGTAGTTGCACATCAAATCTAAGTTGTCTGAAGTGTTATTTAAAAGCTATCAACATTTTTTAGGTTGGCGTTCCAGAAACGACCTTATCTCGGGCTGAAAACGCTTTTTCTGCATTGTGCCATAACTTTGCAGGGAAGCTTCAGAACATCAAATTTTCACCTCCCACTATAGCAGAAAGGGTCTTTTTAGTCGTTGTACATCAAATCTAAGCTTTTTGAAGTGTTGTTCCAAAGTTATCAACATTTTTACGTTTGGCGTTCCGGAACCCACCTTATCTCAGGCTGAAAACTCGTTTTGTGCATTGTGCCATAACTTCTCAGGGTAGCTTCAGAACATGAAATGTTCACCTCACACTATAGCAGAAAGGGTCTTTCCAGTAGTTGCACATCAAATCTAAGCTGTCTGAAGTCTTTTTCCAGAGTTATCAACATTTTTATGTTTGGCGTACCGGAATCGACCTTATCTCAGGCTTAAAACGCGTTTTACGCATTGTGCCATAACTTTGCAGGGAACCTTTCGAACATGAAATTTTCACCTCCCACTATAGCAGAAAGGGTCTTTCTAGTATTTGCACATCAAATCTAAGCTGTCTGAAGTGTTGTTCCAAAGTTATCAACATTTTTACGTTTGGCGTTCCGGAACCCACCTTATCTCAGGCTGAAAACTCGTTTTGTGCATTGTGCCATAACTTCTCAGGGTAGCTTCAGAACATGAAATTTTCACCTCACACTATAGCAGAAAGGGTCTTTCTAGTAGTTGCACGTCAAATCTAAGCTGTCTGAAGTGTTTTTCCAAAGTTATCAACATTTTCATGTTTGGCGTTCCAGAATCGACCTTATCTGAGGCTGAAAACGCGTTTTACGCATTTTGCAATAACTTTGCAGGGAAGCTTCAGAACATGAAATTTTGACCTCCCACTATTGCAGAAAGGGTCTTTCTAGTAGTTGCACATCAAATCTAAGCTCTCTGAAGTGTTTTTCCAAAGTTATCAACATTTTTACGTTTGGCGTTCCGGAACCCACCTTATCTCAGGCTGAAAACGCGTTTTCTGCATTGCGCCATAACTTTGCAGGGAAGCTTCAGAACATGAAATGTTCACCTCCCACTATAGCAGAAAGGGTCTTTCTAGTAGTTGCACATCAAATCTAAGCTGTCTGAAATGTTGTCCCAAAGTTATCAACATTTTTACGTTTGGCGTTTCGGAACCCACCTTATCTCAGGCTGAAATCGCGTTTTCTGCATTGTGCCATAACTTCTCAGGGAAGCTTCAGAACATGATATGTTCACCTCCCACTTAGTAGAAAGGGTCTTTCTAGTAGTTGCACATCAAATCTAAGCTGTCTGAATAGTTTTTCCAAAGTTATCAACATTTTTATGCTTGGCGTTCCGGAACCCACCTTATCTGAGGCTGAAAACGCGTTCTCTGTTGTGTGCCATAACTTTGCAGGGAAGCTTCAGAACTTGAAATTTTCACCTCCCACTATAGCAGAAAGGGTCTTTCTCGTAGTTGCTCATCAAATCTAAGTTGTCTGAAGTGTTTTTCCAAAGTTATCAACATGTTTATGTTTGGCGTTCCGGAACCCACCTTATCTCTGGCTGAAAACGCGTTTTCTGCATTGTGCCTTTACTTTTCTGGGGAGCTTCAGAACATGGAATTTTCACATCCCACGATAACAGAAAGGGTCCTTCTAGTAGTTGCACATCAAATCTAAGCTGTCTGAAGTGTTGTTCCAAAGTTATCAACATTTTTACGTTTGGCGTTCCGGAACCCACCTTATCTCAGGCTGAAAACGTATTTTCTGCATTGTGCCATAACTTCTCAGGGAAGCTTCAGATCACGAAATTTTCACCTCCCACTATAGCAGAAAGGGTTTTTCTAGTATTTGCTCATCAAATCTAAGCTGTCTGAATACTTTTTCCAAAATTATCAACATTTTTATGTTTGGCGTTCCGGAACCCACCTTATCTCAGGCTGAAAACGCGTTTTCTGCATTGTGCCATAACTTTGCAGGGAAGCTTCAGAACATGAAATTTTAACCTCCCACTGTAGCAGAAAGGGTCTTTCTAGTAGTTGCACATCAAATCTAAGCTGTCTGAAGTGTTGTTCCAAAGTTAACAACATTTTTACGTTTGCCGTTCCGGAACCCACCTTATCTCAGGCTGAAAACGTATTTTCTGCATTGTGCCATAACTTTGCAGGGAAGCTTCAGAACATGAAATGTTCACCTCCCACTATCGCAGAAAGGGTCTTTCTAGTAGTTGCACATCAAATCTAAGCTGTCTGAAGTGTTTTTCCAAAGTTATCAACATTTTTATGTTTGGCGTTCCGGAACTCACCTTATCTCAGGCTGAAAACGCGTTTTCTGCATTGTTCCTTAACTTTGCAGAGAAGCTTCAGAACATGAAATTTTCAACTCCCACTATAACAGACTGGGTCTTTCGAGTAGTTGCACATCAAATCTAAGCTGTTTGAAGTGTTTTTCCAAAGTTATCAACATTTTTATGTTTGGCGTTCCGGAACCCACCTTATCTCGGGCTGAAAACGCTTTTTCTGCATTGTGCCATAACTTTGCAGGGAAGCTTCAGAACATCAAATTTTCACCTCCCACTATAGCAGAAAGGGCCTTTCTAGTCATTGCACATCAAATCTAAGCTGTCTGAAGTGTTTTTCCAAAGTTATCAACATTTTTACGTTTGGCGCTCCGGAACCCACATTACCTCAGGCTGAATCCGCTTTTTCTGCATTGTGTCATGACTTTGCAGGGAAGCTTCAGAACATGAAATTTTCACGTCCCACTGTAGCAGAAAGGGTCTTTCTAGTAGTTGCACATCAAATCTAAGCTGTCTGAAGTGTTTTTCGGAAGTTATCAACATTTTTATGTTTGGCGTTCCGGAACCCACCTTGTCTCATGCTGAAAACGCGTTTTTTGCATTGTGCCATAACTTCTCAGGGTAGCTTCAGAACATGAAATGTTCACCTCACACTATAGCAGAAAGGGTCTTTCCAGTAGTTGCACATCAAATCTAAGCTGTCTGAAGTGTTTTTCCAAAGTTATCAACATTTTTATGTTTGGCGTTCCGGAACCCACCTTATCTCAGGCTGAAAACGCGTTTTCTGTTGTGTGCCATAACTTTGCAGGGAAGCTTCAGAACTTGAAATTTTCACCTCCCACTGTAGCAGAAAGGGTCTTTCTAGTAGTTGCACATCAAATCTAAGCTGTCTGAAGTGTTGTTCCAAAGTTATCAACATTTTTACGTTTGGCGTTCCGGAACCCACCTTATCTCAGGCTGAAAACTCGTTTTGTGCATTGTGCCATAACTTCTCAGGGTAGCTTCAGAACATGAAATTTTCACCTCACACTATAGCAGAAACGGTCTTTCTAGTAGTTGCACGTCAAATCTAAGCTGTCTGAAGTGTTTTTCCAAAGTTATCAACATTTTCATGTTTGGCGTTCCAGAATCGACCTTATCTGAGGCTGAAAACGCGTTTTACGCATTTTGCCATAACTTTGGAGGGAAGCTTCAGAACATGAAATTTTGACCTCCCACTATTGCAGAAAGGGTCTTTATAGTAGTTGCACATCAAATCTAAGCTCTCTGAAGTGTTGTTCCAAAGTTATCAACATTTTTGCGTTTGGCGATCCGGAACCCACCTTATCTCAGGCTGAAAACGCGTTTTACGCATTGTGCCATAACTTTGCAGGGAACATTTAGAACATGAAATGTTCACCTCCCACAATAGCAGAAAGGGTGTTTCTAGTAGTTGCACATCAAATCTAAGCTGTCTGAAATGTTGTCCCAAAGTTATCAACATTTTTACGTTTGGCGTTTCGGAACCCACCTTATCTCAGGCTGAAAACGCGTTTTCTGCATTGTGCCATAACTTCTCAGGGAAGCTTCAGAACATGAAATGTTCACCTCCCACTTAGCAGAAAGGGTCTTTCTAGTAGTTGCACATCAAATCTAAGCTGTCTGAAGTGTTTTTCCAAAGTTATCAACATTTTTATGTTTGGCGTTCCAGAATCGACCTTATCTCTGGCTGAAAACGCGTTTTATGCATTTTGCCATAACTTTGGAGGGAAGCTTCAGAAAATGAAATTTTCACCTCCCACTATAGCAGAAAGGGTCTTTCTAGTAGTTGCACATCAAATCGAAGCTGTCTGAAGTGTTGTTCCAAAGTTATCAACATTTTTACGTTTGGCGTTCCGGAACCCACCTTATCTCAGGCTGAAAACGCGTTTTGTGCATTGTGCCATAACTTCTCAGGGAAGCTTCAGATCATGAAATTTTCACCTCCCACTATAGCAGAAAGGGTCTTTCTAGTAGTTGCACATCAAATCTAAGCTGTCTGAATAGTTTTTCCAAAGTTATCAACATTTTTATGTTTGGCGTTCCGGAACCCACCTTATCTGAGGCTGAAAACGCGTTTTCTGTTGTGTGCCATAACTTTGCAGGGAAGCTTCAGAACTTGAAATTTTCACCTCCCACTATAGCAGAAAGGGTCTTTCTCGTAGTTGCTCATCACATCTAAGTTGTCTGAAGTGTTTTTCCAAAGTTATCAACATGTTTATGTTTGGCGTTCCGGAACCCACCTTATCTCTGGCTGAAAACGCGTTTTCTGCATTGTGCCTTTACTTTTCTGGGGAGCTTCAGAACATGGAATTTTCACATCCCACGATAACAGAAAGGGTCCTTCTAGTAGTTGCACATCAAATCTAAGCTGTCTGAAGTGTTGTTCCAAAGTTATCAACATTTTTACGTTTGGCGTTCCGGAACCCACCTTATCTCAGGCTGAAAACGTATTTTCTGCATTGTGCCATAACTTCTCAGGGAAGCTTCAGATCACGAAATTTTCACCTCCCACTATAGCAGAAAGGGTTTTTCTAGTATTTGCTCATCAAATCTTAGCTGTCTGAATACTTTTTCCAAAATTATCAACATTTTTATGTTTGGCGTTCCGGAACCCACCTTATCTCAGGCTGAAAACGCGTTTTCTGTTGTGTGCCATAACTTTGCAGGGAAGCTTCAGAACTTGAAATTTTCACCTCCCACTGTAGCAGAAAGGGTCTTTCTAGTAGTTGCACATCAAATCTAAGCTGTCTGAAGTGTTGTTCCAAAGTTATCAACATTTTTACGTTTGGTTTTCCGGAACCCACCTTATCTCAGGCTGAAAACGTATTTTCTGCATTGTGCCATAACTTTGCAGGGAAGCTTTAGAACATGAAATGTTCACCTCCCACTATCGCAGAAAGGGTCTTTCTAGTAGTTGCACATCAAATCTAACCTGTCTGAAGTGTTTTTCCAAAGTTATCAACATTTTTATGTTTGGCGTTCCGGAACTCACCTTATCTCAGGCTGAAAACGCGTTTTCTGCATTGTTCCTTAACTTTGCAGAGAAGCTTCAGAACATGAAATTTTCAACTCCCACTATAACAGACTGGGTCTTTTGAGTAGTTGCACATCAAATATAAGTTGTTTGAAGTGTTTCTCGAAAGCTATCAACATTTTTATGTTTGGCGTTACGGAAACGACCATATCTCGGGCTGAAAACGCGTTTTCTGCATTGTGCCATAACTTTGGAGGGAAGCTTCAGAACATGAAATTTTCACCTCCCACTATAGCAGAAAGGGTCTTTCTAGTCGTTGTACATCAAATCTAAGCAGTTTGAAGTGTTTTTCCAAAGTTATCAACATTTTTATGTTTGGCGTTCCGGAACCCACCTTATCTCGGGCTGAAAACGCTTTTTCTGCATTGTGCCATAACTTTGGAGGGAAGCTTCAGAAAATGAAATTTTCACCTCCCATAATAGCAGAAAGGGTCATTCTCGTTGTTACACATCAAATCTCAGCTATTTGAAGTGTTTTTCCAAAGTTATCAACATTTTTATGTTTGGCGTTCCGGAACCCACCTTATCTCAGGCTGAAAACTCGTTTTGTGCATTGTGCCATAACTTCTCAGGGTAGCTTCAGAACATGAAATGTTCACCTCACACTATAGCAGAAAGGGTCTTTCCATTAGTTGCACATCAAATCTAAGCTGTCTGAAGTCTTTTTCCAGAGTTATCAACATTTTTATGTTTGGCGTACCGGAATCGACCTTATCTCAGGCTTAAAACGCGTTTTCTGCATTGTTCCTTAACTTTGCAGAGAAGCTTCAGAACATGAAATTTTCAACTCCCACTATAACAGACTGGGTCTTTTGAGTAGTTGCACATCAAATATAAGTTGTTTGAAGTGTTTCTCGAAAGCTATCAACATTTTTATGTTTGGCGTTACGGAAACGACCATATCTCGGGCTGAAAACGCGTTTTCTGCATTGTGCCATAACTTTGGAGGGAAGCTTCAGAACATGAAATTTTCACCTCCCACTATAGCAGAAAGGGTCTTTCTAGTCGTTGTACATCAAATCTAAGCTGTTTGAAGTGTTTTTCCAAAGTTATCAACATTTTTATGTTTGGCGTTCCGGAACCCACCTTATCTCGGGCTGAAAACGCTTTTTCTGCATTGTGCCATAACTTTGGAGGGAAGCTTCAGAAAATGAAATTTTCACCTCCCATAATAGCAGAAAGGGTCATTCTCGTTGTTACACATCAAATCTAAGCTATTTGAAGTGTTTTTCCAAAGTTATCAACATTTTTATGTTTGGCGTTCCGGAACCCACCTTATCTCTGGCTGAAAACGTGTTTTCTGCTTTGTGCCATAACTTTGCTGGGAATCTTTAGAATATGAAACTTTAACCTCCCACAATAGCATAAAGGGTCTTTCTTGTAGTTGCACATCAAATCTAAGCTGTCTGAAGTGTTTTTCGAAAGTTATCAACATTTTGAAGTTTGGTGTTCCGGAACCCTCCTTATCTCAGGCTGAAAACGCATTTTCTGCATTGTTCCTTAACTTTGCAGGGAAGCATCAGAACATGAAATTTTAACCTCCACCTGTAGCAGAATGGGTCTTTCTAGTAGTTGCACATCAAATCTAAGCTGTCTGAAGTGTTTTTCCAAAGTTATCAACATTTTTAAGTTTGGTGTTCCGGAACCCTCCTTATCTCAGGCTGAAAACGCATTTTCTGCATTGTTCCTTAACTTTGCAGGGAAGCATCAGAACATGAAATTTTCAACTCCCACTATGACAAAGAGGGTCTTTCTAATAGTTGCACATCAAATCTAATCTGTCTGAAGTGTTTTTCCAAAGTTATCAACATTTTTATGTTTGGCGTTCCGGAACCCACCTTATCTCAGGCTGAAAACGCGTTTTCTGCATTGTGCCATAACTTTGCAGGGAAGCTTCAGAACATGAAATTTTGACCTCCCACTGTAGCAGAAAGGGTCTTACTAGTAGTTGGAAATCAAATCTAAGCTGTCTGAAGTGTTTTTCCAAAGTTATCAACATTTTTATGTTTGAAGTTCCGGAACCCACCTTGTCTCAGGCTGAAAACGCGTTTTCTGCATTGTGCCATAACTTTGAAGGAAAGCTTCAGAACATGAAAGTTTCACCTCCCACAATAGCATAAAGGGTCTTTCTTGTAGTTGCACATCAAATCTATGCTGTCTGGAGTGTTTTTCCAAAGTTATCAACGTTTTTACGTTTGGCGTTCCGGAACCCACCTTATCTCAGGCTGAAAACGCGTTTTCTGCATTTTGCCATAACTTTGCAGGAAGCTTCACAACATGAAATTTTCACCTCCCACTATAGATGAAAGGGTCTTTCTAGTAGTTGTACATCAAATCTAAGCTTTCTGAAATGTTTTTTCCAAAGTTATCAACATTTTTATGTTTGGCGTTCCGGAACCCACCTTATCTCAGGCTGAAAACGCGTTTTTTGCATTGTGCCATAACTTTGCTGGGAATATTTAGAACATGAAATTTTAACCTACGACAATAGCATAAAGGGTCTTTCTTGTAGTTGCACATCAAATCTAAGCTGTCTGAAGTGGTTTCCCAAAGTTATCAACATTTTTATGTTTGGCGTTCCGGAACCCACCTTTTTTCAGGCTGAAAAGGCGTTTTCTGCATTGTGCCATAACTTTGCAGGGAAGCTTCAGAACATGAAATTTTAACCTCCCACTGTAGCAGAAAGGGTCTTTCTATTAGTTGCACATCAAATCTAAGCTGTCTGAAGTGTTTTTCCAAAGTTATCAACATTTTTAAGTTTGGTGTTCCGGAACCCACCTTATCTCAGGCTGAAAACGCGTTTTCTGCATTGTTCCTTAACTTTGCAGGGAAGCATCAGAACATGAAATTTTCAACTCCCACTATGACAAACAGGGTCTTTCTAATAGTTGCACATCAAATCTAATCTGTCTGAAGTGTTTTTCGAAAGTTATCAACATTTTTAAGTTTGGTGTTCCGGAACCCACCTTATCTCAGGCTGAAAACGCCTTTTCTGCATTGTGCCATAACTTTGCAGGAAGCGTCCGAACATGAAATTTTCACCTCCCACTATAGCAGAAACGGTCTTTCTAGTAGTTGCACATCAAATCTAAGCTGTCTGTAATGTTTTTTCCAAAGTTATCAACATTTTTATGTTTGGCGTTCCGGAATCGACCTTATCTCAGGCTGAAAACGCGTTTTGCGCAATTTGCCATAACTTTGCTGGAAAGCCTTAGAACATGAAATTTTCACCTCCCACTATAGCAGAAAGGGTATTTGTAGTAGTTGCACATCAAATCTAAGCTGTCTGAAGTGTTTTTCCAAAGTTATCAACATTTTTATTTTTGGCGATCCGGAATCGACCTTATCTCAGGCTGAAAACGCGTTTCCTGCATTGTGGCATAACTTTGCAGGGATGCTTCAGAACATGAAATTTTCACCTCCCACTGTAGCAGAAAGGGTCTTTCTCGTAGTTGCACATCAAATCTAAGATGTCTGAAGTGTTTTTCCAAAGTTATCAACATTTTTATTTTTGGCGTTCTGGAACCCACCTTATCTCAGGCTGAAAACGCATTTTCTGCATTGTGCCATAACTTTGCAGGGCGACTTCAGAACATGAAATTTTCTCCTCCCACTATATCAGAAAGGGTATTTCTAGTAGTTGCACATCAAATCTAAGCTGTCTGAAGTGTTTTTCCAAAGATATCAACATTTTTATGTTTGGCGTTCTGAAACCCACCTTATCTCAGGCTGAAAACGCGTTTTCTGCATTGTTCCTTAACTTTGCAGAGAAGCTTCCGAACATGAAATTTTCAACTCCCACTATAACAGACTGGGTCTTTCGAGTAGTTGCACATCAAATATAAGTTGTCTGAAGTGTTTCTCGAAAGCTATCAACATTTTTATGTTTGGCGTTACGGAAACGACCATATCTCGGGCTGAAAACGCGTTTTCTGCATTGTGCCATAACTTTGCAGGGAAGCTTCAAAACATGAAATTTTCACCTCCCACTATAACAGACAGGGTCTTTCTAGTAGTTGCACATCAAATCTAAGTTGTCTGAAGTGTTATTTAAAAGCTATCAACATTTTTTAGGTTGGCGTTCCAGAAACGACCTTATCTCGGGCTGAAAACGCTTTTTCTGCATTGTGCCATAACTTTGCAGGGAAGCTTCAGAACATCAAATTTTCACCTCCCACTATAGCAGAAAGGGTCTTTTTAGTCGTTGTACATCAAATCTAAGCTTTTTGAAGTGTTGTTCCAAAGTTATCAACATTTTTACGTTTGGCGTTCCGGAACCCACCTTATCTCAGGCTGAAAACTCGTTTTGTGCATTGTGCCATAACTTCTCAGGGTAGCTTCAGAACATGAAATGTTCACCTCACACTATAGCAGAAAGGGTCTTTCCAGTAGTTGCACATCAAATCTAAGCTGTCTGAAGTCTTTTTCCAGAGTTATCAACATTTTTATGTTTGGCGTACCGGAATCGACCTTATCTCAGGCTTAAAACGCGTTTTACGCATTGTGCCATAACTTTGCAGGGAACCTTTCGAACATGAAATTTTCACCTCCCACTATAGCAGAAAGGGTCTTTCTAGTATTTGCACATCAAATCTAAGCTGTCTGAAGTGTTGTTCCAAAGTTATCAACATTTTTACGTTTGGCGTTCCGGAACCCACCTTATCTCAGGCTGAAAACTCGTTTTGTGCATTGTGCCATAACTTCTCAGGGTAGCTTCAGAACATGAAATTTTCACCTCACACTATAGCAGAAAGGGTCTTTCTAGTAGTTGCACGTCAAATCTAAGCTGTCTGAAGTGTTTTTCCAAAGTTATCAACATTTTCATGTTTGGCGTTCCAGAATCGACCTTATCTGAGGCTGAAAACGCGTTTTACGCATTTTGCAATAACTTTGCAGGGAAGCTTCAGAACATGAAATTTTGACCTCCCACTATTGCAGAAAGGGTCTTTCTAGTAGTTGCACATCAAATCTAAGCTCTCTGAAGTGTTGTTCCAAAGTTATCAACATTTTTACGTTTGGCGTTCCGGAACCCACCTTATCTCAGGCTGAAAACGCGTTTTCTGCATTGCGCCATAACTTTGCAGGGAAGCTTCAGAACATGAAATGTTCACCTCCCACTATAGCAGAAAGGGTCTTTCTAGTAGTTGCACATCAAATCTAAGCTGTCTGAAATGTTGTCCCAAAGTTATCAACATTTTTACGTTTGGCGTTTCGGAACCCACCTTATCTCAGGCTGAAATCGCGTTTTCTGCATTGTGCCATAACTTCTCAGGGAAGCTTCAGAACATGATATGTTCACCTCCCACTTAGCAGAAAGGGTCTTTCTAGTAGTTGCACATCAAATCTAAGCTGTCTGAATAGTTTTTCCAAAGTTATCAACATTTTTATGCTTGGCGTTCCGGAACCCACCTTATCTGAGGCTGAAAACGCGTTCTCTGTTGTGTGCCATAACTTTGCAGGGAAGCTTCAGAACTTGAAATTTTCACCTCCCACTATAGCAGAAAGGGTCTTTCTCGTAGTTGCTCATCAAATCTAAGTTGTCTGAAGTGTTTTTCCAAAGTTATCAACATGTTTATGTTTGGCGTTCCGGAACCCACCTTATCTCTGGCTGAAAACGCGTTTTCTGCATTGTGCCTTTACTTTTCTGGGGAGCTTCAGAACATGGAATTTTCACATCCCACGATAACAGAAAGGGTCCTTCTAGTAGTTGCACATCAAATCTAAGCTGTCTGAAGTGTTGTTCCAAAGTTATCAACATTTTTACGTTTGGCGTTCCGGAACCCACCTTATCTCAGGCTGAAAACGTATTTTCTGCATTGTGCCATAACTTCTCAGGGAAGCTTCAGATCACGAAATTTTCACCTCCCACTATAGCAGAAAGGGTTTTTTCTAGTATTTGCTCATCAAATCTAAGCTGTCTGAATACTTTTTCCAAAATTATCAACATTTTTATGTTTGGCGTTCCGGAACCCACCTTATCTCAGGCTGAAAACGCGTTTTCTGTTGTGTGCCATAACTTTGCAGGGAAGCTTCAGAACTTGAAATTTTCACCTCCCACTATATCAGAAAGGGTCTTTCTCGTAGTTGCACATCAAATCTAAGTTGTCTGAAGTGTTTTTCCAAAGTTATCAACATTTTTATGTTTGGCTTTCCGGAACTCGGCTTATCTCAGGCTGAAAACGCGTTTTCTGCATTGTGCCATAACTTTTCAGGGAAGCTTCAGAACATGAAATTTTAACCTCCCACTGTAGCAGAAAGGGTCTTTCTAGTAGTTGCACATCAAATCTAAGCTGTCTGAAGTGTTGTTCCAAAGTTAACAACATTTTTACGTTTGCCGTTCCGGAACCCACCTTATCTCAGGCTGAAAACGTATTTTCTGCATTGTGCCATAACTTTGCAGTGAAGCTTCAGAACATGAAATGTTCACCTCCCACTATCGCAGAAAGGGTCTTTCTAGTAGTTGCACATCAAATCTAAGCTGTCTGAAGTGTTTTTCCAAAGTTATCAACATTTTTATGTTTGGCGTTCCGGAACTCACCTTATCTCAGGCTGAAAACGCGTTTTCTGCATTGTTCCTTAACTTTGCAGAGAAGCTTCAGAACATGAAATTTTCAACTCCCACTATAACAGACTGGGTCTTTCGAGTAGCTGCACATCAAATATAAGTTGTCTAAAGTGTTTCTCGAAAGCTATCAACATTTTTATGTTTGGCGTTACGGAAACGACCATATCTCGGGCTGAAAACGCGTTTTCTGCATTGTGCCATAACTTTGCAGGGAAGCTTCAGAACATCAAATTTTCACCTCCCACTATAGCAGAAAGGGTCTTTCTAGTCGTTGTACATCAAATCTAAGCTGTTTGAAGTGTTTTTCCAAAGTTATCAACATTTTTATGTTTGGCGTTCCGGAACCCACCTTATCTCGGGCTGAAAACGCTTTTTCTGCATTGTGCCATAACTTTGCAGGGAAGCTTCAGAACATCAAATTTTCACCTCCCACTATAGCAGAAAGGGCCTTTCTAGTCATTGCACATCAAATCTAAGCTGTCTGAAGTGTTTTTCCAAAGTTATCAACATTTTTACGTTTGGCGCTCCGGAACCCACATTACCTCAGGCTGAATCCGCTTTTTCTGCATTCTGTCATGACTTTGCAGGGAAGCTTCAGAACATGAAATTTTCACGTCCCACTGTAGCAGAAAGGGTCTTTCTAGTAGTTGCACATCAAATCTAAGCTGTCTGAAGTGTTTTTCGGAAGTTATCAACATTTTTATGTTTGGCGTTTCGGAACCCACCTTGTCTCATGCTGAAAACGCGTTTTTTGCATTGTGCCATAACTTCTCAGGGTAGCTTCAGAACATGAAATGTTCACCTCACACTATAGCAGAAAGGGTCTTTCCAGTAGTTGCACATCAAATCTAAGCTGTCTGAAGTGTTTTTCCAAAGTTATCAACATTTTTATGTTTGGCGTTCCGGAACCCACCTTATCTCAGGCTGAAAACGCGTTTTCTGTTGTGTGCCATAACTTTGCAGGGAAGCTTCAGAACTTGAAATTTTCACCTCCTACTGTAGCAGAAAGGGTCTTTCTAGTAGTTGCACATCAAATCTAAGCTGTCTGAAGTGTTGTTCCAAAGTTATCAACATTTTTACGTTTGGCGTTCCGGAACCCACCTTATCTCAGGCTGAAAACTCGTTTTGTGCATTGTGCCATAACTTCTCAGGGTAGCTTCAGAACATGAAATTTTCACCTCACACTATAGCAGAAAGGGTCTTTCTAGTAGTTGCACGTCAATTCTAAGCTGTCTGAAGTGTTTTTCCAAAGTTATCAACATTTTCATGTTTGGCGTTCCAGAATCGACCTTATCTGAGGCTCAAAACGCGTTTTACGCATTTTGCCATAACTTTGGAGGGAAACTTCAGAACATGAAATTTTGACCTCCCACTATTGCAGAAAGGGTCTTTATAGTAGTTGCACATCAAATCTAAGCTCTCTGAAGTGTTGTTCCAAAGTTATCAACATTTTTGCGTTTGGCGATCCGGAACCCACCTTATCTCAGGCTGAAAACGCGTTTTACGCATTGTGCCATAACTTTGCAGGGAAAATTTAGAACATGAAATGTTCACCTCCCACTATAGCAGAAAGGGTGTTTCTAGTAGTTGCACATCAAATCTAAGCTGTCTGAAATGTTGTCCCAAAGTTATCAACATTTTTACGTTTGGCGTTTCGGAACCCACCTTATCTCAGGCTGAAAACGCGTTTTCTGCATTGTGCCATAACTTCTCAGGGAAGCTTCAGAACATGAAATGTTCACCTCCCACTTAGCAGAAAGGGTCTTTCTAGTAGTTGCACATCAAATCTAAGCTGTCTGAAGTGTTTTTCCAAAGTTATCAACATTTTTATGTTTGGCGTTCCAGAATCGACCTTATCTCTGGCTGAAAACGCGTTTTACGCATTTTGCCATAACTTTGGAGGGAAGCTTCAGAAAATGAAATTTTCACCTCCCACTATAGCAGAAAGGGTCTTTCTAGTAGTTGCACATCAAATCGAAGCTGTCTGAAGTGTTGTTCCAAAGTTATCAACATTTTTACGTTTGGCGTTCCGGAACCCACCTTATCTCAGGCTGAAAACGCGTTTTGTGTATTTGTGTATTTTCTGCATTGTGCCATAACTTCTCAAGGGAAGCTTCAGATCACGAAATTTTAACCTCCCACTATAGCAGAAAGGGTTTTTCTAGTATTTGCTCATCAAATCTTAGCTGTCTGAATACTTTTTCCAAAATTATCAACATTTTTATGTTTGGCGTTCCGGAACCCACCTTATCTCAGGCTGAAAACGCGTTTTCTGTTGTGTGCCATAACTTTGCAGGGAAGCTTCAGAACTTGACATTTTCACCTCCCACTGTAGCAGAAAGGGTCTTTCTAGTAGTTGCACATCAAATCTAAGCTGTCTGAAGTGTTTTTCCAAAGTTATCAACATTTTTATGTTTGGCGTTCCGGAACTCACCTTATCTCAGGCTGAAAACGCGTTTTCTGCATTGTTCCTTAACTTTGCAGAGAAGCTTCAGAACATGAAATTTTCAACTCCCACTATAACAGACTGGGTCTTTTGAGTAGTTGCACATCAAATATAAGTTGTTTGAAGTGTTTCTCGAAAGCTATCAACATTTTTATGTTTGGCGTTACGGAAACGACCATATCTCGGGCTGAAAACGCGTTTTCTGCATTGTGCCATAACTTTGGAGGGAAGCTTCAGAACATGAAATTTTAACCTCCCACAATAGCATAAAGGGTCTTTCTTGTAGTTGCACATCAAATCTAAGCTGTTTGAAGTGTTTTTCGAAAGTTATCAACATTTTGAAGTTTGGTGTTCCGGAACCCTCCTTATCTCAGGCTGAAAACGCATTTTCTGCATTGTTCCTTAACTTTGCAGGGAAGCATCAGAACATGAAATTTTCAACTCCCACTATGACAAACAGGGTCTTTCTAATAGTTGCACATCAAATCTAATCTGTCTGAAGTGTTTTTCCAAAGTTATCAACATTTTTATGTTTGGCGTTCCGGAACCCACCTTATCTCAGGCTGAAAACGCGTTTTCTGCATTGTGCCATAACTTTGCAGGGAAGCTTCAGAACATGAAATTTTAACCTCCCACTGTAGCAGAAAGGGTCTTACTAGTAGTTGGAAATCAAATCTAAGCTGTCTGAAATGTTTTTCCAAAGTTATCAACATTTTTATGTTTGAAGTTCCGGAACCCACCTTGTCTCAGGCTGAAAACGCGTTTTCTGCATTGTGCCATAACTTTGAAGGAAAGCTTCAGAACATGAAAGTTTCACCTCCCACAATAGCATAAAGGGTCTTTCTTGTAGTTGCACATCAAATCTACGCTGTCTGGAGTGTTTTTCCAAAGTTATCAACGTTTTTACGTTTGGCGTTCCGGAACCCACCTTATCTCAGGCTGAAAACGCGTTTTTTGCATTGTGCCATAACTTTGCTGGGAATATTTAGAACATGAAATTTTAACCTACGACAATAGCATAAAGGGTCTTTCTTGTAGTTGCACATCAAATCTAAGCTGTCTGAAGTGGTTTCCCAAAGTTATCAACATTTTTATGTTTGGCGTTCCGGAACCCACCTTTTTTCAGGCTGAAAAGGCGTTTTCTGCATTGTGCCATAACTTTGCAGGGAAGCTTCAGAACATGAAATTTTAACCTCCCACTGTAGCAGAAAGGGTCTTTCTATTAGTTGCACATCAAATCTAAGCTGTCTGAAGTGTTTTTCCAAAGTTATCAACATTTTTAAGTTTGGTGTTCCGGAACCCACCTTATCTCAGGCTGAAAACGCGTTTTCTGCATTGTTCCTTAACTTTGCAGGGAAGCATCAGAACATGAAATTTTCAACTCCCACTATGACAAACAGGGTCTTTCTAATAGTTGCACATCAAATCTAATCTGTCTGAAGTGTTTTTCGAAAGTTATCAACATTTTTAAGTTTGGTGTTCCGGAACCCACCTTATCTCAGGCTGAAAACGCCTTTTCTGCATTGTGCCATAACTTTGCAGGAAGCTTCCGAACATGAAATTTTCACCTCCCACTATAGCAGAAACGGTCTTTCTAGTAGTTGCACATCAAATCTAAGCTGTCTGTAATGTTTTTTCCAAAGTTATCAACATTTTTATGTTTGGCGTTCCGGAATCGACCTAATCTCAGCATGAAAATGCGTTTTCTGCATTGTCCCATAACTTTCGAGGGAAGCTTCATAACATGAAATTTTGACATCCCACTATAGCAGAAAGGGTCTTTCTAGTAGTTGCACATCAAATCTAAGCTGTCTGAAGTGTTTTTCCAAAGTTATCAACATTTTTATGTTTTGCGTTCCGTAATCGACCTTTTCTCAGGCTTAAAACGCGTTTAATGCATTGTGGCAAAACTTTGCAGGGAACCTTTAGAATATTAAATTTTCACCTCCCACTATAGCAGAAAGGGACTTTCTAGTAGTTGCACATCAAATCTAATCTGTCTGAAATGTTGTTCCAAAGTTATCAACATTTTTAAGTTTGGCGTTTCGGAACCCACCTTATCTCAGGCTGAAAACGCGTTTTCTGCATTGTGCCTTAACTTCTCAGGGATGCTTCAGAACATGAAATGTTCACTTCCCACTATAGCAGAACGGGTCTTTCTAGTAGTTGCACATCAAATCTAAGCTGTCTGAAGTGTTTTTCCAAAGTTATCAACATTTTTATGTTTGGCGTTCCGGAACCCACCTTATCTCTGCCTGAAAACGCGTTTTCTGCATTGTGCCTTTACTTTTCTGGGGAGCTTCAGAACATGGAATTTTCACATCCCACGATAACAGAAAGGGTCTTTCTAGTAGTTGCACATCAAATATAAGTTGTCTGAAGTGTTTCTCGAAAGCTATCAACATTTTTATGTTTGGCGTTACGGAAACGACCATATCTCTGGCTGAAAACGCGTTTTCTGCATTGTGCCATAACTTTGCAGGGAAGCTTCAGAACATGAAATTTTCACGTCCCACTATAACAGACAGGGTCTTTCTAGTAGTTGCACATCAAATCTAAGTTGTCTGAAGTGTTTTTTAAAAGCTATCAACATTTTTTAGGTTGGCGTTCCAGAAACGACCTTATCTCGGGCTGAAAACGCTTTTTCTGCGTTGTGCCATAACTTTGCAGGGAAGCTTCAGAACATCAAATTTTCACCTCCCACTATAGCAGAAAGGGTCTTTCTAGTCGTTGCACATCAAATCTAAGCTGTCTGAAGTGTTTTTCCAAAGTTATCAACATTTTTACGTTTGGCGCTCCGGAACCCACATTACCTCAGGCTGAATACGCGTTTTCTGCATTGTGTCATAACTTTGCAGGGAAGCTTCAGAACATGAAATTTTAACCTCCCACTGTAGCAGAAAGGGTCTTTCTATTAGTTGCACATCAAATCTAAGCTGTCTGAAGTGATTTTCGGAAGTTATCAACATTTTTATGTTTGGCGTTCCGGAACCCACCTTGTCTCATGCTGAAAACGCGTTTTTTGCATTGTGCCATAACTTTGAAGGAAAGCTTCAGAACATGAAAGTTTCACCTCCCACTATAGCAGAAAGGGTCTTTCTCGTAGTTACACATCAAATCTAAGCTATTTGAAGTGTTTTTCCAAAGTTATCAACATTTTTATGTTTGGCGTTCCGGAACCCACCTTATCTCTGGCTGAAAACGTGTTTTCTGCTTTGTGCCATAACTTTGCTGGGAATCTTTAGAACATGAAATTTTCACCTCCCACTATAGCAGAAAGGGTCTTTCTAGTCGTTGTACATCAAATCTAAGCTTTTTGAAGTGTTGTTCCAAAGTTATCAACATTTTTACGTTTGGCGTTCCGGAACCCACTTATCTCAGGCTGAAAACTCGTTTTGTGCATTGTGCCATAACTTCTCAGGGTAGCTTCAGAACATGAAATGTTCACCTCACACTATAGCAGAAAGGGTCTTTCCAGTAGTTGCACATCAAATCTAAGCTGTCTGAAGTGTTTTTCCAAAGTTATCAACATTTTTATGTTTGGCGTACCGGAATCGACCTTATCTCAGGCTTAAAACGCGTTTTACGCATTGTGCCATAACTTTGCAGGGAACCTTTCGAACATGAAAATTTCACCTCCCACTATAGCAGAAAGGGTCTTTCTAGTAGTTGCACGTCAAATCTAAGCTGTCTGAAGTGTTTTTCGAAAATTATCAACATTTTTATGTTTGGCGTTCCGCAACCCACCTTGTCTCAGGCTGAAAAAGCGTTTTCTGCATTGTGCCATAACTTTGAAGGAAAGCTTCAGAACATGAAAGTTTCACCTCCCACTATAGCAGAAAGGGTCTTTCTAGTAGTTACACATCAAATATAAGCTGTCTGAAGTGTTATTCGAAAGTTATCAACATTTTTATGTTTGGCGTTCCGGAACCCACCTTATCTCTGGCTGAAAACGCATTTTCTGCTTTGTGGCATAACTTTGCTGCGAATCTTTAGAACATGAAATTTTAACCTCCCACAATAGCATAAAGGGTCTTTAATGTAGTTGCACATCAAATCTAAGCTGTCTGAAATGTTTTTTCCAAAGTTATCAACATTTTTATGTTTGGCCTTCCGGAACCCTCCTTATCTCAGGCTGAAAAAGCGTTTTCTGCATGGTGCCATAACTTTGCAGGGAAGCTTCAGAACATGAAATTTTAACCTCCCACTCTAGCAGAAAGGGTCTTTCTAGTAGTTGCACATCAAATCTAAGCTGTCTGAAGTGTTTTTCGGAAGTTATCAACATTTTCATGTTTGGCGTTCCGGAACCCACCTTGTCTCATGCTGAAAACGCGTTTTTTGCATTGTGCCATAACTTTGAAGGAAAGCTTCAGAACATGAAATTTTAACCTCCACCTGTAGCAGAATGGGTCTTTCTAGTAGTTGCACATCAAATCTAAGCTGTCTGAAGTGTTTTTCCAAAGTTATCAACATTTTTAAGTTTGGTGTTCCGGAACCCTCGTTATCTCAGGCTGAAAACGCATTTTCTGCATTGTTCCTTAACTTTGCAGGGAAGCATCAGAACATGAAATTTTCAACTCCCACTATGACAAACAGGGTCTTTCTAATAGTTGCACATCAAATCTAATCTGTCTGAAGTGTTTTTCGAAAGTTATCAACATTTTTATGTTTGGCGTTCCGGAACCCACCTTATCTCAGGCTGAAAACGCGTTTTCTGCATTGTGCCATAACTTTGAAGGAAAGCTTCAGAACATGAAATTTTATCCTCCACCTGTAGCAGAAAGGGTCTTTCTAGTAGTTGCACATCAAATCTAAGCTGTCTGAAGTGTTTTTCCAAAGTTATCAACATTTTTATGTTTGAAGTTCCGGAACCCACCTTGTCTCAGGCTGAAAACGCGTTTTCTGCTTTGTCCCATAACTTTGCTGGGAATCTTTAGAACATGAAATTTTAACCTCCCACAATAGCATAAAGGGTCTTTCTTGCAGTTGCACATCAAATCTAAGCTGTCTGGAGTGTTTTTCCAAAGTTATCAACGTTTTCACGTTTAGCATTCCGGAACCCACCTTATCTCAGGCTGAAAACGCGTTTTCTGCATTTTGCCATAACTTTGCAGGAAGCTTCACAACATGAAATTTTCTCCTCCCACTATAGATGAAAAGGTCTTTCTAGTAGTTGTACATCAAATCTAAGCTTTCTGAAATGTTTTTTCCAAATTTATCAACATTTTTATGTTTGGCGTTCCGGAACCCACCTTATCTCAGGCTGAAAACGCGTTTTCTGCATTGTCCCATAACTTTGCAGGGAAACTTCAGAACATGAAATTTTCACTTCCCACTATAGCATAAAGGGTCTTTCTTGCAGTTGCACATCGAATCTAAGCTGTATGAAGTTTTTTTAGAAAGTTATCAACATTTTTATGTTTGGCGTTCCGGAATTGACCTTATCTCAGGCTGAAGACGCGTTTTACGCATTGTGCCATAACTTTGCAGGGAAGTTCCAGAAAATGAAATTTTCACCTCCCACTATAGCAGAAAGGGTCTTTCTAGTAGCTGCACATCAAATCTAAGCTGTCTGAAGTGCTTTTCCAAAGTTATCAACATTTTCATGTTTGGCATTCCGGAATTGACCTTATCTCAGGCTGAAGACGCGTTTTACGCATTGTGCCATAACTTTGCAGGGAAGTTCCAGAAAATGAAATTTTCACCTCCCACTATAACAGAAAGGGTTTTTTTAGTAGTTGCACATCAAATCTAAGCTGTCTGAAATGTTTTTTCCAAAGTTATCAACATTTTTATGTTTGGCGTTCCGGAACCCACCTTATCTCTGGCTGAAAACGCGTTTTCTGCATTGTGCCATAACTTTCCAGGAAGCTTCAGAACATGAAATTTTCACCTCCCACTGTAGCAGAAAGGGTCTTTCTAGTAGTTGCACATCAAATCTAAGCTGTCTGAAATGTTTTTTCCAAAGTTATCAACATTTTCATGTTTGGCTTTCCGGGCCCCACCTTATCTCAGACTGAAAACGCATTTTCTGCTTTGTGCCATAACTTTGCTGGGAATCTTTAGAACATGAAATTTTAACCTACCACAATAGCATAAAGGGTCTTTCTTGTAGTTGCACATCAAATCTAAGCTGTCTGAAGTGGTTTCCCAAAGTTATCAACATTTTTATGTTTGGCGTTCCGGAACCCACCTTATCTCTGGCTGAAAACGCGTTTTCTGCATTGTGCCATAACTTTCCAGGAAGCTTCAGAACATGAAATTTTCACCTCCCATTATAACAAACAGGGTCTTTCTAATAGTTGCACATCAAATCTAATCTGTCTGAAGTGTTTTTCGAAAGTTATCAACATTTTTATGATTGGCGTTCCGGAACCCACCTTATCTCAGGCTGAAAACGCGTTTTCTGCATTGTGCCATAACTTTGCAGGAAGCTTCAGAACTTGAAATTTTCACCTCCCACTATAGCAGAAAGGGTCTTTCTAGTAGTTGCACATCAAATCTAAGCTGTCTGAAATGTTTTTTCCAAAGTTATCAACATTTTTATGTTTGGCGTTCCGGAACCCACCTTGTCTCAGGCTGAAAACGCGTTTTCTGCATTGTGCCATAACTTTGCAGGAAGCTTCAGAACATGAAATTTTCACCTCCCAATATAGCAGAAAGGGTCTTTCTAGTAGTTGCACATCAAATCTAAGCTGTCTGAAATGTTTTTCCCAAAGTTATCAACATTTTTATGTTTGGCGTTCCGGAACCCACCTTATCTCTGGCTGAAAACGCGTTTTCTGCATTGTGCCATAACTTTCCAGGAAGCTTCAGAACATGAAATTTTCACCTCCCACTATAGCAGTATGGGTCTTTCTAGTAGTTGCACATCAAATCTAAGTTGTCTGAAATGTTTTTTCCAAATTATCAACATTTTTATGTTTGGCGTTCCGGAACCCACCTTATCTCAGGCTGAAAACGTGTTTTCTGCATTGTGCCATAACTTTGCAGGGAAGCTTCAGAACATGAAATTTTATCCTCCCACTCTAGCAGAAAGGGTCTTTCTAGTAGTTGCACATCAAATCTAAGCTGTCTGAAGCGTTTTTCCAAAGTTATAAACATTTTTATGCTTGGCGTTCCGAAACCCACCTTATCGCAAGCTGAAAACGCATTTTCTGCATTGTTCCTTAACTTTGCAGGGAAGCATCAGAACATGAAATTTTCAGCTCCCACTATAACAGAAAGGGTTTTTTTAGTAGTTGCACATCAAATCTAAGCTGTCTGAAGTGTTTTTCGAAAGTTATCAACATTTTTATGTATGGCGTTCCGGAATCGACCTTATCTCAAGCTGAAAACGCGTTTTCTGCATTGTGCCATAACTTTGCAGGGAAGCTTCAGAACATGAAATGTTCACCTCCCACTATAGCAGAAAGGGTCTTTCTAGTATTTGCACATCAAATCTAAGCTGTATGAAGTGTTTTTCCAAAGTTATCAACATTTTTATGTTTGGCGTTGCGGAATCAACCTTATCTCAGGCTGAAAACGCGTTTTCTGCATTGTGCCATAACTTTGCAGGCAAGCTTCAGAACATGAAATTTTCATCTCCCACTGTAACAGACAGGGTCTTTCTTGTAGTTGCACATCAAATCTAAGTTGTCTGAAGTGTTTTTCGAAAGCTATCAACATTTTTTAGGTTGCCGTTCCGGACACGACCTTATCTTGGGCTGAAAACGCGTTTTCTGCATTGTGCCATAACTTTGCAGGGAAGCTTCAGAACATGAAATTTTCACCTCCCACTATAGCAGAAAGGGTCTTTCTATTAGTTGCACATCAAATCTAAGCTGTCTTAAGTGTTTTTCCAAAGTTATCAACATTCTTATGTTTGGCGTTTCGGAATCAACCTTATCTCAGGCTGAAAACGCGTTTTCAGCATTGAGCCATCACTTTGCAGGAAAGCTGCAGAATATTAAATTTTCACCTCCCACTTTAGCAGAAAGGGTCTTTCTAGTAGTTGCACATCAAATCTAATCTGTCTGAAGTGTTTTTTCAAAGTTATCAACATTTTTATGTTTGGCGTTCCGGAATCAACCTTATCTCAGGCTGAATACGCGTTTTCTGCATTGTGTCATAACTTTGCAGGGAATCTTCAGAACATGAAATTTTCTCCTCCCACTATAGCAGAAAGGGACTTTCTAGTAGTTGCACATCAAATCTAAGCAGTTTGAAGTGTTTTTCCAAAGTTATCAACATTTTTATGTTTGGCGTTCCGGAATCAACCTTATCTCAGGCTGAAAACGCGTTTTACGCATTGCGCCATAACTTTGCAGGAAAGCTTCAGAACATGAAATTTTCAACTCCCTCTACAGCAGAAAGGGTCTTTCTAATAGTTGCACGTCAAATCTAAGCTGTCTGAAGTGTTTTTCCAAAGTTATCAACATTTTTATGTTTGGCATTCCAGAATCGACCTTATCTCTGGCTGAAAACGCGTTTTCTGCATTGTGCCATAACTTTGCAGGGAAACTTCAGAACATGAAATGTTCACCTCCCACTATAGCAGAAAGGGTCTTTCTAGTAGTTGCACATCAAATCTAAGCTGTCTGAAGTGTTTTTTCAAAGTTATCATATTTTTATGTTTGGCGTTCCGTAATTGAACTTGTCTCATGCTGAAAACGCGTTTTCTGCATTGTGCCACAACTTTGCAGGGAAGCTTTAGAACATGAAATGTTCACCTCCCACTATAGCAGAAAGGGTCTCTCTAGTAGTTGCACATCAAATCTAAGCTGTCTGAAGTGTTTTTCCAAAGTTGTCAACATTTTTATGTTTGGCGTTCCGGAACCCACCTTTTCTCAGGCTGAAAATGCGTTTTCTGCATTGTGCCACAACTTTGCTGGGAAGCTTCAGAACATGAAATTTTCACCTCCCACTATAGCAGAAAGGGTCTTTCTAGTAGTTGCACATCAAATCTAAGCAGTTTGAAGTGTTTTTCCAAAGTTATCAACATTTTTATGTTTGACGTTCCGGAATCAACCTTATCTCAGGCTGAAAACGCGTTTTACGCATTGCGCCATAACTTTGCAGGAAAGCTTCAGAACATGAAATTTTCAATTCCCACTAAAGCAGAAAGGGTTTTTCTCCTACTTGCACATCAAATCTAAGCTGTCTGAAAAGATTTTCGAAATTTATCAACATTTTTATGTTTGCCGTTCAGGAATCGACCTTATCTCAGGCTGAAAACCCGTTTTCTGCATTGTGCCTTAACTTTGCAGGGAAGCTTCAGAACATGAAATTTTCACCTCCCACTATAGCAAAAAGGGTCTTTCTAGTAGTTGCACATCAAATCTAAGCTGTCTGAAGTTTTTTTTCCAAAGTTATCAACATTTTGATGTTTGGCGTTTCGGAATCGACCTTATCTAATGATGGAAACGCGTTTCCTGCATTGTGCCAAAACTTTGTAGGTAAGCTCCAGAACATGAAATTTTCACCTCCCACTATAGCAGAAAGGGTCTTTCTAGTAGTTGCACATCCAATCTAAGCTGTTTGAAGTGTTTTTCCGAAGTTATCAACATTTTTATGTTTGGCGTTTCGGAATCCACCTTATCTCCGGCTGAAAATGCGTTTTCTGCATAGTGCCATAACTTTGCAGGGAAGCTTGAGAACATGAAGTTTTAACCTCCCACTATAGTAGAAAAGGTCATTCTAGCAGTTGCACATCAAATCTAAGCTGTCTTGAAGTGTTTTTCTGAAGTTATCAACTTTTTTATGTTTGGCGTTCCGGAACCCACCTTATCTCAGCCTGAAAACGCGTTTTACATATTTTGCCATAACTTTGGAGGGAAGCTTCAGAACATGACATTTTTACATCCCACTATAGCAGAAAGGGTCTTTCTAGTAGTTGCACATCAAATCTAAGCTGTCTGAAGTGTTTTTCCAAAGTTATCAACATTTTTATGTTTGGCGTTCTGGAACCCATCTAATCTCAGGCTGAAAACGCGTTTTCTGCATTGTGCCATAACTTTTCAGGGAAGCTTCAGAACATGAAATGTTCGCCTCCCACTATAGCAGATAGGGTCTTTCTAGTAGTTGCACATCAAATGTAAGCTGTCTGAAGTGTTTTTCTGAAGTTATCAACATTTTTATGTTTGGCGTTCCGGAACCCACCTTATCTCACCCTGAAAACGCGTTTTACATATTTTGCCATAACTTTGCAGGGAAGCTTCAGAACATGAAATTTTAACATCCCACTATGGCAGAAAGGGTGTTTCTAGTAGTTGCACATCAAATCTAAGCTGTCTGAAGTGTTTTTCCAAAGTTATCAACATTTTTATGTTTGGCGTTCTGGAACCCACCTAATCTCAGGCTGAAAACGCGTTTCCAGCATTGTTGCATAACTTTGCAGGGATGCATCAGAACATGAAATGTTCGCCTCCCACTATAGCAGATAGGGTATTTCGAGGAGTTGCACATCAAATCTAAGCTGTCTGAAGTGTTTTTCCAAAGTTATCAACATTTTTATGTTTGGCGTTCTGGAACCCACCTTATCTCAGGCTGAAAACGCGTTTTCTGCAATGTGCCATAACTTTGCAGGGAAGCTTCAGAACATGAAGTTTTAACCTCCCACGATAGCAGAAAAGGTCATTCTAGTAGTTGCACATCGAATCTAAGCTGTCTTGAAGTGTTTTTCTGAAGTTATCAACATTTTTATGTTTGGCGTTCCGGAACCCACCTTATCTCAGCCTGAAAACGCGTTTTACATATTTTGCCATAACTTTGCAGGGAAGCTTCAGAACATGAAATTTTTACATCCCACTATAGCAGAAAGGGTCTTTCTAGTAGTTGCACATCAAATCTAAGCTGTCTGAAGTGTTTTTCCAAAGTTAACAACATTTTTATGTTTGGCGTTCTGGAACCCACCTAATCTCAGGCTGAAAACGCGTTTTCTGCATTGTGCCATAACTTTTCAGGGAAGCTTCAGAACATGAAATGTTCGCCTCCCACTATAGCAGATAGGGTCTTTCTAGTAGTTGCACATCAAATCTAAGCTGTCTGAAGTGTTTTTCCAAAGTTATCAATATTTTTATGTTTGGCGTTCCGGAATCGACCTTATCTCAGGCTGAAAACGCGTTTCCTGCATTGTGGCATAACTTTGCAGGGAAGCTTCAGAACATGAAATTTTCACCTCCCACTGTAGCTAAAAGGGTCTTTCTAGTAGTTGCACATCAAATCTAAGCTGTCTGAAGTGTTTTTCCAAAGTTATCAACATTTTTATGTTTGGCGTTCTGGAACCCACCTAATCTCAGGCTGAAAACGCGTTTCCAGCATTGTTGCATAACTTTGCAGGGATGCATCAGAACATGAAATGTTCGCCTCCCACTATAGCAGATAGGGTATTTCGAGGAGTTGCACATCAAATCTAAGCTGTCTGAAGTGTTTTTCCAAAGTTATCAACATTTTTATGTTTGGCGTTCTGGAACCCACCTTATCTCAGGCTGAAAACGCGTTTTCTGCAATGTGCCATAACTTTGCAGGGAAGCTTCAGAACATGAAGTTTTAACCTCCCACGATACCAGAAAAGGTCATTCTAGTAGTTGCACATCGAATCTAAGCTGTCTTGAAGTGTTTTTCTGAAGTTATCAACATTTTTATGTTTGGCGTTCCGGAACCCACCTTATCTCAGCCTGAAAACGCGTTTTACATATTTTGCCATAACTTTGCAGGGAAGCTTCAGAACATGAAATTTTTACATCCCACTATAGCAGAAAGGGTCTTTCTAGTAGTTGCACATCAAATCTAAGCTGTCTGAAGTGTTTTTCCAAAGTTAACAACATTTTTATGTTTGGCGTTCTGGAACCCACCTAATCTCAGGCTGAAAACGCGTTTTCTGCATTGTGCCATAACTTTTCAGGGAAGCTTCAGAACATGAAATGTTCGCCTCCCACTATAGCAGATAGGGTCTTTCTAGTAGTTGCACATCAAATCTAAGCTGTCTGAAGTGTTTTTCCAAAGTTATCAATATTTTTATGTTTGGCGTTCCGGAATCGACCTTATCTCAGGCTGAAAACGCGTTTCCTGCATTGTGGCATAACTTTGCAGGGAAGCTTCAGAACATGAAATTTTCACCTCCCACTGTAGCTAAAAGGGTCTTTCTAGTAGTTGCACATCAAATCTAAGCTGTCTGAAGTGTTTTTCCAAAGTTATCAATATTTTTATGTTTGGCGTTCTGGAACCCACCTAATTCCAGGCTGAAAACGCGTTTCCTGCATTGTTGCATAACTTTGCAGGGATGCATCAGAACATGAAATGTTCGCCTCCCACTGTAGCAGACAGGGTCTTTCGAGGAGTTGCACATCAAATCTAAGCTGTCTGAAGTGTTTTTCCAAAGTTATCAACATTTTTATGTTTGGCGTTCTGGAACCCACCTTATCTCAGGCTGAAAACGCGTTTTCTGCAATGTGCCATAACTTTGCAGGGCAGCTTCAGAACATGAAGTTTTAACCTCCCACTATAGCAGAAAGGGTCATTCTAGTAGTTGCACATCAAATCTAAGCTGTTTGAAGTGTTTTCCCAAAGTTATCAACATTTTTATGTTTGGCGTTTCGGAATCGACCTTATGTCCGGCTGAAAACGCGTTTCCTGCATTGTTGCATAACTTTGCAGGGATGCATCAGAACATGAAATGTTCGCCTCCCACTGTAGCAGACAGGGTCTTTCGAGGAGTTGCACATCAAATCTAAGCTGTCTGAAGTGTTTTTCCAAAGTTATCAACATTTTTATGTTTGGCGTTCTGGAACCCACCTTATCTCAGGCTGAAAACGCGTTTTCTGCAATGTGCCATAACTTTGCAGGGCAGCTTCAGAACATGAAGTTTTAACCTCCCACTATAGCAGAAAAGGTCATTCTAGTAGTTGCACATCAAATCTAAGCTGTCTTGAAGTGTTTTTCTGAAGTTATCAACATTTTTATGTTTGGCGTTCCGGAACCCACCTTATCTCAGCCTGAAAACGCGTTTTACATATTTTGCCATAACTTTGCAGGGAAGCTTCAGAACATGAAATTTTTTACATCCCACTATAGCAGAAAGGGTCTTTCTAGTAGTTGCACATCAAATCTAAGCTGTCTGAAGTGTTTTTCCAAAGTTATCAATATTTTTATGTTTGGCGTTCCGGAACTCACCTTATCTCAGGCTGAAAACGCGTTTTGTGCATTGTGCCATAACTTCTCAGGGAAGCTTCAGAACATGAAATGTTCACCTCCCACTATAGCAGAAAGGGTCTTTCTAGTAGTTGCACATCAAATCTAAGATGTCTGAAGTGTTTTTCCAAAGTTATCAACATTTTTATGTTTGGCGTTTCGGAACTCACCTTATCTCAGGCTGAAAACGCGTTTTCTGCATTGTTCCTTAACTTTGCAGAGAAGCTTCAGAACATGAAATTTTCAACTCCCACTATAACAGACAGGGTCTTTCGAGTAGTTGCACATCAAATCTAAGCTGTCTGAAGTGTTTTTCCAAAGATATCAACATTTTTATGATTGGCGTTCCGGAACCCACCTTTTCTCAGGCTGAAAACGCGTTTTCTGCATTGTGCCATAATTTTGCAGGGAAGCTTCAGAACATGAAATTTTCCCCTCCCACTATAGCAGAAAGGGCCTTTCTAGTAGTTGCACATCAAATCTAAGCTGTCTGAATAGTTTTTCCAAAGTTATCAACATTTTTATGTTTGGCGTTCCGGAACCCACCTTATCTCAGGCTGAAAACGCGTTTTCTGTTGTGTGCCATAACTTTGCAGGGCAGCTTCAGAACATGACATTTTCACCTCCCACTATAGCAGAAAGGGTCTTTCCAGTAGTTGCACATCAAATCTAAGCTGTCTGATGTGTTTTTCCAAAGTTATCAACATTTTTATGTTTGGCGTTCCGGAATCGACCTTATCTCAGGCTGACAACGCGTTTTACGCCTTTTGCATAAATTTGCAGGGAAGCTTCAGAACATGGAATTTTCACTACCAACTATAGCAGAAAGGGTCTTACTAGTATTTGCACATCAACTCTAAGCAGTCTGAAGTGTCTTTCCAAAGTTATCAACATTTTTATGTTTGGCGTTTCGGAACCTACCTTATGTCAGGATGAAAATGCGTTTTCTGCATTGTGCCATAAATTTGCAGGGAAGCTTCAGAACATGAAATTTTCACCTGCCACTATAGCAGAAATGGTCTTTCTAGTAGTTACACATCAAATCTAAGCTGTCTGAAGTGTTTTTCCAAAGTTGTCAACATTTTTATGTTTGATGTTCCGGAATCTACCTTTTCTCAGGCTAAAAACGCGTTTTCTGCATTGTGCCATAACTTTGCAGGGAAGCTTCAGAACATGAAATTTTCTCCTCCGACTATAAGCATAAAGGGTCTCTCTAGTAGTTGCACATCAAATCTAACCTGTCTGAAGTGTTTTTCCAAAGTTATCAACATTTTTATGTTTGGCGTTCCGGAACCCACCTTTTGTCAGGCTGAAAACGCGTTTTCTGCATTGTTCCATAACTTTGCAGCGAAGCTTCAGAACATGAAATTTTAACCTCCCACTATAGCAGAAAGGGTCTTTCTCGTAGTTACACATCAAATCTAAGCTGTCTGAAGTGTTTTTCGAAAGTTTTCAAGATTTGTATGTTTGGTGTTCCTGAATCGACCTTATCTCAGGCTGAAAACGCGTTTTCTGCATTGTGCCATAACTTTGCAGGGAAGCTTCAGATCATGAAATGTTCATTTCCCACTATAGCAGAAAGGGTCTTTCTCGTAAAAAGCACATCAAATCGAAGCTGTCTGAAGTGTTTGTCCAAAGTTATCAACATTTTTATATTTGGCGTTCCGGAATCAACCTTATCTCAGGCTGAAAACGCATTTTACGCATTGTGCCATAACTTTGCAGGAAAGCTTCAGAACATGAAATTTTCACCTCCCATTATAGCAGAAAGGGTCTTTCTAGTAGTTGCACATCAAATCTAAGCTGTCTGAAGTGTTTTTCCGAAGTTATCAACATTTTTATATTTGGCGTTCCGGAATCGACCTTATGTGAGGCTGAAAACGCGTTTTCTTCATTGTGCCATAACTTTGCAGGGAATTTTCAGAACATGAAATTTTCAACTCCCACTATAGCAGTAAGGGTCTTTCTAGTAGTTGCACATCAAATCTAAGCTGTCTGAAGTGTTTTTCCAAAGTTATCAACATTCTTATGTTTGGCGATCCAGAATCAACCTTATCTCAGGCTGAAAACGCGTTTTCTGCATTGTGCCATAACTTTGCAGGAAAGCTGCAAAATATGAAATTTTCACCTCCCACTATAGCAGAAAGTGTCTTTCTAGTAGTTGCACATCAAATCTAAGCTGTCTGAAGTGTTTTTCCAAAGTTATCAACATTTTTATGTTTGGCGTTCCGGAATCAACCTTATCTCAGGCTGAAAACGCGTTTTCTGCATTGTGCCATACCTTTGCAGGGAAGCTTCAGAACATGACATTTTCACCTCCCACTATAGCATAAAGGGTCTTTCTAGTTGTTGCACATCAAATCTAAGCTGTTTGAAGTCTTTTTCCAAAGTAATCAACATTTTTAAGTTTGGCGTTCCGGAATCAACCTAATATCAGGCTGAAAACGCATTTTACGCATTGTGCCATAACTTTGCAGGAAACCTTCAGAACATGAAATTTTCACCTCCCACTATAGCAGAAAGGGTCTTTCTAGTACTTGTACATCAAATCTAAGCTGTCTGAAGTGTTTTTCCGAAGTTATCAACATTTTTATGTTTGGCGTTCCGGAATTGACCATATGTGAGGCTGAAAACGCGTTTTCTGCATTGTGACATACCTTTGCAGGGAAGCTTCAGAACATGAAATTTTAACTTCCCACGATAGCAGAAAGGGTCTTTCTAGTAGTTGCACATCAAATCGAAGCTGTTTGAATTGTTTTTCCAAAGTTATCAACACTTTTATGTTTGGTTTTCCGGAATCAACCTTATCTTAGGCTGAAAACGCGTTTTACGCATTGTGCCATAACTTTGCAGGAAAGCTTCAGAACATGAAATTCTCAACTCCTACTATAGCAGAAAGGGTCTTTCTAGTAGTTGCACATCAAATCTAAGCTGTCTAAAGAGTTTTTCCAAAGTTATCAATATTTTTATGTTTGGCGTTCCGGAATCGACCTCATCTCAGGCTGAAAACGCGTTTCCTGCATTGTGGCATAACTTTGCAGGGAAGCTTCAGAACATCGAATTTTCACCTCCCACTATAGCAGAAACGGTCTTTCTAGTAGTTGCACATCAAATATAAGCTGTCTGAAGTGTTTTTCCAAAGTCATAAACATTTTTATGTTTGGCATTCCGGAATCGACCTTATGTGATGCTGAAAACTCGTTTTCTGCATTGTGCCATAACTTTGCAGGAAAGCTTCAGAACATGAAATTTCTACATCCCACTATAGCAGAAAGGGTCTTTCTAGTAGTTGCACATCAAATCTAAGCTGTCTGAAGTGTTTTTCCGAAGTTATCAACATTTTTATGTTAGGCGTTCCGGAATCAACCTTATCTCAGGCTGAAAACGCGTTTTCTGCATTATGCCATCACTTTGCAGGAAATCTGCAGAATAAGAAATTTTCACCTCCCACTATAGCAGAAAGGGTCTTTCTAGTAGTTGAAAATCAAATCTAAGCTGTCTGAAGTGTTTTTCCAAAGTTATCAATATTTTTATGCTTGGCGTTCTGAAACCCACCTTATTTCAGGCTGAAAACGCGTTTCCTGCATTGTGCCATAACATTGCAGGGAAGTTTCAGAACATGAAATTTACACCTCCCACTATAGCAGAAAGGGTCTTTCTAGTAGTTGCACATCAAATCTAAGCTGCCTGAAGTGTTTTTCGAAAGTTATCAACATTTTTTTGTTTGGCGTTCCGGAACCCACCTTATCTCAGGCAGAAAATGACTTTTTTGCCTTGTGCCATAACTTTGCAGGGAAGCTTCAGAACATGACATTTTCACATCCCACTATAGCAGAAAGGGTCTTTCTAGTAGTTGCACATCAAATCTAAGCTGTTTGACGTGTTTTTCCAAAGTTATCAACATTTTTATGTTTGGCGTTCCGGAATCGACCTTATCTCAGGCTGAATACACGTTTTCTGCATTGTGCCATAACTATGCAGGGAAGTTTCAGAACATGAAATTTACACCTCCCACTATAGCAGAAATGGTCTTTCTAGTAGTTGCACATCAAATCTAAGCTGTCTGAAGTGTTTTTCCAGAATTATGAACATGTTTATGTTTGGCGTTCCGGAATCGACCTTATCTCAGGCTGAAAACGCGTTTTACGCATTGTGCCATAACTTTGCATAAAGCTTCAGAACATGAAATTTTCACCTCCCACGATAGCAGAAAGGGTCTTTCTAGTAGTTGCAGATCAAAACAAAGCTGTCTGAAATGTTTTTCCAAAGTTATCAACAGTTTTATGTTTGGCATTCCGGAAACGACCTTATCTCAGGCTGTAAACGCGTTTTACGCATGGTGCCATAACTTTGCTTGAAAGCTTCAGAACATCAAATTTTCACCTCCCACAGTAGCAGAAACGGTCTTTCTAGTAGTTGCACATTAAAGCTAAGAGGTCTGAAGTGTTTTTCCAAACTTATCAACATTTTTATGTTTGGCGTTCCGGAACCCATCTTATCTCAGGCTGAAAACGTGTTTTTTGCATTGTGCCATAACTTTGCAGGGATGCCACAGAACATGAAATTTTCAGCTGCCGCTGGAGTAGAAAGGGTCGTTCTCGTAGTTGCACATCCAATCCAAGCTGTCTGAAGTGGCTTTCCAAAGTTATCAACATTTTTATGTTTGGAGTTCCGGAATCAACCTTATCTCAGGCTGAACACCGGTTTTCTTCATTGTGCCATAACTTTGCAGGGATGCATCAGAACATGACATTTTAAACTTCCACTATAGCAGAAAAGGTCTTTCTAGTAGTTGCAAAAAAAATTCTAATCTGTCTGAAGTGTTTTTCCAAAGTTATCAACATTTTTATGTTTGGCGTTCCGGAACCCACCTTATCTCAGGCTGAAAACGCGTTTTCTGCATTGTGCCATAACTTTGCAAGGAAGCTTCAGAACATGAAATTTTATAATTGCGCTATAGCAGAAAGGGTCTTTCTAGTAGTTGCACATTAAAGCTAAGAGGTCTGAAGTGTTTTTCCAAACTTATCAACATTTTTATGTTTGGCGTTCCGGAACCCATCTTATCTCAGGCTGAAAACGCGTTTTCTGCATTGTGCGATACCTTTGCAGGGAAGCTTCAGAACATGAAATTTTCACCTCCCACTATAGCAGAAAGGGTCTTTCTAGTAGTTGCACATCAAATGTAAGCGGTCTGAAGTGTATTTCAAAAGTTATCAACTTTTTTATGTTTGACGTTCCTGAATCGACCTTATCACAGGCTGAAAACGCGTTTTACGCATTGTTCCATAACTTTGCCGTGAAGCTTCAGAACATGAAATTTTCACCTCCCACAATGGCAGAAAGGGTCTTTCTAGTAATTGCAAATCAAATCTAAGCTGTCTGAAGTGTTTTTCCAAAGTTATCAACATTTTTATGTTTGAAGTTCCGGAATCGACTTTATCTCAGGCAGAAAACGTGTTTTACGCATTGTGCCATAACTTTGCATAAAGCTTCAGAACATTCCATTTTCACATCCCACCATAGCAGAAAGGGTCTTTCAAGTAGTTGCAGATCAAATCTAAGCTGTCTGAAATGTTTTTCCAAAGTTATCAACATTTTTATGTTTGGCGTTCTGGACCCCACCTTATCTCAGTCTGAAAACGTGTTTTTTGCATTGTGCCATAGCTTTGCAGGGAAGCCTCAGAACAGGAAATTTCTACCTGCCGCTATAGTAGAAAGGGTCTTTCTAGTAGTTGCTCATCGAATCTAAGCTGTCTTAAGTGTCTTTTCGTAGTTATCAACACTTTTATGTTTGGCGTTCCAGAATCGACCTTATCTCAGCCTGAAAACGCGTTTTACGCATGGTGCCATAACTTTGCAGGGAAGCTTCAGAACATCAAATTTTCACCTCCCACAATGGCAGAAAGGGTCTTTCTAATAGTTGCACATCAAATCTAAGCTGTCTTAAATGTTTTTCCAAAGTTATCAACATTTTTTGTTTGGCGTTCTGGAACCCACCTTATCTCAGGCTGAAAACGCGTTTTCTGCATTGTGCCATAACTTTGCAGGGAAGCTTCAGAATATGATATTTTAACCTCCCGCTATTGCAGAAAGGGTCTTTCTTGTAGTTGCACATCAAATCTAAGCTGTCTGAAGTGTTTTTCCAAAGTTATCAACATTTTTATGTTTGGCGTTCCGGAACCCACCTTATCTCAGGCTGAAAACGCGTTTTCTCCATTGTGCCATAACTTTGCAGGGAAGCTTCAGAACATGAAATTTTCACCTCCCACTATAGCAGAAAGGGTCTTTCTAGTACTTGCACATCAAATCTAAGCTGTCTGAAGTGTATTTCAAAAGTTATCAACTTTTTTATGTTTGGCGTTCCTGAATCAACCTTATCTCAGGCTGAAAACGCGTTTAACGCATTGTTCCATAAATTTGCAGGGAAGCTTCAGAACATCGAATTTTCAACTCCCACTATAGCAGAAAGGGACTTTCTAGTAGTTGCACATCAAAGCTAAGCTGTCTGAAGTGTTTTTCCAAAGTTATCAATATTTTTATGTTTGGTGAACCGGAATCGACCTTATCTCAGGCTGAAAACGCGTTTTCTGCATTGTGCCATAACTTTGCAAGGAAGCTTCAGAACATGAAATTTTAAACTTGCGCTATAGCAGAAAAGGTCTTTCTAGTAGTTGTACATCAAATCTAAGCTGTCTGAAGTGTTTTTCCAAAGATATCCACATTTTAATGTTTGGCGTTCCGGAATCGACCTTATCTCAGGCTGAAAACGCGTTTTACGCATTGTCCCATAACTTTGCATCAAGCTTCAGAACATGAAATTTTCACCTCCCACGATAGCAGAAAGGGACTTTCTAGTAGTTGCAAATCAAATGTAAGCTGTCTGAAGTGTTTTTCCAAAGTTATCAACACTTTTATGTTTGGCGTACCGGAATCGACCTTATCTCAGGCTAAAAACGCGTTTTACGCATTGTGCCACAACTTTGCATAAAGCTTCAGAACATGAAATTTTCACCTCCCTCTATAGCAGAAAGGGTCTTTCAAGTAGTTTCACGTGAATTCTAAGCTGTCTGAAGTGTTTTTCCTAAGTTATCAACATTTTTATGTTTGGCGTTCCGGAATCGACTTTATCTCAGGCTGAAAACGTGTTTTCCGCATTGTGCAATAACTTTTCAAGGAAGCTTCAGAACATGAAATTTTAAACTTCCACCATTGCAGAAAAGGTCTTTCTGGTAGTTGCACATCAAATCTAAGCTGTCTGAAGTGTTTTTCCAAACTTTTCAACATTTTTATGTTTGGCGTTCGGGAACCCACCTTATCTCAAGCTGAAAACGCGTTTTCTGCATTGTGCCATAACTTTGCAGGAAACTTCAGAATATGAAATTTTAACCTCCCACTATTGCAGAAAGGGTCTGTCTTGTTGTTGCACATCAAATCTAAGCTGTCTGATGTGTTTTTCCAAAGTTATCAACATTTTCATGTTTGGCGTTCCGGAATCGACCTTATCTCAGGCTGAAAACGCGTTTTACGCATTGTGCCATAACTTTGCATAAAGCTTCAGAACATGAAATTTTCACCTCCCACTATAGCAGAAAGGGTCTTTCGAGTAGTTGCAGATCAAATCTAAGCTGTCTGAAATGTTTTTCCAAAGTTATCAACATTTTTATGTTTGCCGTTCTGGAACCCACCTTATCTCAGTCTGAAAACGTGTTTTCTGCATTGTGCCATAACTTTGCAGGTAAGCCTCAGAACAAGAAATTTTCACCTACCGCTATAGTAGAAAGGGCCTTTCTAGTAGTTGCACATCTAATCTAAGCTGTCTGAAGTGTCTTTAATAAGTTATCAACATTTTTATGTTTGACATTCCAGAATCGACCTTATCTCTGGCTGAAAACGCGTTTTCTGCATTGTGCCACAACTTTGCAGGGAAACTTCAGAACATGGAATTTTCACCTACCGCTATAGCATATAGGGTCTTTCTAATAGTTGCACATCAAATCTAAGCTGTCTGAAGTGTTTTTCCAAAGTTATCAACATTTTTATGTTTGCGTTCCGGAATCGACCTTATCTCAGGCTGAAAACGCGTTTTACGCATTGTGCCATAACTTTGCATAAAGCTTCAGAACATTACATTTTCACATCCCACTAAAGCAGAAAGGGTCTTTCTAGTAGTTGCACATCAAATCTAAGCTGTCTGAAGTGTATTTCAAAAGTTATCGTATTTTTTATGTTTGGCGTTCCTGAATCGACCTTATTTCAGGCTGAAAACGTGTTTTCTGCATTGTGCCATATCTTTGCAGGGAAGCCTCAGAACATGAAATTTCCACCTGCCGCTATAGTAGAAAGGGTCTTTCTAGTAGTTGCTCATCGAATCTAAGCTGTCTTAAGTGTCTTTTCGAAGTTATCAACACTTTTATGTTTGGCGTTCCAGAATCGACCTTATCTCAGCCTGAAAACGCGTTTTACGCATGGTGCCATAACTTTGCAGAGAAGCTTCAGAACATCAAATTTTCACCTCCCACAATGGCAGAAAGGGTCTTTCTAGTAGTTGCACATCAAATCTAAGCTGTCTGAAATGTTTTTCCAAAGTTATCAACATTTTTATGTTTGGCGTTCTGGAACCCACCTTATCTCAGGCTGAAAACGCGTTTTCTGCATTGTGCTATAACTTTGCAGGGAAGATTCAGAATATGATATTTTAACCTCCCGCTATTGCAGAAAGGGTCTGTCTTGTAGTTGCACATCAAATCTAAGCTGTCTGAAATGTTTTTCCAAAGTTATCAACAGTTTTATGCTTGGCATTCGGGAATCAACCTTATCTCAGGCTGTAAACGCGTTTTACGCATGGTGCCATAACTTTGCTGGGAAGATTCAGAACATCAAATTTTCACCTCCCACAATAGCAGAAACGGTCTTTCTAGTAGTTGCACTTCAAATCTAAGCTGTCTGAAGTGTTTTTCCAAAGTTATCAACATTTTTATGTTTGGCGTTCCGGAATCGACTTTATCTCCGGCTGAAAACGTGTTTTCCGCATTGTGCCATAACTTTGCAAGGAAGCTTCAGAACATGAAATTTTAAACTTCCACCATTGCAGAAAAGGTCTTTCTGGTAGTTGCACATCAAATCTAAGCTGTCTGAAGTGTTTTTCCAAACTTTTCAACATTTTTATGTTTGGCGTTCCGGAATCGACCTTATCTCAGGCTGAGAACGCGTTTTACGCATTGTGCCATAACTTTGCAGGAAACTTCAGAATATGAAATTTTAACCTCCCACTATTGCAGAAAGGGTCTTTCTAATAGTTGCACATCAAATCTAAGCTGTCTGAAGTGTTTTTCCAAAGTTATCAACATTTTTATGTTTGGCGTTCCGGAATCGACCTTATCTCAGGCTGAAAACGCGTTTTACGCATTGTGCCCTAACTTTGCATAAAGCTTCAGAACATTACATTTTCACATCCCACTAAAGCAGAAAGGGTCTTTCTAGTAGTTGCACATCAAATCTAAGCTGTCTGAAGTGTTTTTCCAAAGTTATCAATATTTTTATGTTTGGCGTTTCGGAATCGACCTTATCTCAGGCTGAAAACGCATTTTCTGCATTGTGGCATAACTTTGCAGGGAAGCTTTAGAACATGAAATTTTCACCTCCCACTGTAGCTAAAAGGGTCTTTCTAGTAGTTGCACATCAAATCTAAGCTGTCTGAAGTGTTTTTCCAGAGTTATCAACATTTTTATGTTTGGCGTTCTGGAACCCACCTAATCTCGGGCTGAAAACGCGTTTCCTGCATTGTTGCATAACTTTGCAGGGATGCTTCACAACATGAAATGTTCGCCTCCCACTATAGCAGATAGGGTCTTTCGAGGAGTTGCACATCAAATCTAAGCTGTCTGAAGTGTTTTTCCAAAGTTATCAACATTTTTATGTTTGGCGTTCCGGAATCAACCTTATCTCAGGCTGAAAACACGTTTTCTGCATTGTGCCATAACTTTGCAGGGAAGCTTCAGAACATGAAATTTTCACCTCCCACTATAGCAGAAAGTGTCTTTCTAGTAGTTGCACATCAAATCTAAGCTGTCTGAAGTGTTTTTCCAAAGTTATCAACATTTTTATGTGTGGCGTTCTGGAACCCACCTTATCTCAGCCTGAAAACGCGTTTTACATATTTTGCCATAACTTTGCAGGGATGCTTCAGAAGATGAAATTTTAACATCCCACTATAGCAGAAATGGTCTTTCTAGTAGTTGCACATAAAATCTAAGTTGTCTGAAGTGTTTTTCCAAAGTTATCAACATTCTTATGTTTGGCGTTCCGGAATCAACCTTATCTCAGACTGAAAACGTGTTTTCTGCATTGTGCCATAACTTTGCAGGGAAACTTCAGACCATGAAATTGTCACCTCCAACTATAGCAGAAAGGGTCTTTCTAGTAGTTTCAAATCAAATGTAAGCTGTCTGAAGTGTTTTTCCAAAGTTATCAATATTTTTATGTTTGGCGTTCCGGAATCGACCTAATCTCAGGCTGAAAACGCGTTTCCTGCATTGTAGCATAACTTTGCAGGGATGCTTCAGAACATGAAATGTTCGCCTCCCACTGTAGCAGAAAGGGTCTTTCTAGTAGTTGCACATCAAATCTAAGCTGTCTGAAGTGTTTTTCCAAAGTTATCAACATTTTTATGTTTGGCGTTCTGGAACCCACCTTATCTCAGGCTGAAAACGCGTATTCTGCATTGTGCCATAACTTTGCAGGGAAGCTTCAGAACATGAAGTTTTCACCTCCCACTATATCAGAAAGGGTATTTCTAATAGTTGCACATCAAATCTAAGTTGTCTGAAGTGTTTTTCCAAAGTTATCAACATTCTTATGTTTGGCGTTCCGGAATCAACCTTATCGCAGACTGAAAACGTGTTTTCTGCATTGTGCCATAACTTTGCAGGGAAACTTCAGAACATGAAATTTTCACGTCCAACTAAAGCAGAAAGGTTCTTTCGAGTAGTTGCACATCAAATCTAAGCTGTCTGAAGTGTTTTTCGAAAGTTATCAACATTTTTATGTTTGGCGTTCCGGAACCCACCTTATCTCAGGCTGAAAACGCGCTTTACGCATTGTTTCATAACTTTGCCGGGAAGGTTGAGAACATCAAATTTTCACCTCCCACTATAACAGAAAGGGTTTTTCTAGTAGTTGCACATCAAATCTAAGCTGTCTGAAGTGTTTTTCCACAGTTATCAACATTCTTATGTTTGGCGATCCGGAATCAACCTTATCTCAGGCTGAAAATGCGTTTTCTGCAATGTGCCATAACTTTGCAGGGAAGTTTCAGAACATGAAATTTTCAACTCCCACTATAGCAGAATGGGTCTTTCTAGTAGTTGCACATCAAATCTAAGCTGTCTGAAGTGTTTTTCCAAATTTATCAAAATTTTTATGTTTGGCATTCCGGAATCGACCTTATCTCAGGCTGAAAATGCGTTTTCTGCATTGTGCCATAACTTTGCAGGGAAGCTTCAGAACATGAAATTTTCACCTCCCACTGTAGCTAAAAGGGTCTTTCTAGTAGTTGCACATCAAATCTAAGCTGTCTGAAGTGATTTTCCAAAGTTATCAACATTTTTAAGTTTGGCGTGCTGGAACCCACCTAATCTCTGGCTGAAAACGCGTTTCCTGCATTGTTGCATAACTTTGCAGGGATGCTTCAGAACATGAAATGTTCGCCTCCCACTATAGCAGATAGGGTCTTTCGAGGAGTTGCACATCAAATCTAAGCTGTCTGAAGTGTTTTTCCAAAGTTATCAACATTTTTATGTTTGGCGTTCTGGAACCCACCTTATCTCAGGTTGAAAACGCGTTTTCTGCATTGTGCCATAACTTTGCAGGGAAGCTTCAGAACATGAAATTTTCACCTCCCACTATAGCAGAAAGTGTCTTTCTAGTAGTTGCACATCAAATCTAAGCTGTCTGAAGTGTTTTTCCAAAGTTATCAACATTTTTATGTGTGGCGCTCCGGAACCCACCTTATCTCAGCCTGAAAACGCGTTTTACATATTTTGCCATAACTTTGCAGGGAAGCTTCAGAAGATGAAATTTTAACATCCCACTATAGCAGAAAGGGTCTTTCTAGTAGTTGCACATAAAATCTAAGTTGTCTGAAGTGTTTTTCCAAAGTTATCAACATTCTTATGTTTGGCGTTCGGGAATCAACCTTATCTCAGACTGAAAACGTGTTTTCTGCATTGTGCCATAACTTTGCAGGGAAACTTCAGAACATGAAATTTTCACCTCCAACTATAGCAGAAAGGGTCTTTCTAGTAGTTTCACATCAAATCTAAGCTGTCTGAAGTGTTTTTCCAAAGTTATCAACATTCTTATGTTTGGCGTTCCGGAATCAACCTTATCTGAGGCTGAAAACGCGTTTTACGCATTGTGCCATAACTTTGCAGGAAAGCTTCAGAACATGAAATTTTCAACTCCCACTATAGCAGAATGGTTCTTTCTAGTAGTTGCACATCAAATCTAAGCTGTCTGAAGTGTTTTTCGAAAGTTATCAACATTTTTATGTTTGGCGTTCCGGAATCGACCGTATCTCAGGCTGAAAACGCCTTTTACACATTGTTTCATAACTTTGCCGGGAAGGTTGAGAACATCTAATTTTCACCTCCCTCTATAGCAGAAAGGGTCTTTCTAGTAGTTGCACATCAAATCTAAGCTGTCTGAAGTGTTTTTCCAAAGTTATCAACATTTTTATGTTTGGCGTTCCGGAACCCACCTTATCTCAGGCTGTGAGCGCGTTTTCTGCATTGTGGCATAACTTTGGAGGAAAGCTTCAGAACATGAAATTTTCAATTCCCATTATAGCAGAAAGGGTCTTTCTCGTACTTGCACATCAAATCTTAGCTGTCTGAAGTGTTTTTTGAAAGTTTTGATCATTTTTATGTTTGGCGTTCCTGAATCGACCTTATCTCAGGCTGAAAATGCGTTTTCTGCAATGGGCCATCACTTTGCAGGAAAGCTGCAGAATATAAAATTTTCACCTCCCAGTATAGCAGAAAGGGTCTTTCTAGTAGTTGCACATCAAATCTAAGCTGTTTGAAGTGTTTTTCCAAGGTTATCAACATTTTTATGTTTGGCGTTCCGGAATCAACCTTATCTCAGGCTGAAAACGCGTTTTCTGCATTGTGCCATAACTTTGCAGGGAAGCTTCAGAACATGAAATGTTGACCTCCCACTATAGCAGAAAGGGTCTCTCTAGTAGTTGCACATCAAATCTAAGCTGTCTGAAGTGTTTTTCCAAAGTTATCAACATTTTTATGTTTGGCGTTCCGGAATCGACCTTATCTCAGGCTGAAAACGCGTTTTACGCATTGTGCCATAACTTTGCATAAAGCTTCAGAACATTACATTTTCACATCCCACTAAAGCAGAAAGGGTCTTTCTCGTAGTTGCACGTCAAATCTAAGCTGACTGATGTGTTTTTCCGAAGTTATCAACATTTTTATGTTTGGCGTTCCGGAATCGATCTTATCTCAGGCTGAAAACGCCTTTTACACATTGTTTCATAACTTTGGAGGGAAGCTTCAGAACAAGAAAATTTTCAATTCCCATTATAACAGAAAGGGTCTTTCTCATACTTGCACATCAAATCTAAGCTGTCTGAAGAGTTTTTTGAAAGTTTTCAACATTTTTATGTTTGGCGTTCCTGAATTGATCTTATCTCAGGCTGAAAACGCGTTTTCTGCAATGTGCCATAACTTTGCTGGGAAGCTTCAAAACATGAAATTTTCATCTCCCACTATAGCAGAAGGGGTCTTTCTAGTAGTTGCACATCAAATCTAAGCTGTCTGAAGTGTTTTTCCAAAGTTATCAACATTTTTATGTTTGGCGTTCCGGAACCCACCTTATCTCAGGCTGAAAACGCGTTTTCTGCTTTGTGGCATAACTTTGCAGGGAAGCTTCAGAACTTGACATTTTCACCTCCCACTATAGCAGAAAGGGTCTTTCTAGTAGTTGCACATCAAACTAAGCTGTCTGATGTGTTTTTCGAAAGTTATCAACATTTTTTTGTTTGGCGTTCCGGAACCCACCTTATCTCAGGCTGAAAACGCGTTTTCTGCTTTGTGGCATAACTTTGCAGGGAAGCTTCGGAACATGACATTTTCACATCCCACTATAGCAGAAAGGGTCTTTCTAGTAGTTGCACATCAAATCTAAGCTGTCTGAAGTGTATTTCCAATCTTATAAACATTTTTATGTTTGGCTTTCCGGAATCGACCTTATCTCAGGCTGAAAACGCGTTTTACGCATTGTGCCATAACTTCTCAGGGAAGCTTCAGAACATGAAATGTTCACCTCCCACTATAGCTGAAAGGGTTTTTCTAATAGTTGCACATCAAATCTAAGCTGTCTGAAGTGTTTTTCCAAAGTTATCAACATTCTTATGTTTGGCGTTTCGGAATCAACCTTATCTCAGGCTGAAAACGCGTTTTCAGCATTGTGCCATCACTTTGCAGGAAAGCTGCAGAATATTAAATTTTCACCTCCCACTATAGCAGAAAGGGTCTTTCTAGTAGTTGCACATAAAATCTAAGCTGTCTGAAGTGTTTTTCCAAAGTTATAAACATTTTTATGTTTGGCGTTCCTGAATCAACCTTATCTCAGGCTGAAAACGCGTTTTACGCATTGCGCCATAACTTTGCAGGAAAGCTTCAGAACATGAAATTTTCAATTCCCACTAAAGCAGAAAGGGTTTTTCTCCTACTTGCACATCAAATCTAAGCTGTCTGAAGTGTTTTTCGATAGTTTTCAACATTTTTATATTTGGCTTTCCTTAATCGACCTTATCTCAGGCTGAAAACACGTTTTCTGCATTGTGCCATAACTTTGCAGGGAAGCTTCAAAACATGAAATTTTCAACTCCCACTATAGCAGAAAGGGTCTTTCTAGTAGTTGCACGTCAAATCTAAGCTGTCTGAAGTGTTTTTCCAAAGTTATCAATATTTTTATGTTTGGCGTTCCGGAATCAACCTTATCGCAGACTGAAAACGTGTTTTCTGCATTGTGCCATAACTTTGCAGGGAAACTTCAGAACATGAAATTTTCACGTCCAATTATAGCAGAAAGGTTCTTTCTAGTAGTTGCACATCAAATCTAAGCTGTCTGAAGTGTTTTTCGAAAGTTATCAACATTTTTATGTTTGGCGTTCTGGAACCCACCTAATCTCAGGCTGAAAACGCGTTTTACGCATTGTGCCATAACTTTGCAGGAAAGCTTCAGAACATGAAATTTTCAACTCCCACTATAGCAGAAAGGGTCTTTCTAGTAGTTGCACATCAAATCTAAGCTGACTGATGTGTTTTTCCGAAGTTATTAACATTTTTATGTTTGGCGTTCCGGAATCGACCTTATCTCAGGCTGAAAACGCCTTCTACACATTGTTTCATAACTTTGCCGGGAAGGTTGAGAACATCAAATTTTCACCTCCCACTACAGCAGAAAGGGTTTTTCTAGTAGTTGCACATCAAATCTAAGCTGTCTGAAGTGTTTTTCCAAAGTTATCAACATTTTTATGTTTGGCGTTCCGGAACCCACCTTATCTCAGGCTGTGAGCGCGTTTTCTGCATTGTGGCATAACTTTGGAGGAAAGCTTCAGAACATGAAATTGTCAATTCCCATTATAGCACAAAGGGTCTTTCTCGTACTTGCACATCAAATCTTAGCTGTCTGAAGTGTTTTTCCAAAGTTTTCAACATTTTTATGTTTGGCGTTCCTGAATCGACCTTATCTCAGGCTGAAAATGCGTTTTCTGCAATGTGCCATAACTTTGCAGGGAAGTTTCAGAACATGAAATTTTCAACTCCCACGAAAGCAGAATGGGTCTTTCTAGTAGTTGCACATCAAATCTAAGCTGTCTGAAGTGTTTTTCCAAATTTATCAAAATTTTTATGTTTGGCATTCCGGAATCGACCTTATCTCAGGCTGAAAACGCGTTTTCTGCATTTTGCCATAACTTTGCAGGGAAGCTTCAGAACATGACATTTTCACCTCCCACTATAGCAGAAAGGGTCTTTCTAGTAGTTGCACATCAAATCTAAGCTGTCTGAAGTGTTTTTCCAAAGTTATCAATATTTTTATGTTTGGCGTTTCGGAATCGACCTTATCTCAGGCTGAAAACGCATTTCCTGCATTGTGGCATAACTTTGCAGGGAAGCTTCAGAACATGAAATTTTCACCTCCCACTGTAGCTAAACGGGTCTTTCTAGTAGTTGCACATCAAATCTAAGCTGTCTGAAGTGATTTTCCAAAGTTATCAACATTTTTATGTTTGGCGTTCTGGAACCCACCTAATCTCTGGCTGAAAACGCGTTTCCTGCATTGTTGCATAACTTTGCAGGGATGCTTCAGAACATGAAATGTTCGCCTCCCATTATAGCAGATAGGGTCTTTCGAGGAGTTGCACATCAAATCTAAGCTGTCTGAAGTGTTTTTCCTAAGTTATCAACATTTTTATGTTTGGCGTTCTGGAACCCACCTTATCTCAGGCTGAAAACGCGTTTTCTGCATTGTGCCATAACTTTGCAGGGAAGCTTCAGAACATGAAATTTTCACCTCCCACTATAGCAGAAAGTGTCTTTCTAGTAGTTGCACATCAAATCTAAGCTGTCTGAAGTGTTTTTCCAAAGTTATCAACATTTTTATGTGTGGCGTTCAGGAACCCACCTTATCTCAGCCTGAAAACGCGTTTTACATATGTTGCCGTAACTTTGCAGGGAAGCTTCAGAAGATGAATTTTTAACATCCCACTATAGCAGAAAGGGTCTTTCTAGTAGTTGCACATAAAATCTAAGTTGTCTGAAGTGTTTTTCCAAAGTTATCAACATTCTTATGTTTGGCGTTCCGGAATCAACCTTATCTCAGACTGAAAACGTGTTTTCTGCATTGTGCCATAACTTTGCAGGGAAACTTCAGAACATGAAATTTTCACCTCCAACTATAGCAGAAAGGGTCTTTCTAGTAGTTGCACATCAAATCTAAGCTGTCTGAAGTGTTTTTCCAAAGTTATCAACATTCTTATGTTTGGCGTTCCGGAATCAACCTAATCTGAGGCTGAAAACGCGTTTTACGCATTGTGCCATACTTTTGCAGGAAAGCTTCAGAACATGAAATTTTCAAGTCCCACAATAGCAGAAAGGGTCTTTCGAGGAGTTGCACATCAAATCTAAGCTGTCTGAAGTGTTTTTCCAAAGTTATCAACATTTTTATGTTTGGCGTTCTGGAACCCACCTTATCTCAGGCTGAAAACGCGTTTTCTGCATTGTGCCATAACTTTGCAGGGAAGCTTATGTTTGGCGTTCCAGAAACAACCTTATCTCAGGCTGAAAATGCCTTTTACATATTTTGCCATAACTTTGCAGGGAAGCTTCAGAACATGAAATTTTGACATCCCACTATAGCAGAAAGGGTCTTTCTAGTAATTGCACATCAAATCTAAGCTGTCTGAAGTGTTTTTCCAAAGTTATCAACATTCTTATGTTTGGCGATCCGGAATCAACCTTATCTCAAGCTGAAAACGCGTTTTACGCATTGTGCCATAACTTTGCAGGAAAGCTTCAGAACATGAAATTTTCACCTCCCACTACAGCAGAAAGGGTCTTTCTAGTATTTGCAGAACAAATCTAAGCTGTCTGAAGTGTTTTTGCAAAGTTATCAACATTTTTATGTTTGGCGTTCTGGAACCCACCTTATCTCAGGATGAAAACGCGTTTTCTGCATTGTGCCATAACTTTGTAGGGAGACTTCAGAACATGAAATTTTCTCCTCCCACTTTAGCAGAAAGGGTATTTCTAGTAGTTGCACATCAAATCTAAGCTGTCTGAAGTGTTTTTCCAAAGTTCTCAACATTTTTATGTTTGGCGTTCTGAAATCAACCTCATCTTAGGCTGAAAACGCGTTTAACGCATTGTGCCATAAGTTTGCAGGGAAGCTTCAGAACATGAAAGTTTCACCTCCCACTATAGCAGAAAGGGTCTTTCTAGTAGTTGCACATCAAATCTAAGCTGTCGAAAGTGTTTTTCCAAAGTTATCAACATTTTTATGTTTGGCGTTTCGGAATCGACCTTATCTCCGGCTGAAAACGCGTTTTCTGCATTGTGCCATAACTTTGCAGGGAAGCTTCAGATCATGAAATTTTAACCTCCCATTATAGCAGAAAAGGTCATTCTAGTAGTTGCACATCAAATCTAAGCTGTCTTGAAGTGTTTTTCTAAAGTTATCAACATTTTTATGTTTGGCGTTCCGGAACCCACCTTATCTCAGTCTGAAAACGCGTTTTACATATTTTGCCATAACTTTGCAGGGAAGCTTAATAACATGAAATTTTAACATCCCACTATAGCAGAAATGGTCTTTCTAGTAGTTGCACATCAAATCTAAGCTGTCTGAAGTGTTTTTCCAAAGTTATCAACATTTTTATGTTTGGCGTTCTGAAATCAACCTCATCTCAGGCTGAAAACGCGTTTAACGCATTGTGCCATAACTTTGCAGGGAAGCTTCAGAAAATGAAATTTTAACCTCCCACTATAGCAGAAAGGGTCTTTCTAGTAGTTGCACATCAAATCTAAGCTGTCGAAAGTGTTTTTCCAAAGTTATCAACATTTTTATGTTTGGCGTTCCGGAACCCACCTTATCTCAGGCTGAAAACGCGTTTTCTGCATTGTGCCATAACTTTGCAGGGAAGCTTCAGAACATGAAATTTTAACCTCCCATTATAGCAGAAAAGGTCATTCTAGTAGTTGCACATCAAATCTAAGCTGTCTTGAAGTGTTTTTCTATAGTTATCAACATTTTTATGTTTGGCGTTCCGGAACCCACCTTATCTCAGGCTGAAAACGCGTTTTACGCATTGTGCCATAACTGTGCAGGGAAGCTTCAGAACATAAAATGTTCGCCTCCCACTATAGCAGACAGGGTCTTTCTAGTAGTTGCACATCAAATCTAAGCTGTCTGAAGTGTTTTTCCAAAGTTATCGACATTCTTATGTTTGGCGTTCCGGAATCAACCTTATCTCAGGCTGAAAACGCGTTTTACGCATTGTGCCATAACTGTGCAGGGAAGCTTCAGAACATAAAATGTTCGCCTCCCACTATAGCAGACAGGGTCTTTCTAGTAGTTGCACATCAAATCTAAGCTGTCTGAAGTGTTTTCCCAAAGTTATCAACATTTTTATGTTTGGCGTTCTGGAACCCACCTTATCTCAGGCTGAAAACACGTTTTCTGCATTGTGCCATCACTTTGCAGGGAAGCTTCAGAACATGAAATTTTCACCTCCCACTACAGCAGAAAGGGTCTTTCTAGTAGTTGCAGAACAAATCTAAGCTGTCTGAAGTGTTTTTCCAAAGTTATCAACATTTTTATGTTTGGCGTTCTGGAACCCACCTTATCTCAGGCTGAAAACGCGTTTTCTGCATTGTGCCATAACTTTGCAGGTAGACTTCAGAACATGAAATTTTCTCCTCCCACTATAGCAGAAAGGGTATTTCTAGTAGTTGCACATCAAATCTAAGTTGTCTGAAGTGTTTTTCCAAAGTTATCAACATTCTTATGTTTGGCGTTCCGGAACCCACCTTATTTCAGCCTGAAAACGCGTTTTACATATTTTGCCATAACTTTGAGGGAAGCTTCAGAACATGAAATTTTAACATCCCACTATAGCAGAAAGGGTATTTCTAGTAGTTGATCATCAAATCTAAGCTTTCTGAAGTGTATTTCCAAAGTTATCAACATTTTTATGTTTGGCGTTCTGGTACCCACCTTATCTCTGGCTGAAAACGCGTTTTCTTCATTGTGCCATAACTTTGCAGGGAAGCTTCAGAACATGAAATTTCACCTCCCACTAGAGCAGAATGGGTCTTTCTCGCAGTTGCACATCAAATCTAAGCTGGCTGAAGTGTTTTTCGAAAGTTATCAACATTTTTATGTTTGGCGTTCCGGAATCGACCTTATCTCAGGCTGAAAACGCGTTTTCTGCATTGTGCCATAACTTTGCAGGGAAGCTTCAGAACATGAAATTTTTACCTCCCACTATAGCAGAAAGGGTCTTTCTAGTAGTTGCACATCAAATCTAAGCTGTCGAAAGTGTTTTCCCAAAGTTATCAAAATTTTTATGTTTGGCGTTTCGGAATCGACCTTATCTCCGGCTGAAAACGCGTTTTCTGCATTGTGCCATAACTTTGCAGGGAAGCTTCAGAACATGAAATTTTAACCTCCCACTATGGCAGAAAAGGTCATTCTAGTAGTTGCACATCAAATCTAAGCTGTCTTGAAGTGTTTTTCTAAAGTTATCAACATTTTTATGTTTGGCGTTCCGGAACCCACCTTATCTCAGTCTGAAAACGCGTTTTACATATTTTGCCATAACTTTGCAGGGAAGCTTCAGAACATGAAATTTTCACGTCCCACTATAGCAGAAAGGGTCGTTCTAGTAGTTGCATATGAAATCTAAGCTGTCTGAAGCGTTTTTCGAAAGTTATCAACATTTTTATGTTTGGCGTTCCGGAATCGACCTTATAACAGGATGAAAAATCGTTTTCTGCATTGTCCCATAACTTTGCAGGGAAGCTTCAGAACATGAAATGTTCATCTCCCACTATAGCAGAAAGGGTCTTTCTAGTAGTTGCACATCAAGTCTAAGCTGTCTGTAGTGTTTTTCGAAAGTTATCAACATTTTTATGTTTGGCGTTCCGGAACCCCCCTTATCTCAGGCTGAAAACGCGTTTTCTGCATTGTGCCATAACTTTGCAGGGAAGCTTCAGAACATGAAATTTTAACCTCCCACTGTAGCAGAAAGGGTCTTTCCAGTAGTTGCACATCAAATCTAAGCTGTCTGAAGTGTTTTTCCAAAGTTATCAACATTTTTTTGTTTGGCATTCCGGAATCGACCTTATGTCAGGCTGAAAACGCGTTTTACGCATTGTGCCATAACTTTGCAGGGAAGCTTCAGAACATGACATTTTCACCTCCCACAATAGCCGAAAGGGTCTTTCTAGTAGTTGCACATCAAATCTTAGCTGTCTGAAGTGTTTTTCTAAAGTTCTCAACATTTTTATGTTTGGCGTTCTGAAATCAACCTCATCTCAGGCTGAAAACGCGTTTTCTGCATTGTGCCATAACTTTGCAGGGAAGCTTCAGAACATGAAATTTTTACCTCCCACTATAGCAGAAAGGGTCTTTCTAGTAGTTGCACATCAAATCTAAGCTGTCGAAAGTGTTTTCCCAAAGTTATCAAAATTTTTATGTTTGGCGTTTCGGAATCGACCTTATCTCCGGCTGAAAACGCGTTTTCTGCATTGTGCCATAACTTTGCAGGGAAGCTTCAGAACATGAAATTTTAACCTCCCACTATGGCAGAAAAGGTCATTCTAGTAGTTGCACATCAAATCTAAGCTGTCTTGAAGTGTTTTTCTAAAGTTATCAACATTTTTATGTTTGGCGTTCCGGAACCCACCTTATCTCAGTCTGAAAACGCGTTTTACATATTTTGCCATAACTTTGCAGGGAAGCTTCAGAACATGAAATTTTCACGTCCCACTATAGCAGAAAGGGTCGTTCTAGTAGTTGCATATGAAATCTAAGCTGTCTGAAGCGTTTTTCGAAAGTTATCAACATTTTTATGTTTGGCGTTCCGGAATCGACCTTATAACAGGATGAAAAATCGTTTTCTGCATTGTCCCATAACTTTGCAGGGAAGCTTCAGAACATGAAATGTTCATCTCCCACTATAGCAGAAAGGGTCTTTCTAGTAGTTGCACATCAAATCTAAGCTGTCTGTAGTGTTTTTCGAAAGTTATCAACATTTTTATGTTTGGCGTTCCGGAACCCCCCTTATCTCAGGCTGAAAACGCGTTTTCTGCATTGTGCCATAACTTTGCAGGGAAGCTTCAGAACATGAAATTTTAACCTCCCACTGTAGCAGAAAGGGTCTTTCCAGTAGTTGCACATCAAATCTAAGCTGTCTGAAGTGTTTTTCCAAAGTTATCAACATTTTTTTGTTTGGCATTCCGGAATCGACCTTATGTCAGGCTGAAAACGCGTTTTACGCATTGTGCCATAACTTTGCAGGGAAGCTTCAGAACATGACATTTTCACCTCCCACAATAGCCGAAAGGGTCTTTCTAGTAGTTGCACATCATATCTAAGCTGTCTGAAGTGTTTTTCCAAAGTTATCAACATTTTTATGTTTGGTGTTCCGGAACCCACCTTATCTCTGGCTGAAAACGAGTTTTCTGCATTGTGCCATAACTTTGCAGGGAAGCTTCAGAACATGAAATTTTCACATCCCACTATAGCAGAAAGGGTCTTTCTCGTAGTTGCACATCAAATCTAAGCTGTCTGAAGTGTTTTTCGAAAGTTTTCAACATTTTTATGTTTGGTGTTCCTGAATCGACCTTATTTCAGGCCGAAAACGCGTTTTCTGCATTGTGCCATAACTTTGCAGGGAAGCTTCAGAACATGAAAATTTCACCTCCCACTATAGCAGAAAGGGTCTTTCTAGTAGATGCACATCAAATCTAAGCTGTCTGAAGTGTTTTTCCAAAGTTATCAACATTTTTATGTTTGGCGTTCCGGAATTGACCTTATCTCAGGCTGAAAACGCGTTTTCTGCATTGTGCCATAACTTTTCAGGGAATGTTCAGAACGTGAAATGTTCGCCTCCCACTATAGCAGATAGGGTCTTTCTAGTATTTGCACATCAAATCTAAGCTGTCTGAAGTGTTTTTCCAAAGTTATCAACATTTTTATGTTTGGCGTTCTGGAACCCACCTTAGCTCAAGCTGAAAACGCGTTTTCTGCATTGTGCCATAACTATTCAGGGAAGCTTCAGAACATGAAATGTTCGCCTCCCACTATAGCAGATAGGGTCTTTCTAGTATTTGCACATCAAATCTAAGCTGTCTGAAGTGTTTTTCCAAAGTTATCAACATTTTTATGTTTGGCGTTCTGGAACCCACCTTATCTCAAGCTGAAAACGCGTTTTCTTCATTGTGCCATAACTTTGAAGGGAAGCTTCAGAACATGAAATTTTCACCTCCCACTAGAGCAGAAAGGGTCTTTCTAGTAGATGCACATCAAATCTAAGCTGTCTGAAGTGTTTTTCCAAAGTTATCAACATTTTTATGTTTGGCGTTCCGGAATCGACCTTATCTCAGGCTGAAAACGCGTTTTCTGCATTGTGCCATAACTTTGCAGGGAAGCTTCAGAACATGAAATTTTAACCTCCCACAATAGCAGAATGGGTCTTTCTAGTAGTTGCACATCAAATCTTAGCTGTCTGAAGTGTTTTTCTAAAGTTCTCAACATTTTTATGTTTGGCGTTCTGAAATCAACCTCATCTCAGGCTGAAAACGCGTTTAACGCATTGTGCCATAACTTTGCAGGGAAGCTTCAGAAAATGAAATTTTAACCTCCCACTATAGCAGAAAGGGTCTTTCTAGTAGTTGCACATCAAATCTAAGCTGTCGAAAGTGTTTTTCCAAAGTTATCAACATTTTTATGTTTGGCGTTTCGGAATCGACCTTATCTCCGGCTGAAAACGTGTTTTCTGCATTGTGCCATAACTTTGCAGGGAAGCTTCAGAACATGAAATTTTAACCTCCCATTATAGCAGAAAAGGTCATTCTAGTAGTTGCACATCAAATCTAAGCTGTCTTGAAGTGTTTTTCTAAAGTTATCAACATTTTTATGTTTGGCGTTCCGGAACCCACCTTATCTCAGTCTGAAAACGCGTTTTACATATTTTGCCATAACTTTGCAGGGAAGCTTAAGAACATGAAATTTTAACATCCCACTATAGCAGAAATGGTCTTTCTAGTAGTTGCACATCAAATCTAAGCTGTCTGAAGTGTTTTTCCAAAGTTATCAACATTCTTATGTTTGGCGTTCCGGAATCAACCTTATCTCAGGCTGAAAACGCGTTTTACGCATTGTGCCATAACTTTGCAGGGAAGCTTCAGAACATGAAATTTTCACCTCCCACTACAGCAGAAAGGGTCTTTCTAGTAGTTGCAGAGCAAATCTAAGCTGTCTGAAGTGTTTTTCCAAAGTTATCAACATTTTTATGTTTGGCGTTCTGGAACCCACGTTATCTCAGGCTGAAAACGCGTTTTCTGCATTGTGCCATAACTTTGCAGGGAGACTTCAGAACATGAAATTTTCTCCTCCCACTATAGCAGAAAGGGTATTTCTAGTAGTTGCACATCAAATCTAAGTTGTCTGAAGTGTTTTTCCAAAGTTATCAACATTCTTATGTTTGGCGTTCCGGAACCCACCTTATCTCAGGCTGAACACGCGTTTTCTGCATTGTGCTATAACTTTGCAGGGAATCTTCAGGACATAAAATTTTCACCTCCCACAATAGCCGAAAGGGTCTTTCTAGTAGTTGCACATCAAATCTAAGCTGTCTGAAGTTTTTTTCCAAGGTTATCAACATTTTTATGTTTGGCGTTCTGGAACCCACCTAATCTCAGGCTGAAAACGCGTTTTCTGCATTGTGCCACAACTTTTCAGGGAAGGTTCAGAACATGAAATGTTCGCCTCCCACTATAGCAGATAGGGTCTTTCTAGTATTTGCACATCAAATCTAAGCTGTCTGAAGTGTTTTTCCAAAGTTATCAACATTTATATGTTTGGCGTTCTGGAACCCACCTTATCTCAGGCTGAAAACGCGTTTTCTTCATTGTGCCAAAACTTCTCAGGGAAGCTTCAGAACATGAAATTTTCACCTCCCACTAGAGCAGAAAGGGTCTTTCTAGTAGATGCACATCAAATCTAAGCTGTCTGAAGTGTTTTTCGAAAGTTTTCAACATTTTTATGTTTGGTGTTCCTGAATCGACCTTATCTCAGGCCGAAAACGCGTTTTATGCATTGTGCCATAACTTTGCAGGGAAGCTTCAGAACATGAAAATTTCACCTCCGACTATAGCAGAAAGGGTCTTTCTAGTAGATGCACATCAAATCTAAGCTGTCTGAAGTGTTTTTCCAAAGTTATCAACATTTTTGTGGTTGGCGTTCCGGAATCGACCTTATCTCAGGCTGAAAACGCGTTTTCTGCATTGTGCCATAACTTTGCAGGGAAGCTTCAGAACATGAAATTTTAACCTCCCACTATAGCAGAATGGGTCTTTCTAGTAGTTGCACATCAAATCTTAGCTGTCTGAAGTGTTTTTCCAAAGTTCTCAACATTTTTATGTTTGGCATTCTGAAATCAACCTCATCTCAGGCTGAAAACGCGTTTAACACATTGTGCCATAACTTTGCAGGGAAGCTTCAGAACATGAAATTTTATCCTCCCACTATGGCAGAAAAGGTCATTCTAGTAGTTGCACATCAAATCTAAGCTGTCTTGAAGTGTTTTTCTAAAGTTATCAACATTTTTATGTTTGGCGTTCCGGAATCCACCTTATCTCAGTCTGAAAACGCATTTTACATATTTTGCCATAACTTTGCAGGGAAGCTTCAGAACATGAAATTCTCACGTCCCACTATAGCAGAAAGGGTCTTTCTAGTAGTTGCATATCAAATCTAAGCTGTCTGAAGCGTTTTTCGAAAGTTATCAACATTTTTATGTTTGGCGTTTCGGAATCGACCTTATCTCAGGATGAAAAATCGTTTTCAGCATTGTCCCATAACTTTGCAGGGAAGCTTCAGAACATGAAATGTTCACCTCCCACTATAGCAGAAAGGGTCTTTCTAGTAGTTGCACATCAAATCTAAGCTGTCTGTAGTGTTTTTCGAAAGTTATCAACATTTTTATGTTTGGCGTTCCGGAACCCCCCTTATCTCAGGCTGAAAAGGCGTTTTCTGCATTGTGCCATAACTTTGCAGGGAAGCTTCAGAACATGAAATTTTAACCTCCCACTGTAGCAGAAAGGGTCTTTCCAGTAGTTGCACATCAAATCTAAGCTGTGTGAAGTGTTTTTCGAAAGTTTTCAACATTTTTATGTTTGGTGTTCCTGAATCGACGTTATCTCAGGCTGAAAACGCGTTTTCTGCATTGTCCCATAACTTTGCAGGGAAGCTTCAGAACATGAAATGTTCACCTCCCACTATAGCAGAAAGGGTCTTTCTAGCAGTTGCACATCAAATCTAAGCTGTCTGAAGTGTTTTTCGAAAGTTATCAACATTTTTATGTTTGGCATTCCAGAATCGATCTTATCTCAGGCTGAAAACGAGTTGTCTGCATTGTGCCATAACTTTGCATGGAAGCTTCAGAACATGAAATTTTCACCTCCCACTATAGCAGAAAGGGTCTTTCTAGTAGTTGCACATCAAATCTAAGCTGTCTGAAGTGTTTTTCCAAAGTTATCAACATTTTTTTGTTTGGCGTTCCGGAACCCACCATATCTCAGGCTGAAAACGCGTTTTACGCATTGTGCCATAACTTTTCAGGGAAGCTTCAGAACATGAAATGTTCACCTCCCACTATAGCAGAAAAGGTCTTTCTAGAAATTGCACATCAAATGTGAGCTGTCTGAAATGTTTTTCCAAAGTTATGAACATTTTTTTATTTATCGTTCGGGAATCAACCTTATCTCAGGCTGAAAAGGTGTTTTCTGCATTGTGCGATAACTTTGCAGGGAAGCTTCAGAACATGAAATTTTCACCTCCCACTATAGCAGAATGGGTCTTTCTAGTAGTTTCACATCAAATCTAAGCTGTCTGAAGTGTTTTTCCAAAGTTATCAACATTTTTTTGTTTGGCTTTCCGGAACCCACCATATCTCAGGCTGAAAACAGGTTTTCTGCATTGTGCCATAATTTTGCAGGGAAGCTTCAGAACATGAAATTTTCACGTCCCACTATAGCAGAAAGGGTCATTCTAGTAGTTGCACATCAAATCTAAGCTGTCTGAAGTGTTTTTCCAAAGTTATCAACATTCTTATGTTTGGCGTTCCGGAATCAACCTTATCTCAGGCTGAAAACGCGTTTTACGCATTGTGCCATAACTTTGCAGGGAAGCTTCAGATCATGAAATGTTCGCCTCCCACTATAGCAGATAGGGTCTATCTGGTAGTTGCACATCAAATCTAAGCTGTCTGAAGTGTTTTTCCAAAGTTATCAACATTTTTATGTTTGGCGTTCTGGAACCCACCTTATCTCAGGCTGAAAACACGTTTTCTGCATTGTGCCATAACTTTGCAGGGAAGCTTCAGAACATGAAATTTTCACGTCCCACTATAGCAGAAAGGGTCTTTCTAGTAGTTGCACATCAAATCTAAGCTGTCTGAAGTGCTTTTCGAAAGTTATCAACATTTTTATGTTTGGCGTTCCGGAACCCACCTTATCTCAGGCTGAAAACGCGTTTTACATATTTTGCCATAACTTTGCAGGGAAGCTTAAGAACATGAAATTTTAACATTCCACTATAGCAGAAATGGTCTTTCTAGTAGTTGCACATCAAATCTAAGCTGTCTGAAGTGTTTTTCCAAAGTTATCAACATTCTTATGTTTGGCGTTCCGGAATCAACCTTATCTCAGGCTGAAAACGCGTTTTACGCATTGTGCCATAACTTTGCAGGGAAGCATCAGAACATGAAATTTTCGCCTCCCACTATAGCAGATAGGGTCTATCTGGTAGTTGCACATCAAATCTAAGCTGTCTGAAGTGTTTTTCCAAAGTTATCAACATTTTTATGTTTGGCGTTCTGGAACCCACCTTATCTCAGGCTGAAAACACGTTTTCTGCATTGTGCCATAACTTTGCAGGGAAGCTCCAGAACATGAAATTTTCACCTCCCACTACAGCAGAAAGGGTCTGTCTAGTAGTTGCAGAGCAAATCTAAGCTGTCTGAAGTGTTTTTCCAAAGTTATCAACATTCTTATGTTTGGCGTTCCGGAATCAACCTTATCTCAGGCTGAAAACGCGTTTTACGCATTGTGCCATAACTTTGCAGGGAAGCATCAGAACATGAAATGTTCGCCTCCCACTATAGCAGATAGGGTCTATCTGGTAGTTGCACATCAAATCTAAGCTGTCTGAAGTGTTTTTCCAAAGTTATCAACATTTTTATGTTTGGCGTTCTGGAACCCACCTTATCTCAGGCTGAAAACACGTTTTCTGCATTGTGCCATAACTTTGCAGGGAAGCTTCAGAACATGAAATTTTCACCTCCCACTACAGCAGAAAGGGTCTGTCTAGTAGTTGCAGAGCAAATCTAAGCTGTCTGAAGTGTTTTTCCAAAGTTATCAACATTTTTATGTTTGGCGTTCTGGAACCCACCTTATCTCAGGCTGAAAACGCGTTTTCTGCATTGTGCCATAACTTTGCAGGGAGACTTCAGAACATGAAATTTTCTCCTCCCACTATAGCAGAAAGGGTATTTCTAGTAGTTGCACATCAAATCTAAGTTGTCTGAAGTGTTTTTCCAAAGTTATCAACTTTCTTATGTTTGGTGTTCCGGAATCGACCTTATCTCAGGCTGAAAACGCGTTTCCTGCATTGTGGCATAACTTTGCAGGGAAGCTTCAGAACATGAAATTTTCAACTCCCACTGTAGCAGAACGGGTCTTTCTAGTAGTTCCACATCAAATCTAAGCTGTCTGAAGTGTTTTTCCAAAGTTATCAACATTTTTATGTTTGGCGTTCTGGAACCCACCTAATCTCAGGCTGAAAACGCGTTTTCTGCATTGTGCCACAACTTTTCAGGGAAGGTTCTGAATATGAAATGTTCGCCTCCCACTATAGCAGATAGGGTCTTTCTAGTATTTGCACATCAAATCTAAGTTGTCTGAAATGTTTTTCCAAAGTTATCAACATTTTTATGTTTGGCGTTCTGGAACCCACCTTATCTCAGGCTGAAAACACGTTTTCTGCATTGTGCCATAACTTTGCAGGGAAGCTTCAGAACATGAAATTTTCACCTCCCACTACAGCAGAAAGGGTCTGTCTAGTAGTTGCAGAGCAAATCTAAGCTGTCTGAAGTGTTTTTCCAAAGTTATCAACATTTTTATGTTTGGCGTTCTGGAACCCACCTTATCTCAGGCTGAAAACGCGTTTTCTGCATTGTGCCATAACTTTGCAGGGAGACTTCAGAACATGAAATTTTCTCCTCCCACTATAGCAGAAAGGGTATTTCTAGTAGTTGCACATCAAATCTAAGTTGTCTGAAGTGTTTTTCCAAAGTTATCAACTTTCTTATGTTTGGTGTTCCGGAATCGACCTTATCTCAGGCTGAAAACGCGTTTCCTGCATTGTGGCATAACTTTGCAGGGAAGCTTCAGAACATGAAATTTTCAACTCCCACTGTAGCAGAAAGGGTCTTTCTAGTAGTTCCACATCAAATCTAAGCTGTCTGAAGTGTTTTTCCAAAGTTATCAACATTTTTATGTTTGGCGTTCTGGAACCCACCTTATCTCAAGCTGAAAACGCGTTTTCTGCATTGTGCCATACTTTTGCAGGAAAGCTTCAGAACATGAAATTTTCAACTCCCACAATAGCAGAAAGGGTCTTTCTAGTAGTTTCACATCAAATCTAAGCTGTCTGATGTGTTTTTCGAAAGTTATCAACATTTTTACGTTTGGCGTTCCGGAATCGACTTTATCTCAAGATGAAAAATCGTTTTCTGCATTGTCCCATAACTTTGCAGGGAAGCTTCAGAACATGAAATTGTCACCTCCCACTATAGCAGAAAGGGTCTTTCTAGTAGTTGCACATCAAATGTAAGCTGTCTGAAGTGTTTTTCGAAAGTTATCAACATTTTTATGTTTGGCGTTCCGGAATCGACCTTATCTCAGGCTGAAAACGCGTTTTACGCATTGTGCCATAACTTTGCAGGAAAGCTTCAGAAAATGAAATTTTCACCTCCCACTATAGCAGAAAGGGTCTTTCTAGGAGTTGCACATCAAATCTAAGCTGTCGAAAGTGTTTTTCCAAAGTTATCAACATTTTTATGTTTAGCGTTTCGGAATCGACCTTATCTTCGGCTGAAAACGTGTTTTCTGCATTGTGCCATAACTTTGCAGGGAAGCTTCAGAACATGAAATTTTAACCTCCCACTATGGCAGAAAAGGTCATTCTAGTAGTTGCACATCAAATCAAAGCTGTCTTGAAGTGTTTTTCTAAAGTTATCAACATTTTTATGTTTGGCGTTCCGGAATCCACCTTATCTCAGTCTGAAAACGCATTTTACATATTTTGCCATAACTTTGCAGGGAAGCTTCAGAACATGAAATTTTCACGTCCCACTATAGCAGAAAGGGTCTTTCTCGTAGTTGCATATCAAATCTAAGCTGTCTGAAGCGTTTTTCGAAAGTTATCAACATTTTTATGTTTGGCGTTTCGGAATCGACCTTATCTCAGGATGAAAAATTGTTTTCAGCATTGTCCCATAACTTTGCAGGGAAGCTTCAGAACATGAAATGTTCACCTCCCACTATAGCAGAAAGGGTCTTTCTAGTAGTTGCACATCAAATCTAAGCTGTCTGTAGTGTTTTTCGAAAGTTATCAACATTTTTATGTTTGGCGTTCCGGAACCCCCCTTATCTCAGGCTGAAAAGGCGTTTTCTGCATTGTGCCATAACTTTGCAGGGAAGCTTCAGAACATGAAATTTTAACCTCCCACTGTAGCAGAAAGGGTCTTTCAAGTAGTTGCACATCAAATCTAAGCTGTGTGAAGTGTTTTTCGAAAGTTTTCAACATTTTTATGTTTGGTGTTCCTGAATCGACGTTATCTCAGGCTGAAAACGCGTTTTCTGCATTGTCCCATAACTTTGCAGGGAAGCTTCAGAACATGAAATGTTCACCTCCCACTATAGCAGAAAGGGTCTTTCTAGCAGTTGCACATCAAATCTAAGCTGCCTGAAGTGTTTTTCGAAAGTTATCAACATTTTTATGTTTGGCATTCCAGAATCGATCTTATCTCAGGCTGAAAACGAGTTGTCTGCATTGTGCCATAACTTTGCAGGGAAGCTTCAGAACATGAAATGTTCACCTCCCACTATAGCAGAAAGGGTCTTTCTAGTAGTTGCACATCAAATCTAAGCTGTCTGAAGTGTTTTTCGAAAGTTATCAACATTTTTATGTTTGGCGTTCCAGAATCGACCTTATCTTAGGCTGAAAACGCGTTATACACATTGTGCCATAACTTTGCAGGGAAGCTTCAGAACATGAAATGTTCACATCCCACTATAGCAGAAAGGTTCTTTCTAGTAGTTGCACATCAAATCTAAGCTATCTGAAGTGTTTTTCCAAAGTTATCAACATTTTTATGTTTGGCGTTCCGGAATCGACCTTATCTCAGGCTGAAAACGCGTTTTACGCATTGTGCCATAACTTTTCAGGGAAGCTTCAGAACATGAAATGTTCACCTCCCACTATAGCAGAAAAGGTCTTTCTAGAAATTGCACATCAAATGTGAGCTGTCTGAAATGTTTTTCCAAAGTTATGAACATTTTTTTATTTATCGTTCGGGAATCAACCTAATCTCAGGCTGAAAAGGTGTTTTCTGCATTGTGCGATAACTTTGCAGGGAAGCTTCAGAACATGAAATGTTCACCTCCCACTATAGCAGAAAGGGTCTTTCTAGCAGTTGCACATCAAATCTAAGCTGTCTGAAGTGTTTTTCGAAAGTTATCAACATTTTTATGTTTGGCATTCCAGAATCGATCTTATCTCAGGCTGAAAACGAGTTGTCTGCATTGTGCCATGACTTTGCATGGAAGCTTCAGAACATGAAATTTTCACCTCCCACTATAGCAGAAAGGGTCTTTCTAGTAGTTTCACATCAAATCTAAGCTGTCTGAAGTGTTTTTCCAAAGTTATCAACATTTTTTTGTTTGCCGTTCCGGAACCCACCATATCTCAGGCTGAAAACAGGTTTTCTGCATTGTGCCATAATTTTGCAGGGAAGCTTCAGAACATGAAATTTTCACGTCCCACTATAGCAGAAAGGGTCTTTGTAGTAGTTGCACATCAAATCTAAGCTGTCTGAAGTGCTTTTCGAAAGTTATCAACATTTTTATGTTTGGCGTTCCGGAATCGACCTTATCTCAGGCTGAAAACGCGTTTTCGGCATTGTGCCATAACTTTGCAGGGAAGCTTCAGAACATGAAATATTCACCTCCCACTATAGCAGAAAGGGTCTTTCTAGTAGTTGCACATCAAATCTAAGCTGTCTGAAATGTTTTTCCAAAGTTATCAACATTTTTACGTTTGGTGTTCCGGAACCCACCTTATCTCAGGCTGAACACGCGTTTTCTGCATTGTGCTATAACTTTGCAGGTAATCTTCAGGACATAAAATTTTCACCTCCCACAATAGCCGAAAGGGTCTTTCTAGTAGTTGCACATCAAATCTAAGCTGTCTGAAGTGTTCTTCCAAAGTTATCAACATTTTTACGTTTGGTGTTTCGGAAACCACCTTATCTCAGGCTGAAAACGCGTTTTCTGCATTGTGCCATAACTTCTCAGGGAAGCTTCAGAACATGAAATGTTCACCTCCCACTATAGCAGAGAGGGTCTTTCTAGTAGTTGCACATCAAATATAAGCTGTCTGAAGTGTTTTTCCAAAGTTATCAACATTTTTATGTTTGGCGTTCCGGAACCCACCTTATCTCAGTCTGAAAACGCGTTTTACATATTTTGCAATAACTTTGCAGGGAAGCTTAAGAACATGAAATTTTAACATCCCACTACAGCAGAAAGGGTCTTTCTAGTAGTTGCACATCAAATCTAAGCTGTCTGAAGTGTTTTTCCAAAGTTATCAACATTCTTATGTTTGGCGTTCCGGAATCAACCTTATCTCAGGCTGAAAACGCGTTTTACGCATTGTGCCATAACTTTGCAGGGAAGCTTCAGAACATGAAATGTTCGCCTCCCACTATAGCAGATAGGGTCTTTCTGGTAGTTGCAAATCAAATCTAAGCTGTCTGAAGTGTTTTTCCAAAGTTATCAACATTTTTATGTTTGGCGTTCTGGAACCCACCTTATCTCAGACTGAAAACACGTTTTCTGCATTGTGCCATAACTTTGCAGGGAAGCTTCAGAACATGAAATGTTCATCTCCCACTATAGCAGAAAGGGTCTTTCTAGTAGTTGCACATCAAATCTAAGCTGTCTGTAGTGTTTTTCGAAAGTTATCAACATTTTTATGTTTGGCGTTCCGGAACCCCCCTTATCTCAGGCTGAAAACGCATTTTCTGCATTGTGCCATAACTTTGCAGGGAAGCTTCAGAACATGAAATTTTAACCTCCCACTGTAGCAGAAAGGGTCTTTCCAGTAGTTGCACATCAAATCTAAGCTGTCTGAAGTGTTTTTCCAAAGTTATCAACATTTTTTTGTTTGGCATTCCGGAATCGACCTTATGTCAGGCTGAAAACGCGTTTTACGCATTGTGCCATAACTTTGCAGGGAAGCTTCAGAACATGACATTTTCACCTCCCATAATAGCCGAAAGGGTCTTTCTAGTAGTTGCACATCATATCTAAGCTGTCTGAAGTGTTTTTCGAAAGTTATCAACATTTTATGTTTGGTGTTCCAGAATCGACCTTATCTCAGGCTGAAAACGCGTTGTCTGCATTGTGCCTTAACTTTGCAGGGAAGCTTCTGGAAATGAAATTTTCACCTCCCACTATAGCAGAAAGGGTCTTTCTAGTAGTCTCACATCAAATCTAAGCTGTCTGAAGTGTTTTTCCAAAGTTATCAACATTTTTATGTTTGGCGTCCCGGAATCGACCTTATCTCAGGCTGAAAACGCGTTTTCTGCATTGTGCCATAACTTTTCTGGGAACCTTTAGAACATGAAATATTCGCCTCCCACTATGGCAGATAGGGTCTTTCTAGTAGTTTCAAATCAAATCTAAGCTGTCAGAAGTGTTTTTCCAAAGTTATCAACGTTTATATGTTTGGCGTTCTGGAACCCACCTTATCTCAGGCTGAAAACGCGTTTTCTGCTTTGTGCCATAACTTTGCAGGGAAGCTTCAGAACATGAAATTTTCACCTCCCACTATAGCAGAAAGGGTCTTTCTCGTAGTTGCACATCAAATCTAAGCTGTCTGAAGTGTTTTTCAAAAGTTATCAACACTTTTATGTTTGGCGTTCCGGAATCGACCTTATCTCAGGCTGAAAACACGATTTACGCATTCTGCCATAACTTTGCAGGGAATCTTCAGAACATGAAATTTTCATAACCCACTATAGCAGAAAGGGTCTTTCTAGTAGTCTCACATCAAATCTAAGCTGTCTGTAGAGGTTTTCCTGAGTTATCAACATTTTTATGTTTGGTGTTCCTGAATCGACCTTATTTCAGGCCGAAAACGCGTTTTCTGCATTGTGCCATAACTTTGCAGGGAAGCTTCAGAACATGAAAATTTCACCTCCCACTATAGCAGAAAGGGTCTTTCTAGTAGATGCACATCAAATCTAAGCTGTCTGAAGTGTTTTTCCAAAGTTATCAACATTTTTATGTTTGGCGTTCCGGAATTGACCTTATCTCAGGCTGAAAACGCGTTTTCTGCATTGTGCCATAACTTTTCAGGGAAGGTTCAGAACGTGAAATGTTCGCCTCCCACTATAGCAGATAGGGTCTTTCTAGTATTTGCACATCAAATCTAAGCTGTCTGAAGTGTTTTTCCAAAGTTATCAACATTTTTATGTTTGGCGTTCTGGAACCCACCTTAGCTCAAGCTGAAAACGCATTTTCTGCATTGTGCCATAACTATTCAGGGAAGCTTCAGAACATGAAATGTTCGCCTCCCACTATAGCAGATAGGGGCTTTCTAGTATTTGGACATCAAATCTAAGCTGTCTGAAGTGTTTTTCCTAAGTTATCAACATTTTTATGTTTGGCGTTCTGGAACCCACCTTATCTCAAGCTGAAAACGCGTTTTCTTCATTGTGCCATAACTTTGAAGGGAAGCTTCAGAACATGAAATTTTCACCTCCCAGTAGAGCAGAAAGGGTCTTTCTAGTAGATGCACATCAAATCTAAGCTGTCTGAAGTGTTTTTCCAAAGTTATCAACATTTTTATGTTTGGCGTTCCGGAATCGACCTTATCTCAGGCTGAAAACGCGTTTTCTGCATTGTGCCATAACTTTGCAGGGAAGCTTCAGAACATGAAATTTTAACCTCCCACAATAGCAGAATGGGTCTTTCTAGTAGTTGCACATCAAATCTTAGCTGTCTGAAGTGTTTTTCTAAAGTTCTCAACATTTTTATGTTTGGCGTTCTGAAATCAACCTCATCTCAGGCTGAAAACGCGTTTAACGCATTGTGCCATAACTTTGCAGGGAAGCTTCAGAAAATGAAATTTTAACTTCCCACTATAACAGAAAGGGTCTTTCTAGTAGTTGCACATCAATTCTAAGCTGTCGAAAGTGTTTTTCCAAAGTTATCAACATTTTTATGTTTGGCGTTTCGGAATCGACCTTATCTCCGGCTGAAAACGTGTTTTCTGCATTGTGCCATAACTTTGCAGGGAAGCTTCAGAACATGAAATTTTAACCTCCCATTATAGCAGAAAAGGTCATTCTAGTAGTTGCACATCAAATCTAAGCTGTCTTGAAGTGTTTTTCTAAAGTTATCAACATTTTTATGTTTGGCGTTCCGGAACCCACCTTATCTCAGTCTGAAAACGCGTTTTACATATTTTGCCATAACTTTGCAGGGAAGCTTAAGAACATGAAATTTTAACATCCCACTACAGCAGAAAGGGTCTTTCTAGTAGTTGCAGAGCAAATCTAAGCTGTCTGAAGTGTTTTTCCAAAGTTATCAACATTTTTATGTTTGGCGTTCTGGAACCCACGTTATCTCAGGCTGAAAACGCGTTTTCTGCATTGTGCCATAACTTTGCAGGGAGACTTCAGAACATGAAATTTTCTCCTCCCACTATAGCAGAAAGGGTATTTCTAGTAGTTGCACATCAAATCTAAGCTGTCTGAAGTTTTTTTCCAAGGTTATCAACATTTTTATGTTTGGCGTTCTGGAACCCACCTAATCTCAGGCTGAAAACGCGTTTTCTGCATTGTGCCACAACTTTTCAGGGAAGGTTCAGAACATGAAATGTTCGCCTCCCACTATAGCAGATAGGGTCTTTCTAGTATTTGCACATCAAATCTAAGCTGTCTGAAGTGTTTTTCCAAAGTTATCAACATTTATATGTTTGGCGTTCTGGAACCCACCTTATCTCAAGCTGAAAACGCGTTTTCTGCATTGTGCCATAACTTTGCAGGGAGACTTCAGAACATGAAATTTTCTCCTCCCACTAGAGCAGAAAGGGTCTTTCTAGTAGATGCACATCAAATCTAAGCTGTCTGAAGTGTTTTTCGAAAGTTTTCAACATTTTTATGTTTGGTGTTCCTGAATCGACCTTATCTCAGGCCGAAAACGCTTTTTATGCATTGTGCCATAACTTTGCAGGGAAGCTTCAGAACATGAAAATTTCACCTCCGACTATAGCAGAAAGGGTCTTTCTAGTAGATGCACATCAAATCTAAGCTGTCTGAAGTGTTTTTCCAAAGTTATCAACATTTTTATGTTTGGCGTTCCGGAAACGACCTTATCTCAGGCTGAAAACGCGTTTTCTGCATTGTGCCATAACTTTGCAGGGAAGCTTCAGAACATGAAATTTTAACCTCCCACTATAGCAGAATGGGTCTTTCTAGTAGTTGCACATCAAATCTTAGCTGTCTGAAGTGTTTTTCCAAAGTTCTCAACATTTTTATGTTTGGCATTCTGAAATCAACCTCATCTCAGGCTGAAAACGCGTTTAACACATTGTGCCATAACTTTGCAGGGAAGCTTCAGAAAATGAAATTTTAACTTCCCACTATAGCAGAAAGGGTCTTTGTAGTAGTTGCACATCAAATCTAAGCTGTCGAAAGTGTTTTTCCAAACATATCAACATTTTTATGTTTGGCGTTTCGGAATCGCCCTTATCTCCGGCTGAAAACGCGTTTTCTGCATTGTGCCATAACTTTGCAGGGAAGCTTCAGAACATGAAATTTTAACCTCCCACTATGGCAGAAAAGGTCATTCTAGTAGTTGCACATCAAATCTAAGCTGTCTTGAAGTGTTTTTCTAAAGTTATCAACATTTTTATGTTTGGCGTTCCGGAATCCACCTTATCTCAGTCTGAAAACGCATTTTACATATTTTGCCATAACTTTGCAGGGAAGCTTCAGAACATGAAATTTTCACGTCCCACTAAAGCAGAAAGGGTCTTTCTAGTAGTTGCATATCAAATCTAAGCTGTCTGAAGCGTTTTTCGAAAGTTATCAACATTTTTATGTTTGGCGTTTCGGAATCGACCTTATCTCAGGATGAAAAATCGTTTTCAGCATTGTCCCATAACTTTGCAGGGAAGCTTCAGAACATGAAATGTTCACCTCCCACTATAGCAGAAAGGGTCTTTCTAGTAGTTGCACATCAAATCTAAGCTGTCTGTAGTGTTTTTCGAAAGTTATCAACATTTTTATGTTTGGCGTTCTGAAATCAACCTCATCTCAGGCTGAAAACGCGTTTAACGCATTGTGCCATAACTTTGCAGGGAAGCTTCAGAAAATGAAATATTAACCTCCCACTATAGCAGAAAGGGTCTTTCTAGTAGTTGCACATCAAATCTAAGCTGTCGAAAGTGTTTTTCCAAAGTTATCAACATTTTTATGTTTGGCGTTCCGGAACCCACCTTATCTCAGGCTGAAAACGCGTTTTCTGCATTGTGCCATAACTTTGCAGGGAAGCTTCAGAACATGAAATTTTAACCTCCCATTATTGCAGAAAAGGTCATTCTAGTAGTTGCACATCAAATCTAAGCTGTCTTGAAGTGTTTTTCTATAGTTATCAACATTTTTATGTTTGGCGTTCCGGAACCCACCTTATCTCAGGCTGAAAACGCGTTTTACGCATTGTGCCATAACTGTGCAGGGAAGCTTCAGAACATAAAATGTTCGCCTCCCACTATAGCAGACAGGGTCTTTCTAGTAGTTGCACATCAAATCTAAGCTGTCTGAAGTGTTTTTCCAAAGTTATCGACATTCTTATGTTTGGCGTTCCGGAATCAACCTTATCTCAGGCTGAAAACGCGTTTTACGCATTGTGCCATAACTGTGCAGGGAAGCTTCAGAACATAAAATGTTCGCCTCCCACTATAGCAGACAGGGTCTTTCTAGTAGTTGCACATCAAATCTAAGCTGTCTGAAGTGTTTTCCCAAAGTTATCAACATTTTTATGTTTGGCGTTCTGGAACCCACCTTATCTCAGGCTGAAAACACGTTTTCTGCATTGTGCCATCACTTTGCAGGGAAGCTTCAGAACATGAAATTTTCACCTCCCACTACAGCAGAAAGGGTTTTTCTAGTAGTTGCAGAACAAATCTAAGCTGTCTGAAGTGTTTTTCCAAAGTTATCAACATTTTTATGTTTGGCGTTCTGGAACCCACCTTATCTCAGGCTGAAAACGCGTTTTCTGCATTGTGCCATAACTTTGCAGGTAGACTTCAGAACATGAAATTTTCTCCTCCCACTATAGCAGAAAGGGTATTTCTAGTAGTTGCACATCAAATCTAAGTTGTCTGAAGTGTTTTTCCAAAGTTATCAACATTCTTATGTTTGGCGTTCCGGAACCCACCTTATTTCAGCCTGAAAACGCGTTTTACATATTTTGCCATAACTTTGAGGGAAGCTTCAGAACATGAAATTTTAACATCCCACTATAGCAGAAAGGGTATTTCTAGTAGTTGATCATCAAATCTAAGCTTTCTGAAGTGTATTTCCAAAGTTATCAACATTTTTATGTTTGGCGTTCTGGTACCCACCTTATCTCAGGCTGAAAACGCGTTTTCTTCATTGTGCCATAACTTTGCAGGGAAGCTTCAGAACATGAAATTTTCACCTCCCACTAGAGCAGAATGGGTCTTTCTCGCAGTTGCACATCAAATCTAAGCTGTCTGAAGTGTTTTTCGAAAGTTATCAACATTTTTCTGTTTGGCGTTCCGGAATCGACCTTATCTCAGGCTGAAAACGGGTTTTCTGCATTGTGCCATAACTTTGCAGGGAAGCTTCAGAACATGAAATTTTAACCTCCCACTATAGCAGAAAGGGTCTTTCTAGTAGTTGCACATCAAATCTAAGCTGTCGAAAGTGTTTTTCCAAAGTTATCAAAATTTTTATGTTTGGCGTTCCGGAACCCACCTTATCTCAGTCTGAAAACGCGTTTTACATATTTTGCCATAACTTTGCAGGGAAGCTTCAGAACATGAAATTTTCACGTCCCACTATAGCAGAAAGGGTCGTTCTAGTAGTTGCATATGAAATCTAAGCTGTCTGAAGCGTTTTTCGAAAGTTATCAACATTTTTATGTTTGGCGTTCCGGAATCGACCTTATAACAGGATGAAAAATCGTTTTCTGCATTGTCCCATAACTTTGCAGGGAAGCTTCAGAACATGAAAATTTCACCTCCCACTATAGCAGAAAGGGTCTTTCTAGTAGATGGACATCAAATCTAAGCTGTCTGAAGTGTTTTTCCAAAGTTATCAACATTTTTATGTTTGGCGTTCCGGAATTGACCTTATCTCAGGCTGAAAACGCGTTTTCTGCATTGTGCCATAACTTTTCAGGGAAGGTTCAGAACGTGAAATGTTCGCCTCCCACTATAGCAGATAGGGTCTTTCTAGTATTTGCACATCAAATCTAAGCTGTCTGAAGTGTTTTTCCAAAGTTATCAACATTTTTATGTTTGGCGTTCTGGAACCCACCTTAGCTCAAGCTGAAAACGCGTTTTCTGCATTGTGCCATAACTATTCAGGGAAGCTTCAGAACATGAAATGTTCGCCTCCCACTATAGCAGATAGGGTCTTTCTAGTATTTGCACATCAAATCTAAGCTGTCTGAAGTGTTTTTCCAAAGTTATCAACATTTTTATGTTTGGCGTTCTGGAACCCACCTTATCTCAAGCTGAAAACGCGTTTTCTTCATTGTGCCATAACTTTGAAGGGAAGCTTCAGAACATGAAATTTTCACCTCCCACTAGAGCAGAAAGGGTCTTTCTAGTAGATGCACATCAAATCTAAGCTGTCTGAAGTGTTTTTCCAAAGTTATCAACATTTTTATGTTTGGCGTTCCGGAATCGACCTTATCTCAGGCTGAAAACGCGTTTTCTGCATTGTGCCATAACTTTGCAGGGAAGCTTCAGAACATGAAATTTTAACCTCCCACAATAGCAGAATGGGTCTTTCTAGTAGTTGCACATCAAATCTTAGCTGTCTGAAGTGTTTTTCTAAAGTTCTCAACATTTTTATGTTTGGCGTTCTGAAATCAACCTCATCTCAGGCTGAAAACGCGTTTAACGCATTGTGCCATAACTTTGCAGGGAAGCTTCAGAAAATGAAATTTTAACCTCCCACTATAGCAGAAAGGGTCTTTCTAGTAGTTTCACATCAAATCTAAGCTGTCTGAAGTGTTTTTCCAAAGTTATCAACATTTTTTTGTTTGGCTTTCCGGAACCCACCATATCTCAGGCTGAAAACAGGTTTTCTGCATTGTGCCATAATTTTGCAGGGAAGCTTCAGAACATGAAATTTTCACGTCCCACTATAGCAGAAAGGGTCATTCTAGTAGTTGCACATCAAATCTAAGCTGTCTGAAGTGTTTTTCCAAAGTTATCAACATTCTTATGTTTGGCGTTCCGGAATCAACCTTATCTCAGGCTGAAAACGCGTTTTACGCATTGTGCCATAACTTTGCAGGGAAGCTTCAGATCATGAAATGTTCGCCTCCCACTATAGCAGATAGGGTCTATCTGGTAGTTGCACATCAAATCTAAGCTGTCTGAAGTGTTTTTCCAAAGTTATCAACATTTTTATGTTTGGCGTTCTGGAACCCACCTTATCTCAGGCTGAAAACACGTTTTCTGCATTGTGCCATAACTTTGCAGGGAAGCTTCAGAACATGAAATTTTCACGTCCCACTATAGCAGAAAGGGTCTTTCTAGTAGTTGCACATCAAATCTAAGCTGTCTGAAGTGCTTTTCGAAAGTTATCAACATTTTTATGTTTGGCGTTCCGGAACCCACCTTATCTCAGGCTGAAAACGCGTTTTACATATTTTGCCATAACTTTGCAGGGAAGCTTAAGAACATGAAATTTTAACATTCCACTATAGCAGAAATGGTCTTTCTAGTAGTTGCACATCAAATCTAAGCTGTCTGAAGTGTTTTTCCAAAGTTATCAACATTCTTATGTTTGGCGTTCCGGAATCAACCTTATCTCAGGCTGAAAACGCGTTTTACGCATTGTGCCATAACTTTGCAGGGAAGCATCAGAACATGAAATGTTCGCCTCCCACTATAGCAGATAGGGTCTATCTGGTAGTTGCACATCAAATCTAAGCTGTCTGAAGTGTTTTTCCAAAGTTATCAACATTTTTATGTTTGGCGTTCTGGAACCCACCTTATCTCAGGCTGAAAACACGTTTTCTGCATTGTGCCATAACTTTGCAGGGAAGCTTCAGAACATGAAATTTTCACCTCCCACTACAGCAGAAAGGGTCTGTCTAGTAGTTGCAGAGCAAATCTAAGCTGTCTGAAGTGTTTTTCCAAAGTTATCAACATTTTTATGTTTGGCGTTCTGGAACCCACCTTATCTCAGGCTGAAAACACGTTTTCTGCATTGTGCCATAACTTTGCAGGGAAGCTTCAGAACATGAAATTTTCACCTCCCACTACAGCAGAAAGGGTCTGTCTAGTAGTTGCAGAGCAAATCTAAGCTGTCTGAAGTGTTTTTCCAAAGTTATCAACATTTTTATGTTTGGCGTTCTGGAACCCACCTTATCTCAGGCTGAAAACGCGTTTTCTGCATTGTGCCATAACTTTGCAGGGAGACTTCAGAACATGAAATTTTCTCCTCCCACTATAGCAGAAAGGGTATTTCTAGTAGTTGCACATCAAATCTAAGTTGTCTGAAGTGTTTTTCCAAAGTTATCAACTTTCTTATGTTTGGTGTTCCGGAATCGACCTTATCTCAGGCTGAAAACGCGTTTCCTGCATTGTGGCATAACTTTGCAGGGAAGCTTCAGAACATGAAATTTTCAACTCCCACTGTAGCAGAACGGGTCTTTCTAGTAGTTCCACATCAAATCTAAGCTGTCTGAAGTGTTTTTCCAAAGTTATCAACATTTTTATGTTTGGCGTTCTGGAACCCACCTAATCTCAGGCTGAAAACGCGTTTTCTGCATTGTGCCACAACTTTTCAGGGAAGGTTCTGAATATGAAATGTTCGCCTCCCACTATAGCAGATAGGGTCTTTCTAGTATTTGCACATCAAATCTAAGTTGTCTGAAATGTTTTTCCAAAGTTATCAACATTTTTATGTTTGGCGTTCTGGAACCCACCTTATCTCAGGCTGAAAACACGTTTTCTGCATTGTGCCATAACTTTGCAGGGAAGCTTCAGAACATGAAATTTTCACCTCCCACTACAGCAGAAAGGGTCTGTCTAGTAGTTGCAGAGCAAATCTAAGCTGTCTGAAGTGTTTTTCCAAAGTTATCAACATTTTTATATTTGGCGTTCTGGAACCCACCTTATCTCAGGCTGAAAACGCGTTTTCTGCATTGTGCCATAACTTTGCAGGGAGACTTCAGAACAAGAAATTTTCTCCTCCCACTATAGCAGAAAGGGTATTTCTAGTAGTTGCACATCAAATCTAAGTTGTCTGAAGTGTTTTTCCAAAGTTATCAACTTTCTTATGTTTGGTGTTCCGGAATCGACCTTATCTCAGGCTGAAAACGCGTTTCCTGCATTGTGGCATAACTTTGCAGGGAAGCTTCAGAACATGAAATTTTCAACTCCCACTGTAGCAGAAAGGGTCTTTCTAGTAGTTCCACATCAAATCTAAGCTGTCTGAAGTGTTTTTCCAAAGTTATCAACATTTTTATGTTTGGCGTTCTGGAACCCACCTTATCTCAAGCTGAAAACGCGTTTTCTGCATTGTGCCATACTTTTGCAGGAAAGCTTCAGAACATGAAATTTTCAACTCCCACAATAGCAGAAAGGGTCTTTCTAGTAGTTTCACATCAAATCTAAGCTGTCTGATGTGTTTTTCGAAAGTTATCAACATTTTTACGTTTGGCGTTCCGGAATCGACTTTATCTCAAGATGAAAAATCGTTTTCTGCATTGTCCCATAACTTTGCAGGGAAGCTTCAGAACATGAAATTGTCACCTCCCACTATAGCAGAAAGGGTCTTTCTAGTAGTTGCACATCAAATGTAAGCTGTCTGAAGTGTTTTTCGAAAGTTATCAACATTTTTATGTTTGGCGTTCCGGAATCGACCTTATCTCAGGCTGAAAACGCGTTTTACGCATTGTGCCATAACTTTGCAGGAAAGCTTCAGAAAATGAAATTTTCACCTCCCACTATAGCAGAAAGGGTCTTTCTAGGAGTTGCACATCAAATCTAAGCTGTCGAAAGTGTTTTTCCAAAGTTATCAACATTTTTATGTTTAGCGTTTCGGAATCGACCTTATCTTCGGCTGAAAACGTGTTTTCTGCATTGTGCCATAACTTTGCAGGGAAGCTTCAGAACATGAAATTTTAACCTCCCACTATGGCAGAAAAGGTCATTCTAGTAGTTGCACATCAAATCAAAGCTGTCTTGAAGTGTTTTTCTAAAGTTATCAACATTTTTATGTTTGGCGTTCCGGAATCCACCTTATCTCAGTCTGAAAACGCATTTTACATATTTTGCCATAACTTTGCAGGGAAGCTTCAGAACATGAAATTTTCACGTCCCACTATAGCAGAAAGGGTCTTTCTCGTAGTTGCATATCAAATCTAAGCTGTCTGAAGCGTTTTTCGAAAGTTATCAACATTTTTATGTTTGGCGTTTCGGAATCGACCTTATCTCAGGATGAAAAATTGTTTTCAGCATTGTCCCATAACTTTGCAGGGAAGCTTCAGAACATGAAATGTTCACCTCCCACTATAGCAGAAAGGGTCTTTCTAGTAGTTGCACATCAAATCTAAGCTGTCTGTAGTGTTTTTCGAAAGTTATCAACATTTTTATGTTTGGCGTTCCGGAACCCCCCTTATCTCAGGCTGAAAAGGCGTTTTCTGCATTGTGCCATAACTTTGCAGGGAAGCTTCAGAACATGAAATTTTAACCTCCCACTGTAGCAGAAAGGGTCTTTCAAGTAGTTGCACATCAAATCTAAGCTGTGTGAAGTGTTTTTCGAAAGTTTTCAACATTTTTATGTTTGGTGTTCCTGAATCGACGTTATCTCAGGCTGAAAACGCGTTTTCTGCATTGTCCCATAACTTTGCAGGGAAGCTTCAGAACATGAAATGTTCACCTCCCACTATAGCAGAAAGGGTCTTTCTAGCAGTTGCACATCAAATCTAAGCTGTCTGAAGTGTTTTTCGAAAGTTATCAACATTTTTATGTTTGGCATTCCAGAATCGATCTTATCTCAGGCTGAAAACGAGTTGTCTGCATTGTGCCATAACTTTGCAGGGAAGCTTCAGAACATGAAATGTTCACCTCCCACTATAGCAGAAAGGGTCTTTCTAGTAGTTGCACATCAAATCTAAGCTGTCTGAAGTGTTTTTCGAAAGTTATCAACATTTTTATGTTTGGCGTTCCAGAATCGACCTTATCTTAGGCTGAAAACGCGTTATACACATTGTGCAATAACTTTGCAGGGAAGCTTCAGAACATGAAATGTTCACATCCCACTATAGCAGAAAGGTTCTTTCTAGTAGTTGCACATCAAATCTAAGCTATCTGAAGTGTTTTTCCAAAGTTATCAACATTTTTATGTTTGGCGTTCCGGAATCGACCTTATCTCAGGCTGAAAACGCGTTTTACGCATTGTGCCATAACTTTTCAGGGAAGCTTCAGAACATGAAATGTTCACCTCCCACTATAGCAGAAAAGGTCTTTCTAGAAATTGCACATCAAATGTGAGCTGTCTGAAATGTTTTTCCAAAGTTATGAACATTTTTTTATTTATCGTTCGGGAATCAACCTAATCTCAGGCTGAAAAGGTGTTTTCTGCATTGTGCGATAACTTTGCAGGGAAGCTTCAGAACATGAAATGTTCACCTCCCACTATAGCAGAAAGGGTCTTTCTAGCAGTTGCACATCAAATCTAAGCTGTCTGAAGTGTTTTTCGAAAGTTATCAACATTTTTATGTTTGGCATTCCAGAATCGATCTTATCTCAGGCTGAATACGAGTTGTCTGCATTGTGCCATAACTTTGCATGGAAGCTTCAGAACATGAAATTTTCACCTCCCACTATAGCAGAAAGGGTCTTTCTAGTAGTTTCACATCAAATCTAAGCTGTCTGAAGTGTTTTTCCAAAGTTATCAACATTTTTTTGTTTGCCGTTCCGGAACCCACCATATCTCAGGCTGAAAACAGGTTTTCTGCATTGTGCCATAATTTTGCAGGGAAGCTTCAGAACATGAAATTTTCACGTCCCACTATAGCAGAAAGGGTCTTTGTAGTAGTTGCACATCAAATCTAAGCTGTCTGAAGTGCTTTTCGAAAGTTATCAACATTTTTATGTTTGGCGTTCCGGAATCGACCTTATCTCAGGCTGAAAACGCGTTTTCGGCATTGTGCCATAACTTTGCAGGGAAGCTTCAGAACATGAAATATTCACCTCCCACTATAGCAGAAAGGGTCTTTCTAGTAGTTGCACATCAAATCTAAGCTGTCTGAAATGTTTTTCCAAAGTTATCAACATTTTTACGTTTGGTGTTCCGGAACCCACCTTATCTCAGGCTGAACACGCGTTTTCTGCATTGTGCTATAACTTTGCAGGTAATCTTCAGGACATAAAATTTTCACCTCCCACAATAGCCGAAAGGGTCTTTCTAGTAGTTGCACATCAAATCTAAGCTGTCTGAAGTGTTCTTCCAAAGTTATCAACATTTTTACGTTTGGTGTTTCGGAAACCACCTTATCTCAGGCTGAAAACGCGTTTTCTGCATTGTGCCATAACTTCTCAGGGAAGCTTCAGAACATGAAATGTTCACCTCCCACTATAGCAGAGAGGGTCTTTCTAGTAGTTGCACATCAAATATAAGCTGTCTGAAGTGTTTTTCCAAAGTTATCAACATTTTTATGTTTGGCGTTCCGGAACCCACCTTATCTCAGTCTGAAAACGCGTTTTACATATTTTGCAATAACTTTGCAGGGAAGCTTAAGAACATGAAATTTTAACATCCCACTACAGCAGAAAGGGTCTTTCTAGTAGTTGCACATCAAATCTAAGCTGTCTGAAGTGTTTTTCCAAAGTTATCAACATTCTTATGTTTGGCGTTCCGGAATCAACCTTATCTCAGGCTGAAAACGCGTTTTACGCATTGTGCCATAACTTTGCAGGGAAGCTTCAGAACATGAAATGTTCGCCTCCCACTATAGCAGATAGGGTCTTTCTGGTAGTTGCAAATCAAATCTAAGCTGTCTGAAGTGTTTTTCCAAAGTTATCAACATTTTTATGTTTGGCGTTCTGGAACCCACCTTATCTCAGACTGAAAACACGTTTTCTGCATTGTGCCATAACTTTGCAGGGAAGCTTCAGAAAATGAAATTTTCACCTCCCACTACAGCAGAAAGGGTCTGTCTAGTTGTTGCACATCAAATCTTTGCTGTCTGAAGTGTTTTTTCAAAGTTCTCAACATTTTTATGTTTGGCATTCTGAAATCAACCTCATCTCAGGCTGAAAACGCGTTTAACGCATTGTGCCATAACTTTGCAGGGAAGCTTCAGAAAATGAAATTTTAACCTCCCACTATAGCAGAAAGGGTCTTTCTAGTAGTTGCACATCAAATCTAAGCTGTCGAAAGTGTTTTTCCAAACATATCAACATTTTTATGTTTGGCGTTTCGGAATCGACCTTATCTCCGGCTGAAAACGCGTTTTCTGCATTGTGCCATAACTTTGCAGGGAAGCTTCAGAACATGAAATTTTAACCTCCCACTATGGCAGAAAAGGTCATTCTAGTAGTTGCACATCAAATCTAAGCTGTCTTGAAGTGTTTTTCTAAAGTTATCAACATTTTTATGTTTGGCGTTCCGGAACCCACCTTATCTCAGTCTGAAAACGCGTTTTACATATTTTGCCATAACTTTGCAGGGAAGCTTCAGAACATGAAATTTTCAACTCCCACTGTCGCAGAAAGGGTCTTTCTAGTAGTTCCACATCAAATCTAAGCTGTCTTGAAGTGTTTTTCTAAAGTTATCAACATTTTTATGTTTGGCGTTCCGGAACCCCCCATATCTCAGGCTGAAAACGCGTTTTCTGCATTGTGCCATAACTTTGCAGGGAAGCTTCAGAACATGAAATTTTAACCTCCCACTGTAGCAGAAAGGGTCTTTCCAGTAGTTGCACATCAAATCTAAGCTGTCTGAAGTGTTTTTCGAAAGTTTTCAACATTTTTATGTTTGGCATTCCAGAATCGATCTTATCTCAGGCTGAAAACGAGTTGTCTGCATTGTGCCATAACTTTGCATGGAAGCTTCAGAACATGAAATTTTCACCTCCCACTATAACAGAAAGGGTCTTTCTCGTAGTTTCACATCAAATCTAAGCTGTCTGAAGTGTTTTTCGAAAGTTATCAACATTTTTACGTTTGGCGTTCCGGAATCGACTTTATCTCAGGATGAAAAATCGTTTTCTGCATTGTCCCATAACTTTGCAGGGAAGCTTCAGAACATGAAATTGTCACCTCCCACTATAGCAGAAAGGGTCTTTCTAGTAGTTGCACATCAAATCTAAGCTGTCTGAAGTGTTTTTCCAAAGTTATCAACATTTTTATGTTTCGCGTTCCGTAATCGACCTTATCTCAGGATGAAAAATCGTTTTCTGCTTTGTCCCATAACTTTCCATGGGAAGCTTCAGAACATGAAATTTTGACCTCCCACTATAGCAGAAAGGGTCTTTCTAGTAGTTGCACATCAAATGTAAGCTGTCTGAAGTGTTTTTCCAAAGTTATCAACATTTTTATGTTTGGCGTTCCGGAATCGACCTTATCTCAGGCTGAAAACGCGTTTTACGCATTGTGCCATAACTTTGCAGGAAAGCTTCAGAAAATGAAATTTTCACCTCCCACTATAGCAGAAAGGGTCTTTCTCGTACTTGCACATTAAATCTAAGCTGTCAGAAGTGTTGTTCCAAAGTAATCAACATTTTTACGTTTGGCGTTTTGGAAACCACCTTATCTCAGGCTGAAAACGCGTTTTCTGCATTGTGCCATAACTTCTCAGGGAAGCTTCAGAACATGAAATGTTCACCTCCCACTATAGCAGAAAGGGTCTTTCTTGTAGTTGCACATCAAATCTAAGCTGTCTGAAGTGTTTTTCCAAAGTTATCAACATTTTTATGTTTGGCGTTCCGGAACCCACCTTATCTCAGGCTGAAAACGCGTTTTACGCATTGTGCCATAACTTTGCAGGGAAGCTTCAGAACATGAAATGTTCGCCTCCCACTATAGCAGATAGGGTCTTTCTGGTAGTTGCAAATCAAATCTAAGCTGTCTGAAGTGTTTTTCCAAAGTTATCAACATTTTTATGTTTGGCGTTCTGGAACCCACCTTATCTCAGACTGAAAACACGTTTTCTGCATTGTGCCATAACTTTGCAGGGAAGCTTCAGAAAATGAAATTTTCACCTCCCACGACAGCAAAAAGGGTCTGTCTAGTAGTTGCACATCAAATCTTAGCTGTCTGAAGTGTTTTTTCAAAGTTCTCAACATTTTTATGTTTGGCATTCTGAAATCAACCTCATCTCAGGCTGAAAACGCGTTTAACGCATTGTGCCATAACTTTGCAGGGAAGCTTCAGAAAATGAAATTTTAACCTCCCACTATAGCAGAAAGGGTCTTTCTAGTAGTTGCACATCAAATCTAAGCTGTCTGAAGTGTTTTTCGAAAGTTATCAACATTTTTATGTATGGCGTTCCGGAATCAACCTTATCTCAGGCTGAAAACGCGTTTTACGCATTGTGCCATAACTTTGCAGGGAACCTTTAGAACATGAATTTTTCACCTCCCACTATAGCAGAAAGGGTCTTTCTCGGAGTTGCACATCAAATCTAAGCTGTTTGAAGTGTTTTTCCAAAGTTATCAACATTTTTATGTTTGGCGTTCTGGAATCAACCTTATCTCAGGCTGAAAACGCATTTTCTGCATTGTGCCATAACTTTGAAAGGAAGCTTCAGAACATGAAATTTTCACCTCCCACTATAGCAGAAAGGGTCTTTCTAGTAGTTGCACGTCAGATCTAAGCTGTCTGAAGTGTTTTTCGAAAGTTATCAACATTTTTATGTTTGGCGTTTCGGAACCCACCTTGTCTCAGGCTGAAAAATCATTTTCTGCATTGTCCCATAACTTCTCAGGGAAGCTTCAGAACATGAAATTTCGACCTCCCACTATAGCAGAAAGGGTCTTTCTAGTTTTTGCACATCAAATCTAAGCTGTCAGAAGTGTTTTTCCAAAGTTATCAACATTTCAATGTTTGGCGTTACAGAATCGACCGTATCTCAGTATGAAAAATTGTTTTCTGCATTGTCCCATAACTTTCCAGGGAAGCTTCAGAACATGAAATTTTGACCTAACACTATAGCAGAAACGGTCTTTCTAGTAGTTGCACATCAAATCTAAGCTGTCTGAAGTGTTTTTCGAAAACTTATCAACATTTTTATGTTTGGCGTTCCGGAACCCACCTTATCTCAGGCTGAAAATGCTTTTTCGCTTTGTGCCATAACTTTGCAGGGAAGCTTCAGGAAATGAAATTTTCACCTCCCACTAAAGCAGAAAGGGTCTTTCTAGAAGTTGCACATCAAATCTAAGCTGTCTGAAGTGTTTTTTCAAAGTTATCAACATTTTTATGTTTGGCGTTCGGGAACCCACCTTATCTCAGGCTGAAAACATGTTTTCTGCATTGTGGCATAAATGTGCAGGAAACTTCAGAATATGAAATTTTAACCTCCCACTATTTCTGAAAGGATCTGTCTTCTAGTTGCACATCAAATCAAAGCTGTCTGAAGTGCTTTTCCTAAGTTATCAACATTTTTATGTTTGGCTTTCCGGAACCCACCTAATCTCAGGCACAAAACGTGTTTTCTCCATTGTGGCATAACTTTGCTGGGAAGCTTCAGAACATGAAAATTCACCTCCCACTATAGCAGAAAGGGTCTGTCTTGTAGTTGCACACCAAATCTAAGCTGTCTGAAGTGTTTTTCCAAAGTTATCAACATTTTTATGTTTGGCATTCCGGAACTCGGCTTATCTCAGGCTGAAAACGCGTTTTCTGCATTGTGCCATAACTTTGCAGGGAAGCTTCAGAACATGAAATTTTCACCTCCCACTATAGTAGAAAGGGTCTTTCTAGTAGTTGCACATCAAATCTAAGCTGTCTGAAGTGTTTTTCCAAAGTTATCTACATTTTGATGTTTGGCGTTCCGGAATCGACCTTATCTGAGGCTGAAAACGCGTTTTCTGCATTGTGCCATAACTTTGCAGGGAAGCTTCAGAACATGAAAATTTCACCTCCCACTATATCAGAAAGGGTATTTCTAATAGTTGCACATCAAATCTAAGTAGTCTGAAGTGTTTTTCCAAAGTAAACACCATTTTTTATGTTTGGCTTTCCAGAAACAACCTTATCTCAGGCTGAAAACGCGTTTTGCGCAATTTGCCATAACTTTGCAGGAAAGCCTTAGAACATGAAATTTTCACCTCCCACTATAGCAGAAAGGGTATTTCTAGAAGTTGCACATCAAATCTAAGCTGTCTGAAGTGTTTTTCCAAAGTTATTAACAATTTTATGTTTGGCGTTCCGGAATCGACCTTATTTCAGGCTGAAAACGCGTTTTACGCATTGCGCCATAACTTTTCAGGGAAGCTTCAGAACATCGAATTTTCACCACCCACCATATCAGAAAGTGTCTTTCTAGTAGTTGCACATCAAATCTAAGCTGTCTGAAGTGTTTTTCCAAAGTTATCAACACTTTTATGTTTGGCGTTCCGAAACTCACCTTATCTCAGGCTGAAAAGCGTTTTTGTGCATAGTGCCATAACTTTTCAGGGAAGCTTCAGAACATGAAATTTTAACCTCCCACTATAGCAGAAAGGGTCTTTCTAGTAGTTGCACATCAAATCTAAGCTGTCTGAAGTGTTTTTCCAAAGTTATTAACACTTTTATGTTTGGCGTTCCGAAACCCACCTTATCTCAGGCTGAAAAGCGTTTTTACGCATTCTGCCATAACTTTGCAGGGAAGCTTCTGAACATGAAATTTTAAACTTCCACTATAGCAGAAAAGGTCTTTCTAGTAGTTGAACATCAAATCTAAGCTGTCTGAAGTGTTTTTACAAAGTTATCGACATTTTTATGTTTGGCGTTCCGGAATCGACCTTATCTCTGGCTGAAAACGCGTTTTCTGCATTGCGCCATAAATTTGCTGGGAAGCTTCAGAACATGAAATTTTCACATCCCACTATAACAGAAAGGGTCTTTCTAGTAGTTCCACATCAAATCTAAGCTGTCTGAAGTGTTTTTCCAAAGATATGAAGATATTTATGTTTGGCGTTCCGGGAACCACCTTATCTCAGGCTGAAAACGCGTTTTACGCATTGTGTCATAACTTTGCAGGGAAGCTTCAGAACATGAAATTTTCACCTCCCACAATAGCAGAAAGGGTGTTTCTAGTAGTTGCACACCAAATCTAAGCTGTCTGAATTGTTTTTCCAAAGTTATAAACATTTTTTATTTTTGGCTTTACGGAATCGACCTTATCTCAGGCTGAAAACGCGTTTTACGTATTGTGCCATAACTTTTCAGGGAAGCTTCAGAACATCGAATTTTCACCACCCACCATATCAGAAAGTGTCTTTCTAGTAGTTGCACATCAAATCTAAGCTGTCTGAAGTGTTTTTACAAAGTTATCAACACTTTTATGTTTGGCGTTCCGAAACTCACCTTATCTCAGGCTGAAAAGCGTTTTTGTGCATTGTGCCATAACTTTTCAGGGAAGCTTCAGAACATGAAATTTTAACCTCCCACTATAGCAGAAAGGGTATTTCTAGAAGTTGCACATCAAATCTAAGCTGTCTGAAGTGTTTTTCCAAAGTTATTAACAATTTTATGTTTGGCGTTCCGGAATCGACCTTATTTCAGGCTGAAAACGCGTTTTACGCATTGCGCCATAACTTTTCAGGGAAGCTTCAGAACATCGAATTTTCACCACCCACCATATCAGAAAGTGTCTTTCTAGTAGTTGCACATCAAATCTAAGCTGTCTGAAGTGTTTTTCCAAAGTTATCAACACTTTTATGTTTGGCGTTCCGAAACTCACCTTATCTCAGGCTGAAAAGCGTTTTTGTGCATAGTGCCATAACTTTTCAGGGAAGCTTCAGAACATGAAATTTTAACCTCCCACTATAGCAGAAAGGGTCTTTCTAGTAGTTGCACATCAAATCTAAGCTGTCTGAAGTGTTTTTCCAAAGTTATTAACACTTTTATGTTTGGCGTTCCGAAACCCACCTTATCTCAGGCTGAAAAGCGTTTTTACGCATTCTGCCATAACTTTGCAGGGAAGCTTCTGAACATGAAATTTTAAACTTCCACTATAGCAGAAAAGGTCTTTCTAGTAGTTGAACATCAAATCTAAGCTGTCTGAAGTGTTTTTACAAAGTTATCGACATTTTTATGTTTGGCGTTCCGGAATCGACCTTATCTCTGGCTGAAAACGCGTTTTCTGCATTGCGCCATAAATTTGCTGGGAAGCTTCAGAACATGAAATTTTCACATCCCACTATAACAGAAAGGGTCTTTCTAGTAGTTCCACATCAAATCTAAGCTGTCTGAAGTGTTTTTCCAAAGATATGAAGATATTTATGTTTGGCGTTCCGGGAACCACCTTATCTCAGGCTGAAAACGCGTTTTACGCATTGTGTCATAACTTTGCAGGGAAGCTTCAGAACATGAAATTTTCACCTCCCACAATAGCAGAAAGGGTGTTTCTAGTAGTTGCACACCAAATCTAAGCTGTCTGAATTGTTTTTCCAAAGTTATAAACATTTTTTATTTTTGGCTTTACGGAATCGACCTTATCTCAGGCTGAAAACGCGTTTTACGTATTGTGCCATAACTTTTCAGGGAAGCTTCAGAACATCGAATTTTCACCACCCACCATATCAGAAAGTGTCTTTCTAGTAGTTGCACATCAAATCTAAGCTGTCTGAAGTGTTTTTACAAAGTTATCAACACTTTTATGTTTGGCGTTCCGAAACTCACCTTATCTCAGGCTGAAAAGCGTTTTTGTGCATTGTGCCATAACTTTTCAGGGAAGCTTCAGAACATGAAATTTTAACCTCCCACTATAGCAGAAAGGGTCTTTCTAGTAGTTGCACATCAAATCTAAGCTGTCTGAAGTGTTTTTACAAAGTTATCAACATTTTTATGTTTGGCGTTCCGGAATCGACCTTATCAAAGGCTGAAAACGCGTTTTACGCATTGTGCCATAACTTTGCATGAAGCTTCAGAACATGGAATTTTCACCTCCCACTATAGCAGAAAGAGTGTTTCTAGTAGTTGCAGATCAAATCTAAGCTGTCTGAAATGTTTTTCCAAAGTTGTCAACATTTTCATGTTTGGCGTTCCGGAACCCTCCTTATCTCAGACTGAAAACGCATTTTAAGCATTCTGGCATAACTTTGCAGGGAAGCTTCAGAACATGACATTTTCGCCCCACCACTATAGCAGAAAGGGTCTTTCTAGTAGTTGCACATCTAATCTAAGCTGTCCGAAGTGTTTTTCCAAAGTTATCTACATTTTTATGTTTGACGTTCCGGAATCGACCTTATCTCAGGCTAAAAATGCGTTTTCTGCATTGTGCCATAACTTTGCAGGGAAGCTTCAGTACATCGAATTTTCACATCCCACTATATCAGAAAGTGTCTTTCTAGTAGTTGCACATCAAATCTAAGCTGTCTGAAGTGTTTTTCCAAAGTTATCAACATTTGTACGCTTGGCGTTCCGGAACCCACCGTATCTCAGGCTGAAAACGCGTTTTCTGCATTGTGCCATAACTTCTCAGGGAAGCTTCAGAACATGAAATTGTCACATAGCACTATAGCAGAAAGGGTCTTTCTAGTCGTTGCACATCAAATCTAAGTTTTCTGGTGTTTTTCCAAAGTTATCAACATTTTTAAGTTTGTCGTTCCTGAACCCACCTTATATCAGGCTGAAAACGCGTTTTACGCATTGTGCCATAACTTTACATAAAGCTTCAGAACATGAAATTTTCACCTCCCACTATAGCAGAAAGGGTCTTTCTTGTAGTTGCACATCAAATCTAAGCTGTCTGAAGTGTTTTTCCAAAGTAATGAACATTTTTATGTTTGGCGTTCTGGAACCCACCTTATCTCAGTCTGAAAACGTGTTTTCTGCAATGTGCCATAACTTTGCAGGGAAGCCTCCTAACATGAAATTTTCACCTCCCGCTATAGTAGAAAGGGTCCTTCTAGTTGTTGCACATCAAATCTCAACTGTCTGAAGTGTCTTTCCAAAGTTATCAACATTTTTATGTTTGGCCTTCCGGAATCGACCTTATCTCAGGCTGAAAACGCTTTTTACGCATTGTGCCATAACTTTGCAGGGAAGCTTCAGAACATGAAATTTTCACATCCCACTATAGCAGAAAGGGTCTCTCTAGTAGTTTCACATCAAATCTAAGCTGTCTGAATTGTTTTTCCAAAGTTATCAACATTTTTATGTTTGGCGTTCCGGAACCCACCTTTTCTCACTCTGAAAACGCGTTTTCTGCATTGTGCCATAACTTTGCAGGGAAGCTTCAGAACATGAAAATTTCACCTCCCACTGTAGCAGAAAGGGTCTTTCTATAAATTGCACATCAAATCTAAGCTGTCTGAAGTGTTTTACCAAAGCTATCAACATTTTTATGTTTGGCGTTCCGAAACGCACCTTATCTCAGGCTGAAAAAGCGTTTTGTGCGTTGTGCCATAACTTCTCAGGGAAGCTTCAGAACATGAAATTTTCACCTACCATTATAGCAGAAAGGGTCTTTCGAGTAGTTGCACATCAAATCTAAGCTGTCTGAAGTGTTTTTCGAAAGCTATCAACATTTTTATGTTTGGTGTTCCGAAACCCTCCTTATCTATGGCTTAAAACGCGTTTTGTGCATTGTGCCATAACTTCTCAGGGAAGCTTTGGACCTCCCACTATAGCAGAAAGGGTCATTCTAGCAGTTGCAGCACAAATCTAAGCTGTCTGAAGTGCTTTTCGAAAGTTATCAACATTTTTATGTTTGGCGTTCCGAGACCCACCTTATCTCAGGCTGAAAACCCGTTTTCTGCATTCTGCCACAACTTCTCAGGGACGTTTCAGAATATGACATTTTCACATTCCACTATAGCAGAAAGGGGTTTTCTAGTAGTTACAGAACAAATCTAAGCTGTCTGAAGTGTTTTTAGAGGGTTGTCAATAATTTTATTTTTGTCGGTCTATAAACTACCTTTCCTTTGGCTTAAAATGCATTTTATGCACTGTTTATTCACTGCTCTGGGATGCCTGTGAACAGGAAAATTTCTCATGCAACTATAGGAGAAACACTCTTTCTTGTATAATAAACACTAAACCTACTTTTCGGAACTGTATTTCAGGGGGTTATCAACTTTTTTTTTTTTTTCTTGGTCAGAAACTCAGCTTCTCTCGGGCTGAATACACTTTTTCTCCTCTCTTCACTCACTGCTCTGGGATTCCTCACAACATGAAAATTTCATCTGCAACAATAGGATAAACACTCTTTTTTGTATATTCAACACTAAACCTACATTTCTGAACGGTATTTCTGGTGGTTAACTTTTTTTTTGTGGTCTGAAACCCAGCTTTTGACGGGCTGAAAAGGCATTTTCTGCACTGTTCACTCACTGATCGGAATAGCCTCTGAACATGAAAATATCACACACAACTATAGGAAAAAGAGCCTTTCTAGTGTGACGCCCACTTATGTGTGGTCACAGATTGTGTGTTAGATGTCATTTAATTGTTCAGCATGGAGTTGATTAACCGGCAGGTATATAATTAGGTCAGTAGAGAGCAGGATAGGGCAGAGGTTGGGCATTGAAGATGTGTGGGTAAATAGGAAGTGACACTTTTTTTCATTACTTTTCTTCCCATCGCCAAATGTGGACGCCTCGTGTGAATCTGTCTACATTTAGTTTCAGGTTAGTCAAATCCATTGTTTTATAATGTTTGTTCCACATCGGATTGACTGATTTGGGGTCTTGAGTGTGAGGATGGTGACTCAATTTTTAAGTATACTGTTTTTCCTTCGTGCGTTGAGTTCGCTCTGTGTGGATGTGGCGCTTGTAAGCTAATACTGACAACCGACGTTGACATGGCACGGGTGATTGAGTTGTGTGGAGTTCAGTTTGCTTGTGGTGAATAACGGTGTTTGGTAAAAAGTAACGTTTTATTATTTCTCAACACTAGCCAAAAGGTTTAATGGCAGAATTATACATTCAGATGAAAAGCAATTATGCATGTCGTTCATGATGTCTAACACTTGTCGTATGACAAAGTGACATGTTTGTGAGTGATCAGATGGTGTCAGAAAGACATCTAATTGTGGTCTGGGTTACCACAATGAAAAAAAAAGAATCCCTTGGATTACTTTTCTCACCATCGACACATGTGGAAGCCTTGTGTGACTCTGTCCGCATTTTGTTTCAGACGGCGTTCTACTAACCACATTGAGACACCACTTTTTAACTGTAGACAAGGTCACAGTATTCAGACCTGTTACAGATGCAAAGTTCTTGATACAACGTTTTCTTCCTAAGCTTTTAGAGTGAGCAGAGGTGAGAGCAGCCGACTGGTCTCTCCAAGAGGTGTAACGATGATCAGCACGGCTATGATTTGGATTGCTAGGGTCACCCTGCCCCTTCGAACAGCGACGGTGTTCCCCCATGGGCAGCGCCTGTGTGTGGAGTAGGCGCCACGAGCAGAGCACCAGGCTGACGGACTGTTGAAACTCCAAAATTTCTGGGAGAGTGAGAGAGGTTCTGCGATGGATGAGCCGGTCCACGGAGCTCATAAAGAGCGCGATGATGTTCTCAAGCGCTATGAGCTGGTTGCCGACGGCGTAAACACCATTCCTCTGCGCTATGGTGGCTCTGTCAGAGGTGGTTGGGATGGTCATTCCTCAGAGGAGAGGTCGAGATCCCGGGGCGAACGCATCAGGCATTGTGCATGACGACTGAGTGAGCCGGAACGCCGCACTGCCAATCCAAACCCTCCACGTGGCAGTAAGCTCCGTACCTGACCACGTGCGGTCCTAGTGCCAGTGGAGTGTCAGAAATGCGCCGGAAATAGTCCGGATTGAATTGGACTAGCAGTGGATGTTTACCCAACAGACGGCAGTCCACATCCATTTGGCATTATATGCTTTGAGTGTTGCGGGTGCTTTAGCATTTCAAATAGTGAACTGCACTTAGGGGGGGCAGGGGACTGCCTGCTAGCCTTGAAGTAGCCATGCTTTGAGGGGACGCCCCAGGATTGGAGGTCCGCTCATAATTTGGATATGGACCACGGAAACTTCAGGCAGGACTGAGGTCTGGTCGCAGTCAGGGGAGAGACTTGTCACATCACCGCAGGAGTGGATTTAACCGGAGGAGACTCAGCGTGAGACCGGAGGACATCGGGATCTTTGACAGCAGCTTTTCCCGGGGCAGTCGGCAGACCGGAGGAAATTTCTGTTTGTGTGGAAAACTTGTTTGAAATAAAAGCATTGCTTGAAGCATCGCATTTGCGTTTTTTTTATTATTATTCGTATTGAATTCGCTCCTTCCAGCGCCTTGGCCTCAACCTCTCCTCCGGCCTGGTAGCCTGGGGGCCTGTCCGCGAACCTGGCGACACTGCTCAATGATGGTCCAGACATTTGATTCGTTCTCCCAAGTGGGTTGAAGAGACATGCCCTATGATAGCCAAAGCTGAAAGGAAAACTTACAGGAGGTATCAACACAGCAGGTTTTATTCACGGTTCCAACTTTCAACAAACCAAATGATGACACGGCAACATAAAAAGAGCGCCCCAAATTTGTGATCCCAAATAATCCCATGACACATAACAAAACGTCCATTGAAGAACTTCTTTTCCGGTTTGCTGTGCAGGCTGAATATGAAGCCTCAGGCATTTTGAGGCCTCATGCGCTGTCTCTTCCGAGAGCCGCACTGGACCCTGGAGCACAGGATGGTCTGATGTTGGCAGTCAGCTGCACCTGGGTCACCTCATCCCCCGGACAGAGTTGTCTTGAGTGCACAAATAGGCCAAACTGTTGGCCATTGCTCTGATCTGTGCACCTCCCTTCCGCCCTTCCCCCCATGCAGGTCCGGAAGTAGAGGCGAGCCGCCTTGCGATCTCCGGACACTGAGAGGGCTCCATCCCAACCTGGCCGAACCCCGGCATCAGCGTGGCTCTCATTACGTCGGTGATGGAGGTGGCACTTTCTTCTTTCCGGTCACATGCGCCGCCGGAATATAATTGCATAACTGTGCTGGATTTGAGATAGTAGAACAATCTAACAATATGCATATTAACGTTGTCTTTGAATGAACCGAAGGAGACAAGTGATCCAAACACAAAAGCAGAGCTTGACACAAACAGTGCAAGAAGCAATGCAGTCCTTGGCCACTCTGGGGCCAGGGGGCGATGTGTTCAACTTCTCCATCCTGCAGTGACCGTAATCCGAGTGTAGCCAGGATTAAGGGGGAGCACAGGTGAGCAATCTGAAATCCATCCGGAACTCTGAATCAGCCATGAGGTCATCTTGACCACAAAGCTTAACCGCCAGCCTTGCAACGTGGCCTGACGTGAGAACCATGGGCCGTCCATACCGGACGTCTGACTGGCACAGCTGGCTCCTTTGCCAGACTGCCATCAATGAGATGCACGTTTGGCTGCACTGAACCGCCTGCATTGTCACCGGCGATGTTGCTTTGGTATGACTGATGGAGGAGTGCCCAGACTCCTGTCGATATCTCGGATGGCCAGGGCCTCAAACTTGACCGGCCTATGACAGTTCCGAGGCCACCGCCACACCTGGGGTCTATCCAGCCTGAATGAATGAATGAATGGGTTGTGAAGATGTAGCATTAACATCCCTTCATACATAGAGTGTAATTTTACACCGCAGGTGGCAGGACTGCCGCCTCAACTTTGCCACCGTAAGCTGAAATAGAAGGTGGCATTAACAACCCCTCATATATGGAGTGTAACTTACACTCTGGATCAGCAGGAACTGTGTTGCCCTCTTTTAGCCACTATATGGCTGAAATAGAATGTGGCATTAACAATCCTCCATTCCTGGAGAGAAATCATTTACTGAGCAGCAACAGTCAGGGTTCTAGTCTGAGCTGAGCAAGGAAGAGGGAGTTTATTCACAAATGAATAGACAGTTATGCAGGAATCTGGTGGATATTGAGACGCTGCACACTCCACTGCACTGTAATGAAGCAGATACCGGTGTCCCAGAGCGAGTGCTGTGGGCCTACTGGTCGCAGGGTTTGGCTGCTCCTGAAGACAGAAAGACAAGAGGGAAGGAGGATGCAGACACAACAGACAAATAGTGGTGAGCAAAAGTAGAGATTGATGACCAAGAAGCTGCCTGGCAGTTTTCTTTAAGAAGTCCTTGAAAGCAGCAACAGCTGTTTCCAGGCATCTCGTCGACTGTGCTCTCAGGGATTCCGGTGCCTGTTTTCCCGCTGTCTCATAGGCTTTCATGATGGAAATTCTAAGCCAATTTTACAACCTTTGAGGGGACAGTGCCTGCCGCTTCTTTCCACCAGGGAGAGCCACCCACAGAGTGTCGGACTTTCTGAAGGGTGGGACTCGATCCAGTTAAGCTTTTAGCTCTCTGACCGGACATATTTTGAGTAAACGCTCATGCTCTTCGTCTGAATGTGGAGGAGTGCAGAAAGCCATTACTGAAAAGGAGCTGACCTGCGAAGAAGAAGAGAGACATTTAGGTGCGAAGGCAGGGTTGGGTGTAAGTGATACCGCCGAGTCATCGTCACCAAAAGAGATGCAATCAGGGCTGATCGAAAAAGATCTGCATCTGACACATCTCCGGATACCGGCTGGAGCTGGGGCTGTCTGGAGCTACGAGAATCATTCTCACTCTCCACAGTTGAATTCTCCTCATAAGAAAATGAAGAAGGCAATGAGGAGGAAAGGCATACAGGAGGCCTTCTGGCCACCTTGGATGAGCCAGGGCGTCCACTCCCAGTGGAGGGTCGTCGGATCTACGGGGAGAGAACCAGAGAGGACATTTGAAGTTCTCTCTGCTCGCAAAGACATCAGCCACTGGGTGGCCGAAAAACTCCCAGATCATATTTGACATCTCCTGAGATAAACTCCATTCATCTGGCAGTGGTCTCCGAGATAATCCATCTGGTGCCACATTGTCTCCACCTGGCACATGCAGAGCCCTCAATGAGGCTAAATGTAGCAGCTCAGGGAAAAAATCTTTCTGGCTAGGTTGTGTAACGTAGACGACCTCACGCCACCCTGGCGGTTGAAATTGGCCACTGTGGTGGAGCTGTCTGATCTCACCATAACGTGGTTCCCACTAAGATGGAGAGAAAGGGCCAAAAACTGCCAACAGTTCCAGTACGTTAATGTGACGACCTTCGGAACTGCTCCAGAAAGAAGAGTTCTTACAATCCAAGTGCGATGGAGGTTTGAAGCAGAGTCACATCTCTCAAAGCTCTTGGATACACTTTCACCAACCGTCTCTGATCCCAAACAGGATGAAGATTGAGCCGGCTGAACCATGACTGCCGACTTCGCATGTTCAGGAGACCCAGGCGTATGACGGAGTGGGCTGCTGACATCATGCCCAGGAGCGTCATATTCCATTAGGCTGGGACCACACATAGACGAACCGCCAGAACCTGGGCTGACAGATTTGAAATAGAAAGTATCTTCTCGTCTGTCAAGCGAGCGCACTCTTCATGAGAGTTCAGAAGTACACCAAGAAAAGCTGTAAGCTGAGATGGCTGGAGTTGACTCTTTTCTTGGTTCACCGGAAAGCCAAGGTGGCTTTCGTGGTCCAACACCATTCTGGTGTGAGCTAACGACTCTTCCCTCGATCTGGCGAGCATTAACCAGTCGTCTAGGTAAGACAAGATCCTGAGGCCCCTTGCCCTCAAGGACTGTAGGGCTGTGTCGACCATCTTAAAGAAGGTTCTCTGAGCCAGAGAGTAGCCAAACGGGAGCCTCCGGAACTGAAAAAGTCGGCCGTCCAATGCGAAGTGGAGATATCGCTTATGAGCAGGCCAAATTGGCACGTGACAATAAGCGTCCGTGAGGTCGATGGACGTCAGCCAGTCTCCATGACGCATGCACTTCAGGAGACTTTTGAGGAGTAACTGACTCAATCATGCCTCAATCAAACACTGACCTCGTTCTGAAGACATTTTTTGCCGGATCTGACGCATTCTCAGAATGCCATTAAACTGAGGTTGGCACTGGCTGAATTGGAGAGGATAACCCACCTTCAGAATCCTTTTGATCCATATAGAATAAGCTGGATAGTGAGCTTCCCACATAGGAGAACATAGCAAGCTCTGGATGAAACCTGTGTTATCTCGACATCCATTTGACACCTCTGATGTAAGTCCTGCCTGAAGCGTCCGTGGCAACGGGATGAGCAGCTGTCGGTCTCGTCCCTCCAGTATCCCCCAGGTTTCGGTCGAGCGACACAGCAGGCTGGGTATCAGTTCCGACAGCCATCAGCACTTGAGTTTTGCCTCTCCGCAACGCCACAATCACCGCGCGCATGGACATTTGTAACTCCTTTTGGCGGCCTTCAAAACAAACAATGTGTGCTGTGTGATGGGGAGAACGCTGGCCGGTGGAAGGCGGGCCTGACCCGAGACTGAGTCCAGCATGACCCCCAGAAAGGTCGTGCTCTGACTGAGAATAAGCGCGCTTATCAGGAGGTTTACTCTGAACCTCAATAACACAATGTGCTCCAACACCAAGCCGGTGTGCGCTCATGACTCTTGTTTGGACCTGGTGAGAATCAACCAGTAGTCCAAGTACGTCAGAATCCGCAGACCATGTCTCCTTAGTGGTTCGAGCCCCACCTCCACGCACTTGGCCAAGGTGCAAGGCACTAGAGAGCTGTATGTACAAAAACACATTTTTGAAGCCGGAGAGCTGCCACTCAAATTCGCACTAACTGTAACCGGAAGATAACTTGGCAGGTAATAAACCCTAATTTTGGGCAGAGAAGAAACAGACCCGATTCCAAAGTAATGGCTCTTATTTTTTATTCAATTTAGACTTTGGTTTAGATGCATACTTTTAGATACAAAGTTTTCTTCTTACGCTTTTGGAGGGAGCAGAGGTGAGAGCAGCCGACTGGTCTCTCCAGGAGGAGCAGCGATGATCAGCACGTCTATGATCCGGACAGCTGGGCTCACCCCGCCCCTTTTTCCTATAGTTTCAGGTGGAATTTTCATGTTCTGAGGCATCCCCGAGCAGTAAGTGAACAGTGCAGAAAACGCGTTTTCAGCCCGAGAGAAGCTCAGATTCAGAGCAGGAAAAAGAAAAAAAGTTGATAACCCCTTGAAATACAGTTCAGAAAGGTAGATTAAGTGTTGAACATACAACAAAGAGTGTTTTTCCTGTAGTTGCAGGTGAAATTTTAATGTTCTGTGTCCCCCCAAAGCAGTGACTGAATATAGCAGAAAAAGTGTATTCAGCCCAAGAAAATGTGGTTTTCAGTCCGACAAAAATAAAAACGTTGATAACTCTGAAAACGTGTGGTTCCAGCCTTATGGATTATGAGGCTCCTGGGCATGATGTCAGCAGCCCACTCCGTCGTCCGCCAGGGTCTCCTGAACATGCGTAGTCTGCAGTCAGGGTTCCGACCGCTCAATCTTCAACCTGTCCGGGATCAGAGACGGTTGGTGAAAGTGTCTCCACGAGCTCTGACAATTGTGAGGTTTAGGAACTCTGCTTCAAACCTCCATCGCACTTTATCCTTGCATTGTCAAAACACTTCTTTAAAAGTATTTACAGATGCATCTCTGTCAGGCTGGGTAGGCCACCATGATCAACATGCGTCATTGGGATCTGGAGCAGTTCCAAAAGTCGTTCCACTAACCTGCTGGAACTGTTCGCAGTTTTTAAAGTGTTGGTGGCTCTTTCTCTCCATCTAAGTGGGAACCACGTTATGGTGAGATCAGACAGCTCCACCACAGTGGCCTATATCAACCACCAGGGTGGCGTGAGGTCGTCTGTGTTACACAACCTAGCAAGAAAGATTTTTTCTCTGGGCTGATGTAGAATTAGCCTCATTGAGGACTCTGCATGTTCCAGGTGGAGACAATGTGGCAGCAGATGGATTATCTCGGAGACCACTGCCAGTTGAATGGAGTTTATCTCAGGAGACGGCAAATATGATCTTGGAGTTTTTCGGCCACCCAGTGGCTGATCTCTTTGCGAGCAGAGAGAACTACAAATGTCCTCGCTGGTTCTCTTTCCGTAGATCCGATGACCCTCCACTGGGAGTGGACGCCCTGGCTCATCCAAGGTGGCCAGAAGGATTCCTGTATGCCTTTCCTCCTCATTGCCTTAATCTAAACAGCCCCAGCTCCAGCTGGTATCCGGACATGTGTCAGATGGGGATCAAAGGCCCCTGGGAGTTCTCTCCATCGAGGTCAGCGCTTCTGCAAGCATCAGAAACCCTGAGGTCTCCGCCAATAATAGGACGACCCCTCACGGTTTGGCTTCTCCAGGGTTAAGAATTAGTCACTTGCCTCCTGATGTCCAATTGACTCTTCAGAACGTTTAAGCTCTGCCAACCCTCAGAGCATACAATGCTAATTGCACATTTTTTCCCCAATGGTGTGGAACCCAGTCAGCCTTCCCAGAATCGGCGCCTGTTTCTCTAATCCTCTCTTTTCTCCAGCATCTGGTTAACGAAGATCGGAGCTGCACCACATTACGGGTTTATGTAGCAGCCCATTCCATGCTACACAATGGTCTGGACGGCCACCCCTTTGGCGAGCATCGTCGAGTGAGCCGTTTCATGAGAGGAGTGAAAAGGCTTAGACCAACCTCAAGACATTTATGTCTCTACTGGGTCCTGCCGCTGGTACTCAATTCACTCTCCTTTCGAGCCACTCGATGAGGCCTCCCTGGAGCTAGCAGCTTACAAGGCAGCTCATCTTATAGCCTTAGCTTCACCAAAGAGAGTGGGAGAGCTGAGTTCTTTTTCCATCTGCCCTGATTGCATCTCTTTTGGTGACAATGACTCGGCGGTGTCACTTAGACCCAACCCTGCCATCGCACCTAAATGACTCTCTTCTTCTTCACAGGTCAGCTCCTTTTCAAGAAAGGTTTTATGCCCTCCTCCCCATTCAGACGAGGAGCATGAGCATTTACACAAAATGTGTCCGGTGAGAGAGCTAAAATCTTAATTGGGTCGAGTCCCACCCTACATAAAAGACGGACAGTCTGTGGGTGGCTGTCGCAGATGGTAAGATGGGGCAGGCGCTGTCCCCTCACAGGTTGTCGCATTGGCTTAGAATTGCCATCATGAAAAATGACCTGGCAACATCTGTGGCTGCTTTCAAGGGAGTATCTCTGGCAGAAATCTGCCAGGCAGCTTCTTGGTCATCAATCTCGACTTTTGCTCACCACTATTTGTCTAATGTGTCTCCATCCTCCTTCCCTCATGTCGTTCTGTCTTCAGGAGCAGCCGAACCCTTCGACGAATAGTCCCTCATTGACAGCACAGGCTCTGGGACACCAGTATCTGCTTCATTACATTGCTGTGGGGTGTGCAGCGTACCAAGATCCACCGGATTCCTGCATAACTGTCTATTCATTTGTGAATAAACTCCCTCTTTCTTGCTCAGCTGAGACTAAAACCCTCACTGCAGCTGCTCAGTAAATGATTTCTCTCCAGGTATGGAGGATTGTTAATGCCACATTCTATTTCAGCCGTATCGTGGCTAAAAGAGGGCAACGCAGTTCCTGCTGATTCAGAGTGTAAGTTTCACTCTATATATGAGGGGTTGTTAACGCCACCCTCTATTTCAGCTTACGGTGGTAAAGGCGAGGCGGCAGCTCCTGCCACCTTGAGTGTAAAATTACACTCTACGTATGAGGGGTTGTTAATGCTACATCTTCACAACCCATTCATTCAATCAGGCTGGACAGACAGGCTGGTGGCGTAGGGACTATCATAAGATGGCCCATCCGAGATATCGACAGGACTCTGGCCTCACCTCCGTCCGTCATACCGAAGCAACATCGCCGGTGACATTGCAGACGGTTCAGTGCAGCAAAACGTGCATCTCATTGACAGCAGTCTGGCAAAAGAGCCAGCTGTGCCAGTCAGACTTCCGGTCTGGACGGCCCATGGTTCTCAGGTCAGGCCATGTTGCAAGGCTGGCGGTTAAGCTTTGTGGTCAAGATGACCTCTTGGGTGATTCAGAGTTCCGGATGGGTTCCGGATTGCTCACCTGAGCTCCCCCTTCATCCTGGCTACACTCGGATTCCAGTCACTGCAGGATGGACGAGATTAACTCATCGCCTCCTGGCCCCGGAGTGGCCAAGGACTGCGTTGCTTCTTGCACTTTTTGTGCCATGCTGTGCTTTAGTGTTTTGATCACTTGTCTCCTTCGGTTCATCCAAACAAAGACAACGTTAATAAGCATATAGGTTGTTCTACGATCTCAAATCCAGCACAGTTATGAGGCTAGTTTCTTTTGAAACATTGGGAGTGATTTGTAAAGCCATCACAACACTTCTCTCTCCATCTTACTTCAACGGGGTGGGATGAGAGTGTGAATCGTGCCTATATTCCGGCGGCGCATGTGACCGGTAACAATTTACAGGCAGATGGCGACCATCCAGTTTACCCGATCAAGTCCGACATGCCTCTGTGCTTGGCTGAAGCTAAACGGCGTTGCTCCCTTAAATAGGAGGATGTCGGCATCACGAGCTATGAAATACCGGTGCGTCACGGCGTGCGGCAATCGTTCTCCCATGACTGCGATGAGACGTCAGTCTCTGCTGAAGTTTCCGTGGTCCAGATGAGGCACTCCGCTCATCTTCATTTCTCAAGCTCCCTCGCTTGATGTGCCAGGTGCATCGGCTCCGGCGGCGCATTTGAGGGGTAAGAAGAAAGTGCAACGTCCATCACCGACGTAATGAGAGCCACGCTGATGCCGGGGTTCGGCCAAAACCTGGCTGGGACGGAACCCTCTCAGTGTCCGGAGATCGTACGACGGCTCCCCTCTACTACCGGACCTGCATGGGGGGAAGGGAGCTGCACAGATCAGAGCGATGGCCAACAGTTTGGCCTTTTTGTGCTCTCAAGACAACTCTGTCCGGGGGATGAGGTGACCCAGGTGCAGCTGACTGCCAACATCGGACCATCCTCTGCTCCAGGGTCCAGTGCGCCTCTCGGAGGAGTCAGCGCATGAGTCCTCAGAATGCCTCAGGCCTCATATTCAGACTGCACAGCAAACCGGAGAAGAAGTTCTTCAATGGACGTGTTGCGATGTGTCATGGGATTATTTGGGGTCACAACTTGGGGGCGCTCTTGTTATGTTGCCGTGTCACCATCCGGTTTGTTGGAAGTTGGAATCGTGAATAAAACCTGCTGTGTTGATACCTCCTGTGAGTCCTTTCAGTTTCGGCCATCACTGTTAGCGACGAGGATAAAGAACGAGACTTTTTGCAAACCGGTCACTGTGGTAACTGACGGCAACGTTTTTGTGTAGTTTGTTCATCATAGCGATAATCATGGCGGCTACTGTGGGTACAGTGACGCCTTTCGAAGCTAGTTCGCATTCATGGGAGGACTATTGTGAAATTTTGGAACATTTTTTTATTGCAAACGTCATTGAAGATGAGGATATACAGCGCGCAGTGTTGCTCAGCAGTGTCGGGGCCCAGGCATATGCGGAGCATTTGAGGAACCTGTTGAGACCGGAAAAACCAGGGGATCGTTCGTATGCTGAACTGGTCATCCTTTTGAGGAATCATTTCCATCTGAAACCGAGTGAGATTATGCAACGATGGAAGAAGAATAGAAGGACTGAAGAGACCGTTTGTGACTACGTGGCGGAGTTGAGGAACTGGCTCATGATTGTAACTATGGTGAGACACTGACTGTGATGCTGAGAGACCGCTTGGTGTGTGGGTTCAACGACGACAGGATACAGAGGAAGCTGCTGTCGCAGGATGGACTGACATTTGACAGAGCGTTCAAAGTGGCCTTAGCGATGGAAGCTGCAGATAGAGACTTGATGAACCCACGAGGTGTGAAGGACTCACTCCAAGGAAGTGGATCATCACCGGTCAACAAAGTGGAAGAGACGAGGGCAGTAGTGTCCATGGAGTCGAGAAGGTGCTATAGATGTGGTGGAGAGACTCACTTGGCCAGTGATTGCCGGTTTGCTGAGGTCAAATGTCATAACTGTGGAAAAGTGGATCACTTAAAGACAGTACGTAAAAGTATGACAGAGGTGAGGGAGACAAAACAAACAAGAAAAAGGGGGAAAGGTACAACGCCGTCGAACAAATTTCATGCAGGAGAAGGATGACAGTGAAAATGAAGAGATGTTTACAGTGACAGATAAAAGAAGATGCAGCAGTGAGGAACTGGACATTCCTAGAGTAGAGCCGTTGAGGGTAAATGGAAAGAAGGTGGTTTTTGAGGTAGACACCGGCTGCAGTTACACTATTATGGCTCAACAGATGGTTGACAAAACAGAACTAACACTAAACTTGTGGACTGCAAGATAAAGTTAAAAACATATGGAGGTCATCAGGTTCCAGTGGTGGGGGCAATTAAGGTCAAGGTTGAACACAATGATCAGATCAAATGGCTGCCTGTCATTGTTGAAAGGTTGGTGAAAGGTTCAGGAGCAAGTCTTCTGGGCAGAGGCAGGATGAAAGCATTCCAGATAGAGGGGCAGTTTGTCCACAAAACAGATGAGGTGGACAGTTCCCTGCAAGAGGTTCTCTCCCGACATGAGAAGGTATTCAAAGAAGAGTTAGGGTCATTAAGGGCCACAGCCAAGATTCATGTGGCTCAGGATGCCACGCCCTTATTTTACAAACCCAGGTCGGTTCCATTTGCCATTAAAAGAAAAGTGGAAATCGAACTTCAGAGACTAGCAGAGGAAAGAATATTGGAACCTGTGATGTTCTCTGAATGGGCAGCACCTATTGTGCCTGTGTTCAAACCTGATGGTGGTGTGAGGATTTGTGGAGATTATAAATTAACAGTGAACAAAGTCTCCACGACCGAACAGTATCCGATTCCAAGAATGGAGGATATGATGTCAAGCCTGCAGGGGGACAGAAGTTCACAAAACTCGATATGAGCCAAGCATATCAGCAAATAGTCCTTGAAAAGGAATCAAGGAATTTTGTGAGTGTCAACACTCACAAAGGTCTTTTAACATATACACGTCTGCCTTTTGGAGTAAACTCCAGTCCTGCTATTTTCCAACGCACCATGGAGAATGTACTTCAAGGTATGTTAAATGTGGCAGTGTATTTACATGAAATTTTATTGAGAGGAAGAGATGACAGCTCTCATCTGCAAACACTCAACGCAGTGCTGCAGAGGTTGGAGGATAAAGGGCTGTGGTTGTAACGGAGAAAGCGTCAGTCCATGGAAAACAAAGTAACATTCTTGGGTCATCAGGTGGACAGGACAGGCCTGCATCCAATGCCAGCGAAGGTCAAAGCAGTCCAGGAGGCTCTGGTGCCACGGTCTGTAAGTGAACTTAACCCTCGTATTATGATGAAAAAAAATTACATTGATTATGTTGGGGGTCATTTTGACACACACTGTGTAAATCCACTCAAAACAGTCAAAAAAACAGATTGAACCAATCTTCAATCTTCAAAACATCTTCATTTTAGATTATATAAAAATTTGTAAAACAGACATAGAACACATTTTCAATTTCAACCCTATATTTAAGAGCAATTTCAGTTTTTCCCTCCTCACAAACAGTTTTATTTTCATTTAACTTGACCCATTTTTCAATGTTCAATATGTTCAATGCTCTCCACATGATGGACAGACTGTAACTGTGTGTTTTGTAGATGCAATTCTTGCATTTCACAAAACAGGTACTTGTTTTACTGTCAGATCTCGCATCTTTTCCGTTTCTTCACACCTGTATCCAATGCATCCTTGGCAGATTGGTAGGGTGATGTGAGCTTGACCTTTGTCAATGACAGCAGCAGTTGCTGGGCATCGAGGTGGCCTGGCTTGACTCTGCAGCTTGGGAGTGACGGGACATAGGCATTGTAAGCAGACACAACAACGATGTTGCAGAAAATCACCAAGGGCCAATGGGCAGTCTTGCGCTGGCAGCTGTATGTTGCTGTGACTTTGTCAACTCCTTTTTTGGTGCAGTTTCAGTCCAGGATCATGTGTGGCTGCATGTCTTCTCTTGTGCTTAGAGATGCATCTCTGTGCATTGTGCTCATTACAAGAACATTCTTGTTTCTCTTTGGGCAGTATGAAACAACTGTTGCCTTGTCACTGAAAGCAAATATTGAGCAATGCAGAGGTCTGCCCTGCACCTTCAGAATTTCCTTGGGAAGGTCTGGCTTCTTTCTTCTGACTGTTCCCGCTGTCCAGCTTTCTCTTCTGAAGTTCATCTCCAAGGAGATAGAATGTAAGCCCTTCACTCATGTCCATCACTACACGCATCCCCTGATTGTTCTCGGGTGCTCTTCCAGGTAGCTTTCCAGCGTATACTTTCATATTACAGGCATAGCTAGATTTTGCATCACAGGCCACCCATATTTTGATACCATACTTGGCGGGCTTGTTGGGCATGTACTGTAAACCTTCTGTAGCTCATTTTTGGTTTGTCAAAGAGACTACATGAGAACACTGACAAGAACAAGGGAGAGAAAGTTATCCCTCTACACACAGCTGGGTCTGAATGGCTATTCAGACAATCAAATCAATCAAAATACACATAGCTGGGCAGTCTAAATAGGTATATCAGAGAGACATGTTTATTTTGGATCTGAACAGCCACTTACCCACATTAAAGAATCCGGGTCAAAATGACCCGCAACATCATCTTTGTATACAAGCTCTGTACAGACATGCCACTTGACATCAAAGTGTCCAGATTTTACACACCTGTTCATTACCCTTGATGAGGAAAAGTCACAAAATTTTATGAAGAAAAAGTCAGGATAACCACTACTTTTATGAACACAAAAACGGATATCGGTCAAATTGACCCTAAGCATAATACGAGGGTTAAAGCTTTTCTAGGTCTGCTAAACTTTTATAACTTGCCGAACTTGTCTACTGTGCCGGCTCCATTACACAAGTTACTGAGGAAAGATGACAAACGGAGGTGGGAGGTTGAGCAAGAAGAGGCTTTTAAGCAGGCAAAGAAGTTACTACAAAGCAGTCAAGTGTTGGTTCATTATGATGAACAAAAACTTACTGCTGTCATATGATACCTCACCTTATGGGGTGGGGGCAGTCTTGGCACACAGGCTGGAAGGGGGAGCAGAAAAGCCTGTGGGTTATGCCTCGCGCACACCCACAGCAGCAGAAAAAAACTATTCACAGTTGGATAAAGAGGGCTTAGCAGTCATTTTTGGGGTGCAGCACTTTCACAAATATTTGAGTGGATCGGTTTGCCAGGAAGCGCGGCAATCGTTCTCCCCTGACTGCGATGAGACTTCAGTCCTGCATGAAGTTTCCGTGGTTCAGATGAGCCGCTCCGCACCTCTTCTTCTCTTGATGTGCCAGATGCGCCGGCTGTAATTTCACAATTACAGAGTCACTCACTCACGCCTCTTTAATTTCACAATCAGATTTTGTGGCGTGCCCTGGCACTTCCAGTGAAGTAGAAAGGCTGGTGTAATATTCCTGGAATATGTTTGTGTCCAGCTGTCCCTGGAGCCTGCCTCCCTCCCAAACATTCCTTTAACACGGGGCAGAAATTATGAGCGGACCTCTGATCCTGGGGCGTCCCCTCAAAGCATGGCTACTTCAAGGCTGGCAGGCAGTCTTTTGCCCCCCGAAGTGCAGTTCACTATTCGAAATGCTAAAGTACCCGCAACACTCAAAGTATATAATCCCAAATGAGTGTGGACTGCCGTCTGTTGGGTAAACATCAACTGCTCGTCCAATTCATTCCGGACTATTCCCGGCGCAGTTCTGACACTCCACTGAGGGTTTGGATTTTGCGGCACGACGCTCGCTCTCACTCAGCCGTAATGTGCGATTCCCTCGCCCCTGGAGCTTGACATCCCACATGAGGAGTGACCATCACACCCAGCGTGACAGAGCCACCATCGCGCAGTAGAATGGTGTCTCAGCCGTCGGCAACCGGCTCATAGCGCTTGAGAACATCATCGCACTCCTTATGAGCTCCGTGGACAGGCTCATCCATCGCAGAACCTCTCTCAGTCCACCAGAGATTCAACAGTCCGTCGGCATGGTGCTCTGCTCGCGGCGCCTCCTCCACACACAGCCGCCCGGGGGGAACACCGTATAATAGCCGCGCTGATCATCGCTGCTTCTCTTGGAGAGACCAGTCGGCTGCTCTCACCTCTGCTGTATGCTTTGTATCTAAAAGCATACATCTAAACCAAAGTCTAACTTGTAAAAAAATAAGATTCATTACTTTGGTATCGGGTCCGCTTCTTCTCTGCCTAAAATTAAGGATCGTCACCCGCCAAGATCTCTTCCGGTTCCAGTCAGTCCGAACTCCGGCTTAAAAAATGTGTTTTTGTTTGACATCGTCTCATGAGACAGAGCAGTAAAGTAATGGTCTATCTGCCACGTTATCCCTGACGTCAGAACTGTACCTGGGGAAGTTTCTGGAGCTTGGTGGTTTTCCTCAGATTAGCCACAATAGGAAGCATAGGCATCAAATATCACTTTCCCGTCTCTCTACAGATCCCGGTTGCAGCCAAAAGTCAGGAGAGTTTCAATTCTGCCATTAACTTTTCTTATTCCTCAGACTCGCCAGTTTCCAGCAGGGGTCGCCACAGGACCACGAAAGCCACCTCTTCAGAGGATCTCACAGTAGGCGCTGCGTGCCAGACCTGCTCTGTTCTCAGCTCCTTCACGCGATGTCTGATGCGATGTCTGTCTGCGATGTCTGTCTGCGATGTCTGTCTGCAATTCTGTTCTTTGCAGCCCTCCAAACCTCTCAGAGGCAAGCACGACATCGTCATCTACAGAGTCATCTCTTTCTGAGGATGATTGGGCCGGTCCCTCGGGTCTTCATCTTAGGAGAATTGCAGCGTCAGATCAAGGTACACTGCAAGATTGGGGAACCGAATTCCTCTGACGGCTCAACTGACAAAAGCGAGTCTGTTTTTGAAGAACCAGCGGGACTTGAAGTGCCCAGAGGAGTGGGCGCTGAGCACCGACGAGCCTTTCATTCTAGGCCCTCCCGGGAGGCCGGGTCCGCTCCTGTGCTCAGGGCGCCTGTCTTGACAGAGTATCTTCCGAATTGAAAGCGCCTGTCTCCTCACCAGCCCATATGGATCGAAAAAATACACGGTCTTTGACACGCCCTTCAGTTTCACAGTCAACCCCCAGGTTCTGCCACACCATGTGGACCTGAGTGAACTCAGAGTTCCAGCGGTCATGTCTGATGGAGGAGGACCGCAGTTAGAGGGGTGAGTGAGAACATGAAATTTTCACTTACAGCAATAGGAATAACACTCTTTCTAGTGTGATCAACACTAAACCTCTACGAATAGGGCGCTTGCTTCCAAGCCATGGGATGAGTTTGACGAGAGCCAGGCACTGCTATGAGGTGGATCTGTAGACTGTGTTCCCAGACTTGGCTGAGTTCCGTGTGGTGGAGTCAGGCAAGTTCCCGCTTGATCTTCACCTGTGCCTCATGGCATCCGCCGGCCGTCGTATCGAAGTTGAGCTCTCTCTCCACCTCCTGCTCAAGAATCATCCCACTTCACTGACGGCCCACTGGCGGTGGTTGGCGAGACTACACACGTGGCGCTACCGCATGTTGTCTGCCCACATCTGGAAGAAATCTGGACTATTCCCGTCGCAGTTCTGACACTCCACTGGCACTCGCACCGCACGTGATCAGGTACAGAGCTTACTGCCAGGTGGAGGGTTTGGATTTGCAGCGCTGTGTTCCCTCTCACTCAGAAGTCATGCCCGATTTGCGATGCGCGATGCCCTCGCCCCTGGAGCTCGACTTCTCCCCTGAGGAGTGACCATCCCACCATCACGCAGTGGAATGGTGTCTACACTATCGGCAACCAGCTCATAGCGCTTGCAGACATCATTGTGGTCTTTATGAGCTCCGTGGACAGGCTCATCCATTCCAGAACCTCTGTCACTCCACCAGAGATTTTGGAGATTCAACAGTCCGTCGGTGTGGTGCTCTGCTCGCGGCGCCTCCTCCACAGACAGCCGCCGCCCGGGTCGAACACCATCGCTGGTTGAAGGGGCGCGGAGAGCCCAGCTGTCTGGATCATAGCCGCACAGATCATCGCTGCTCCTCTTGGAGAGACCAGTCGGCTGCTCTCACCTCTGCTCCCTCCAAAAGTGTACGAAGAAAACTTTGTATCTAAAAGTATGCATCTAAACCAAAGTCTAAGTTGAATAAAATATAAGATGGATTATTTTGGTATCGGGTCTGTTTCCTCTCTGCCCAAAATTACAGTTTCTCACTGGACAAGTTCTCTTCCGGTTCCAGTCAGTGCGAACTCTGGCTTCAAAAATTTGTTTTTGTCAGATCAAAGTACACTGCAAGTTTGGGGGCCCTGCTTCCACTCACAGCTCAACTGACAAAAGCAAGTCTGTTTTTGAAGAACCACCGGAGTTGAAGTGCCCTGAGGAGTGGGCGCTGAGAACGATGACCCTTCTATCCCAGATCCGCTCCGGAGGCCTGGTGCTCTCCTGTGCTCAGGTCGCCTGTCTTGACAGAGTATCTTCCGAATTGAAAGTGCCTGTCTCCTCACCTGCCCATATAGATCAAGAAGATACTCCGTCATTGACACGTCCTTCAGTTTCACAGTCAACCCCGAGATTCTGCGACACCACGTGGACCTGGGTGAACTCATAGAACGCTGGTTCTATGACTGACTTCGCACCTAAATGTCTCTCTTCTTCTACACAGGTCAGCACCTTATCAGTAAAGGCTTTCTGACCTCCTCCACATTCAGACGAGGAGCATGACAGTTTACACAAAATGTGTCCGGTTAGAAAGCTAAAAGCTTAATTGGATCGAGTCCCACCCTTCAGAAAGTCGGACACTCTGTGGATGGCTCTCCCTGGTGGAAAGAAGCGGCAGGCACTGTCCCCTCACAGGTTGTAAAATTGGCTTAGAATTTCCATCATGAAAGCCTATGAGAAAACAGGAATCCCTGGAAACAGCTGTTGCTGCTTTCAAGAGAGTAGCTCTTAAAGAAAACTGCCAGGCAGCTTCTTGATCATCAATGTCTACTTTTGCTGACCACTATGTGTCTAATGTGTCTGCATCCTCCTTCCCTCATGTCAATCTGTCTTCAGGAGCAGCCGAACCCTGCAACCAGAAGGCCCTCATTCACAGCACTAGCTTTGGGACACTGGTATCAGCTTCATTTCAGTGCAGTGGAGTGTGCAGCGTCCCAAGATCCACCGTATTCCTACATAACTGTCTATTCATTTGCGAATAAACTCCCTCTTCCTTGCTCAGCTCAGACTAGAACCCTGGCTGTAGCTGCTCAGTAAATGTTTTCTCTATAGGTGTGGAGGATTGTTAATGCCACTTTCTATTTCAGTCATATAGTGGTTAAAAGTGGACAACGCAGTTCCTGCTGATCCACAGTGTAGGGTACACACCATATATGAGGGGTTGTTAACGCCACCTTCTATATCAGCTTACGGTGGCAAAGGCGAGGCCTGCCACCCCGAGTGTAAAATTACACTCTACGTATGAGGGGTTGTTAATGCTACATCTTCGCAACCCATTCATTAATTCATTCAGGCTGGATAGACCCCGGGCGTGGCGGTGGCATAGGAAGTCTCATCGGCCGGTCCCGTATGAGGCCCTGGCCATCCGAGATAGCGACAGGACACTGGGCATACCACCTTCCGTCATACCAAAGCAACATCGCCGGTGACATTGCAGGTGTTTTAGTGCTGTAAAACGTGCATCTCCTTGACGACCGTCTTGCAAAGGAGGCAGCGGTGCAAGTCAGACGTCCGGTATGGGCGGCCATGGTAATTGCCCGTGGTTCTCAGGTCAGGCCACATTGCAAGGCTGGGGGTTAAGCTTTGTGATCAAGATGACCTCATAGGTGTTCCAGAGTCCCGGGAGGTGTTCTGGACTGAGCAACTCTGCCACCTGTGCTCACACATACACTCACACAAGGGTGTGCTGCAACCTGTTCAAGTCCTGCAAAAAGTCCTGCAGCAGGGGGCAGAAATTGTCAGGGGACCGCCTATCCTGGGGCATCCCCTCAATGCATGGCTACTTCAAGGCTAGCAGGTGGTCCTCTGCCCACCGAGGTAGAGTTAACTATTCGAAATGCAAAATCACCGGTAACACTCAAAGCATATAATGCTAAATGGGTGTGGACTGCTGTCCGTTGGGTAAACATCCACTGCTAGTCCAGTTCATGCAGGGATTTCGAAGACTCAGACCTCCAGACGCATCTGCCCCTATGGGGATCTACAATTGGTATTAAAGTCTCTCTGTGAAGCTCCCTTCGAGCCACTTGGTCAGGCTCCTTTGGAGCTGGTGGCTTAGAGAGCAGCTGTCCTCCTGGTCCTGGCCTCCATCAGGAGAGTTTGGAGAACTATGTGCCAGCTGGGTCCCGCGAGGTTCCTGGAGGTGGTGCATCCTTCGCCATGTGGTCTCCTCTTCTACACGGTCAAGTTCTTGGTCCGTGGGAGAGACCAGCAGGCGAAGCGATGGCTTTGACTCCTGATCTCAACTTTCCTCCCATTTCTGCTACAGTCGGATTATGGTCAAAGATTGATGGAAATAAGGAACGATTGAAATCTCTCACGATAGGTCATAGGTAGGGGACCGGTGGCGGTATATCCATCACCATCATATCATCCGTCAACATAATGTTTTCTGTCGGAAATCCAATTTCTCTCACTCTTATCAAACGTTTTCTACACTGTTCACTCAGTGACCAGAAAAGTCTCAGAACTTGAAAATGTCAAACCATAGCAGAAAGACTCATTCTAATGAATTCAGGACTAAATCTATATTTCTGAACTTTTTTCAGAGTTGTTAACATTTTCATGGTTTGGTTCCGAAACCCATAAAAATGCGTTTTCTGCACGCTGCCACAACTTCTCAGGGAAACTTCAAAAAAATGAAATTTTCACCTCCCACTATAGCAGAAAGGGTCTTACTAATAGTTGCACATCAAATCTAAGCTGTCTGAAGTGTTTTAAAGTTAACAACATTTTTATGTTTGGCGTTTCGAAACCCACCTTATCTCAGGCTGAAAACGCGTTTTCTGCATTTGGCCACAACTTCTCCACGAAGCTTCAGAACATGAAATTTTTACCTCTCACTATAGCATAAAGGATCTTTCTAGTAGTCAAAGCACAAATCTAAGCTGTCTGACTTGTTTTTCAAAGGTTATCAACATTTTAATGTTTGCCGTTCCAAAACCCACCTTATCTCAGGCTGAAAAAGTGTTTTCTGCATTGTGCCATAACTTCTCAGGGAAGCTTCAGAACATGAAATTTCCACCTCCCACTTAAGCAGAAAGGGTCTTTCTAGTAGTTGCAGAACAAATCTAAGCTGTCTGAACCGTTTTTAGAGGGTTATCAACAATTTTATTTTTGTCAGTCCAAAACCCACTTTCTCTTTGGACGAAAACAAGTTTTACGGACAGATCACTCACTGCTCAGCGATGCCCCAGAAGATGAAGTTTTCACCTGCCACTATAGCAGAAAAGGTATTTCTACAAGGTGCAGAACTAACTCAACTTGTCTAAAGTGATTTAAGAGAGTTATCAACATTTTTATTTGTGTCGGTCTGTAAACTATCTTTGCTTTGGCTGAAAACGCGTTTTATGCAGTTTACTCACTGCTCAGCGATTCCTGAGAACAAGAAAATTTCTCGTGCAACTATAGGAGAAACACTCTTTCTAGGATAATAAACACTAAACCTACATTCGTGAACTGTATTTCAGGGGGTTATCAACTTTTTTTTTTTTTTTCCTGGACAGAAACTCAGCTTATCTCGGGCTGAAAACGTGTTTTCTGCACTGTTCACTCACTGCTCATCGATGCCTTAGAACATGAAAATTTCTCCTGCAAGTAAAGGAAGAACACTCTTTGTAGTATAATAAACATTAGGCCTACCTTTAGGAAATGTATTTCAGGAGGTTATCTGCTGCTTCTTTTTTTCCTGTTTAGAAACCGAGTTTCTCTTCGGCTGAAAACTAGTTTTCTGCACTGTTCACTCACTGATCAGAATAGTTTCGGATCCTGAAAATATTACCTGCAACTATAGGAAAAATAGTCTTTCTAATATATTCAAGACCAAACCTACATTTCTGAACTGTTTTTGCAGGGTTATCAACAAATTTTTTTTCGTCTGTCCAAAACCCACTTTGTCTTAGGCCAAACACACTTTTTATATACTGCTCACTCACTGCTCAGAGATTCCACAGAAGATGAAAATTTCACCTGCCACAATAGCAGAAAAGGTCTTTCTCGTAGGTGCAGAAATAATTCAACGTCTCTGAAGTGGCTTCAGAGAGTTAACATTTTTATGTTGGTCTGAAAACCACAGTGCCTCGGGCTGAATACGCGTTTTATTATGGACAGAATACCCTCTGAACATTAAATTATCATCTACAATTATAGGAAAACACTCTCTAGTATATACAGCACTCAATCTACCTTTCTGAACTGTATTCCAGCGCGTTAGCGACGATTTGATTAATTATTATTATTTTTTATTTTTTTTCTGGTATGAAAACCACAATCACTCAGGCTGAAAACGCGTTTTCTGCACTGTTCACTCACTGCTCAGTGATGCCTCACAACATGAAAATTTCACCAGCAACTATAGGAAAAGCACTCTTTCTAGTATATTCAACACTAAACATACATTTCAGATTTTTTTTTTTTTTTTGACTTTTTCTCAGCGATGCCTCAGAACATGAAAATTTCACCTATACTATAGCAGAATCTGCTAAAGTCTTTCTAGTAGCTGCAGAACTAATTCAACCTCTCTGAAGTGGTTTCAATGTGTCATCAACATTTTAATGTTTGTTGGTCTGAAAACCACAGTCCTTCGGTAGAAAACGCGTTTTCTGCACTGTTCACTGACTGATCAGAACAGCCTCAGAACAATGAAAATATCAAGTGTAAATATAGCAAAAAGACTATTTCTAGTATATTCAGCACTAAATAAAACTTTCTGAACTGTTTTCAAAGCGACAATTTTATATTTTATTTTATGCGTTCACTGCTGGTCACACAGTGCTTTGGCGTGACTGAGAACATGAAAATTTCAACTGCAACAATAGGAAAAACACTCTTTCTCGTATATTCAGCACTAAATGTACCTTTCTGAACTGTTTATCAGGGGGTTATCAACTTCTTTTTTCCTGGTCAAAAACCGAGCGTCTCTCAGCCTGAAAACGTGTTTTATGCACTGTTCACTCACTGCTCAGGGATGCCTCAGAACATGAACATTTCACCTGCCAATATAGTAGCAGGAGTGTTTTTAGTAAGTGCCGAACTAATTCAACTTGTTTGAAGTGGTTTCAGAGAGGTAACAACATTTTCATGTCTATCTGTCTCAAAACCACAGTCCCTCGGGCTGAAAACGCGTTTTCTGCAGTGTTCACTCACTGCTCAGCGAAGGCCACAGAACATGACAATTTTACCTGCCAATATCAGCAGAAAAGGTGTTTTTAGAGGGTGCAGAACTAATTCAACCTGTCTAAGGTGGTTTCAGAGAGTTATCAAGATTTTTATTTTTGTCGGTCTGAAAACCACCTTTTCTTGAGCTGAATACGCGTTTTCTGCTCTCTTCACTCACTGCTCAGGCATTACTCACAACATGAAAATTTCACCTGCAACGATAGGATAAACACTCTTTCTCATATATTCAACATTAAACCTACATTTCTGAACGGTATTTCAGGTGGTTAACTTTTTTTTTCTGGTCTGAATACCAGCTTTTGACGGGCTGAAAAGGCGTTTTCTGCACTGTTCACTGACTGAATGGAAAAGCTTCTGAACATGAAAATATCACATACAACTATAGGAAAAACAGCCTTTCCAGTGTGACGCCCACTTATGTGTGGTCACAGAGTGTGTGTTAGATGTCATTTAATTGTTCAGCATGGAGTTGATTAACCGGCAGGTATATGATTAGGTCAGTAGAGGGCAGGATAGGACAGAGGTTGGGCATTGAAGATGCGTGGGTAAATAGGAAGTGACATTTTTTCATTACTTTTCTCACCATCGAAAAATGTGGAAGCCTCACGTGAATCTGTCCACATTTTGTTTCAGGTTAGTTGATTATATGGTTGTCATATCAGAATATAGTTTTTTGTGATTGCATTGTACAGTAGTTTTGTCGACCAAAGTGGCTTCAGGAGAGTGCAAGGACCGTGTTTTGTTCCATGAAAGCGAATAATTACATTGCACTGAGGTCCTGGTTCAACCGTTCAAACGAGAAAATCGAATGTATCATCTATATAAATACTCATCACATCTGTGACACTGAGTTTCAAACAAGATAAATATGATTTTACTGGATGTAAGGCAGTAAAATGATTATTTTGCAAAATGTTTAAAAGAGTAATTTACAATCATAAGAATCAAGTGTTTACATTGTACAAAAACTTTATCATTTAAATGTAAAATCAGAGCGAAATACATGTCATGTTCTACTTTTATTTGAATTGTTTGATAAAAACAGATGGAAATGTGAAGTGCAAACGTCATTGACATGATTCAGAACGACAGCTTGTTAAGCAGATGTGATCTGCAGCAGCAGGGTCATTAGCACGTCTTGTTTACTTCTCACTCGGTCTACAGCAGCATTTCCTGCCTATAGGACTGTGGATTTCCTGTCAGCAGACCCCACGCCCAACACAAATGAAGCTCCATCCATCAACATGTAGAAACGGCGGAGGGAAAAAAGTGCGGATGAAAACTGCTCCCACAAACTACTGCTTCATGTTTTCCATTGCCAATATGCAAACGTCACTGTGATGCAAGCTTGGTCGGCTGCGTCAGGGGCCTCATCACCGGGGGCCCAAAAACGCAGTTTATCTCCATGCTGCCTCCCAAGTCATCAGACTAGAGACGCTTAAAAGGGCCAATATGCAGCAGCCGGTAAATGATGTGTTTCATGGGTGGTTTTTGAAGAGTTGATTAACCGGCAGGTATATAATTCGGTCAGTAGAGGGAAGGGTAGGACAGAGGTTGGGCATTGAAGATGTGTGGGTAAATAGGAGGTGACACATTTTTTCATTGCTTTTCTCACCATCGACAAAAGCCTCGTATGACTCTGTCCACATTCTGTTTCAGGTTAGTCAAATCCATTTTTTTATAATGTTTGTTCCACTTGGGATTGACTGATTCTGAGTCTGAGTGTGAGGATGGTGATTCAGTTTTTAAGTATACTGTTTTTCCTTCGTACGTTGAGTTCGCTCTGTGTAGCGCTTGTAAGCTAATACTGACAACCGACGTTGACATGGCACGGGTGATTGAGTTGTGTGGAGTTCAGTTTGCTTGTGGTGAATAACGGTGTTTGGTAAAAAGTAAGGTTTTATTATTTCTCAACACTAGCCAAAAGGTTTAATGGCAGAATTATACATTCAGATGAAAAGCAATTATGCATGTGGTTCATGATGTCTGACAGTTGTTGTATGACAAAGTGAGATGTTTGTGAGTGATGTTTCAGAAAGACATTTAATTGTGGTGTGGGTTACCACAATAAAAAAACATAATCCCTTGGATTACTTTT